>NW_006792653.1:1256909-1263814 GCF_000442215.2 Lipotes vexillifer
TGCCTGATTAAGGAAAGAAAGGAGAAATCTTGATGTGGCTCTCCCTGAAGGGAGAAGGTAGCCCAATCTCCACATTTACTGAATCATGAATGTAAGAGGATAACTGGCCTCCCCTACTGGTGAGTTCACTCAGGAGAGGATATGAATACAGGAGAAGAGGAAGAAAGAAATATCTAGAAAACAGAAAAAAAAGGAGGGGTGGGACTGTCCAGGGAGATAGCGGATAGATAGAGGGAAAGGGGCATATACAGGAAATGGAGAGGAAATAACAAAAAAGGGAAGAAACGATGAAAGAACAAGTAAAGGAGGCCACAACTAACACCAAGGTTTGGTTTCTAATATCATTTTCCAGTATCAGGAACCAGGGCCCCTTGAACAAGGGCTGGCCCTAGGCCTGGGACAGGAAAGATACAAGATGAATTTGGAGTATCTTTGCAGTGCCACGAGGTAAGGACATACTCAAAAAAAACAAAACAAAACAAAACAAAAATGAAGGAAGAAACCCCACAATGATGGGGATAGGCCAAAGGGACACGGGAGTCAACTGGAAGAACTCTGAAGGACCAAAGCTGGAATAATTTAAGCAACAAAATAAAGGAAATTGCATTGGAATATAACTCAAAATATATAAGTCCATACTGAGATCAAGAAATTATTAAATAAATAAATAATAGGGTCAAATAGACAACTTTCCTGTGCAGAAGAATTACAAATAATCTATGTAGATACTCTGTGATCAAGAGGCAGAACACAACTCCCCACTCTAAGTGTGGGCCGTGCATAGTAACTTTTTCCCAAAGACTATGGTATGAAAGGGGGTGGCGGGAGAGTGACTTCACAATGATGTTAACCTTGATCAGCATTAATATCAACAGTGATAAATTACGTCACTAGTATGCACCCTTGATATACTGTGATGAGAATGGCACTTTACCTCTGTGGTCTTCCTTCAAAAACCTATAACCTTAATCTAGTTCAAAGAAAAACATCAGACCAATCCCAACTGAGGGATATTTTACAAGATACCAAAGCAGTACTCCTCAAAACTGCTCGGGTTTCAAAAACAAGGGAAGTCTGAGAGACTGACACAACCAAGAGACGCATAAAGAGCTACAGCAGTGGTATACTGGATGGGATCCTGGCACAGAATGGACTTTATTTATAATTATTTGTCAATATTGTTTCACTAATTGTGACAAATATTCCCTACTAATATAAGATATTAATAACGGGAAATTGAATGTGGGGCATATGAGAACCCTCTGTACTATACTTTCAACTTTTCTGTAAATCTAAAATAAAATGTCTTTTAAAAAAGGCAAATGAAAACAGGGTTTTGGTTATAAGAGAGGTCAAATGAAAAAGTAATGACCAAAGAGTATTTACTGGATTTGGTCAATAGAATTTCAGGGGAGATGCTAGAATAGCCAGATGAATGCAAGAGAATAGAGAGAACAAAGGTATGAACTGGGGAGTAAATGACAATTTAGACAGTGAAAGCAATATGTATGAAACATCTCCTTGGGCTTCCCTGGTGGTGCGTTGGTTAAGAATCCGCCTGCCAATGCAGGGGACACAGGTTTGAGCCCTGGTCTGAGAAGATCCCACACGCCACGGAGCAGCTAAGCCCGCGAGCCACAACTACTAGTCCGCATGCCTAGAGCCCGTGCTCCATAACAAGAGAAGCCACTGCGGGCTTCCCTGGTGGCGCAGTGGTTGAGAGTCCGCCTGCCGATGCAGGGGACGCGAGTTCGTGTCCCTGTCCGGGAAGATCCCACATGCCGCGGAGCGGCTGGGTCCGTGAGCCTCGGCCACTGAGCCTGCGCGTCCAGAGCCTGTGCTCTGCAACGGGAGAGGCCGCAACAGTGAGAGGCCCGCGTACCGAAAAAAAAAAAAAAAAAAAGGGAAGCCACCACAGTGAGAAACCTGCGCACTGCAAAGAAGAGTAGCCCCTGCTCGCCACAGCTAGAGAAAGCCCGTGCCCAGCAATAAAGACCCTATGCAGCCAAAAATAAATAAACAAATAACTTTATTTAAATAAAATAAAATAAAATAAAACACCTCCTTAAACGGACTTCTTTGTGAAATGGGGAGAGAAAAATTGAGAGCATGAGAGAGAAAGAGGTAAGCGTTTATAAACAGGAAAAGAATGTACCAGGTAGAAGTTGAAACAAGAAGGGGTGAATAAATAAGTGTGGATGGGAAACTCCCAAGACAATGTAGTGAATGATGCCTGGGGCACAGGGAGCACCATTAGGCCCAAATAAGGAGAAAAAACTTCTCTTTCTGAGACAGGAAGGAAGACCAAGGCACTGAGGGCTATGCAGATAATCAACGTCATACTAAGGCAGCTGGGAAGGATGAGGCACAATTTTCATGCTCTGTGGATAGCATGATATTGCACAAATGTCCATTAATAAGAGGTATTCTTTTACTTTGCTGTCCGAAGAAAAGAGTTGTGCGTTTCTCATTTTATAGTTGACATTTTATAGTTTATAGTTTATAGTTTATAGTTAGTTTATAGTTTATATAGTTAGTATAGTTTATAAACTACAGTTTATAGTTTCTCATTTTATAGTCCTCCTTTCTTTGAAGTCAAGGTGGTTGTTCCAGGTCTCCTTCCTGATATTGGTTATTCTCTTAATATTGAAATTTCTGAATTATAGTTTATGTTATACAATTTTCTGTACATACTCAATGTTAAGATTTTAAGATCTACCCTCATTGACACATTAACATTTAATTTTATGAAGTAAAAAATGTTTTTTTTCAGTCTTCTACAGATGGACACTTAGGTCATTTAAAAATTTCATATCATAAACAATGCTGAAATAAATGTTCTGGTACACGGTATAAAATTTCCCTGCGATAAAACCAAAAATCACAATCTCTGTGCCCTAAAGTAGGATTAAGTTTCAACAAATGTCCTTTCCTTTTCCTTGGCCTAAGGTTTCGAAGTTTTGTTTTAGTTTTCAATTTGCCCTGTTTCAGAACATACTTTCAACTGACAACTTCCTAAAGATAGGTACATTGCTAAGTATAATTGAAACTACAATGAGAAAAAGGGCACAATGCACAAAGCTTCATGTTGCAAGAGAGACTATGACAGGTGCTAGAATAAAATTACCACCTGACATAGATACCCAACAGATGGAGAGATTTTAAATTCTCTCCAAGCATATTTGACATAGACGTCAGATGGGGAGGGAGGGATATTGGTGATAAGCTGGTTGATAAAGGGTCTATGTTAAGAGTTGTCATGAAAGCCTAAATTAGGAGGGTAACAGTGAAGAATGAAAAGATGAGATTGCTTCAAGGG
This sequence comes from Lipotes vexillifer, assembly GCF_000442215.2. Taxonomy (NCBI): domain Eukaryota; kingdom Metazoa; phylum Chordata; class Mammalia; order Artiodactyla; family Lipotidae; genus Lipotes; species Lipotes vexillifer. The sequence continues at coordinate 1,260,229 of NW_006792653.1, forward strand.
ACATTGGGAAAGTAAAATAAAGAGAAAGTGTCAAATGGATGGGTGAATAGTTAGTAATTAAAGGACTGGAAAAAAGAAATGTTTATTGTAGAGATAACAAATTCATAGGAGAGAGAGGTGGGCACTGAAGATGCTGAGCAGTGTTTGGGTATATTAATTTTAAGGGGCTACAGATGTAAGGTACCCAATAAAAATTTCCTATAAATACCTAGAAATATAGCTCAGAAGGATATAGGGATTGTAAATACAAATTTGATAATCAAACACATATGTAATTATTAAAGCTAGCAAACTAGAGATCTTCAAAGAAGACAAATGATAAAAAACAGTAAAGAAATTGAAAAAGTTCTGTATTTAGGGAAAATCAAAGGAGAATAAGCTAAAAGAGCATATTTAGAAACAGTAGATGTACAGTAAGGTAAAAATCTAGAATAAGCAAATCCATGTGTTAAGAAGGCTGAGAAACTTGTGATTAGTCATTTGTAACCTATTCACTATTTTAGTGCGGTGCATGGAGTACACACCAAGTTATAGCGCGGTTGAGACATGAGCGGGAAGCAAACACCTGGGACCAACAAGTGTAGGATACTTTTCACTCTTCAAGAAGTTTGGTAGTGAGAGAAAAGGTAGACATTGGATTTAAGCTAAGTGATTTTTCCAGTCTGATAAACATGGTATTCTTATCTATTTTTATAATGATAAATGACCCCTGACCATCGTTATTTATTGTCCAAAACACCTAGGAGAGGAGGAAATGTTAAAAATAAAAGATAATGCAAGACTTTAAAAGTCTAATTGTTCTCAGAAACAGAGAACAAAGATGAGGTCAAGAGTAAAAGTACAGGGCTTCCCTGGTGGCACAGTGGTTGAGAGTCCGCCTGCCGAGGCAGGGGACACGGGTTCGTGCCCCGGTCCGGGAAGATCCCACATGCCGCGGAGTGGCTGGGACCGTGAGCCATGGCCGCTGAGCCTGCGCGTCCGGAGCCTGTGCTCCGCAACGGGAGAGGCCACCACAGTGAGAGGCCCCCGTACCGAAAAAAAAAAAAAAAAAAAAAAAGAGTAAAAGTACAGCGACAAGCTTCAGAAGAGAATGGGTTTACTGATTGGAAAGAGAAGGCAAATAATAGCTGATCATTTTCTAATATAAATTAAAAGGGAAAACAGACTTCTTTTCCCTTTTAATTTATACCAGAGAATATTAGTAGAGGATAGAGAAATAATTAAAGAGAATATCCACCACCACCATCACCCTGTTAAAACGAAAAAAAGAATGTATTGCAGTTCCTCCTTTCACTGCATGGAATTTTATTTTAAACATTTATAGTCATACTGTTTACCATTTTGGTAAATATCCATGAATGTGTACATGTTCACATGTGGAAAGGAGATACATGAAGAAACCTCGATCCATCTAGGAAAACAAAATATCATGTGCTTGAAGAAAGGAAGAAATATACAGAGGGAAACATGAAAATAACTAAAGATTACTACTGATGAAGAGAGGGGTTCTACAATCTAGAGCAGATTATTATTAGTTACAATCTCTGTGCCAGTCAAAGCAGTCCATCAATCCCTAAGCAGCAGCCTGTTGGCAGCTGTCAGGATGCCTTGCGGTACTTCGAGAGATTCGTCTGAAATGGCGACAAGGAGACCAAATGGAGTCGGCAAGTTTATTCCTTTCACAGACGGGAAAACCATGGTCAGTGATATCAGCTCCCCACATCCCTAGTTCTAGAGCCCACAGCAAACACAGGAGCCAGATGAGAGAAAACATGAGAGTGGAGGCTCTGTCTTTAGGGAGCCCACTCTAACCCCCCGTCAAGCAGTTTACAGTCTGCAGCTGTACCCAAATGAGGGCGACATAGAACTCAGTCCTGATGGAACTAGGGAGGCAGATGAGAGACTGCTTCCTAACAGACTCCTACAATAGGAGCCTTGTGACAGCCTGTATCTCACCATGTTTCCGGGAGAATCACGGCACATTCTACCCACACTTGGTTCAGCCCATGGTTGAGTGAGTCTTCCCTACGTGGTCCCTGTGGAGACAGCAAGAATGCCGGGTGCTATGGTGGAGCCATACTGTGTGCCAGAGACTACCCATTTCACCCATCACTTTCTTTCAAAATCTTTTCTTATAAATATTTCTTATACTATTATCTCCTAGAAAACCTATTTCTTCACAAAGATAAAAATTACATGACTTGTTGCTTTTACTTAACAAAGACACTGACATACCTTCATTTTCTCCTGTACGATTATTTATTAAATCCCTGTGGTATGACATTTCTTATTAAAGGAATAAATGAATGTATTTTCATACCTTTGTCACGGTAAAATGATCAAATCTCTGCATTAATGACTCACATCAAAGACATTAGTCTAAATCTCAAGTCATAAAATGAAAAGCCATATTAAAATAAAAAGTAAAACTGTAACAGTTGAAAATAAGAAAAAGATGTGTATGTAGAAAGAGCTACTAATCAAAATTACCCACTCAGAATTTCTTGCAGAGGGAAATGCAGAACAGTTTAAAATGAATGAACAGCTCAATGATCAGGCAAATGAGAATGATTAGAAAACACATTTTCTTACATAAAAATAGAAATATGTAAAATAAAGTATATGTGCATTTTATACACATTTGGTTGGTTTTCTTCAATGGATTCTGCCTTTTTAGCTATTTTTTAAAGTTAGTACTTTAAAATTAAAATTCTTAGGTTGACTTACTGATCCCTCAATTGCCTTTTCTCATTTTCCTTCCCACTACCAAAAGAAAACAAAACTACAAAGCTTTTTGCTCAACTTTAGAGCCATCTCTGAAGGACATTACAAGGGAAACTGAGAGAATGTGTACACCTTCTTATACGCAGGTATATTAGGGTTCCCACAAGAAACAGAACCAATACACACACTGTCTCTCCATAGATAGATAGATAGATAGACAGATAGATACAGATATATATCTATATATAGTGAGAGATATAGATGGATTGGCCAAAAAGTTCGTTCGGGGTTTTCATAACACTACTAAAATCCCGAACGAACTTTTTGGCCATCCCTAAATATATATGTGTGTGTGTGTGTGTGTGTGTGTGTGTGTGTGTGTGTGTATACACATAGACATTTATTATAGGAAATGGTTTACATGATTATTGAGGACAAGAAGTCCCACAATCTGCATTCCGCAAGCTGAAGAACCAGGAGAGCTGGTGGTATAATTTATTCTGAGTCCAAATGCCCAAGAACCAGGACTTCTGATGTCCAAGGGCGAGAAAAGATAGGCATCCCAGCTCAAGAAGAGACAGAATTCATTATTCTTTCGCCTTTTTTTTCTATCCGGGCCCTCAAAGAATTGGATGAGGCTCACTCACAATCATGAGGGCAGATCTCCTTTCTCAGTCTACTGAATCCAATGTAATTTCTTCCAGAAACACCCTCAAAGACATACCCAGAAATAACGTTTTACCAGCTATCTGGGCATCCCGTAGCCCAGCCAAGTTTACATATAGGATTAACCATCACAGCAGGGAACTAATCTAAGTACTTTAGATATATGATCTCTATTTTTTTTTTTTTTTTTTTTTGG
>NW_006792653.1:1264083-1286205 GCF_000442215.2 Lipotes vexillifer
TACGCGGGCCTGTCACTGCTGTGGCCTCTCCCGTTGCGGAGCACAGGCTCCGGACGCGCAGGCTCAGCGGCCATGGCCCATGGGCCCAGCCCCTCCGCAGCATGTGGGATCTTCCCGGAGCGGGGCATGAACCCGTGTCCCCTGCATGGACAGGCGGACTCAACCACTGCGCCACCAGGGAAGCCCATATATGATCTCTTTTAACTGTTAATACAGTATAAATGTGTCTTTATAAAGGTAAACAGTGTTGTTAGTAACGTTAAGTATTTACCCCTCCCCCACCCATCTGAAAGGTTTAAAAGCAGATCTTCAGAAATTCCCCTTCCCATTGAATAGATTGAAAGTTGGGGTCTATTCTGAGTTCTCTCTAAGTCGTCCACCAGCAGCTGCTTGTGTGCAGCCCATGTTCCTCCCAGTTACACCCACACCTCCGAGGACTCACCTCTTCTCTGTGCCATCTTGGGGAACATGAAGCTGATTCTGGAGAGCTGTGGATTCTGAGTCTGAATTTAATCACACAATTCAGGAGTGCAATAAAGGTAATTTTATATTTTCTATAACCCAACGGGCTTTCTACAGGGTGAAGGAAAATTAATCTCAGATGATTTAAGTTTCCCCCATTCCTATAGGACTGGTGTTCCCCTGAAGGGATTAGGGGTTGCCATCTGATCTAAGCCATTAACAATACACCCTGATATCTGATGAGATGCTTTTGCTTCTAGTGGTAATCTGCAATCTGCTAAGAAAGCCACCAGTCATTAATTTTGCACAGTAGTCATCATTTTTGCCTCTCTGTTTGACTCTCATTGAGCCAAATTGTATTGTCCTCTCTAGTGCATGTGATCATTCTGTCGCTTCTCCATCATGATGGAGACATGAGAAATTCCTGGCAACACCTATGGTAGCTCACCACTTCCAGGCTGTTCTAGGTGCCATCAGAATTGTTCTACTGCCCTTGATCATGCAGGGCATGGGGTAGCTCTCCAAGGGTCCTACAACCTGTAATCTAATCTTGCAAAAATTTCTGTTTGGAATCTGTTCTGGGCTTCCTTGAAATTTAAAAACGAAAGGAGTTAAAGGTCTCTCTGAATTCAGACTCCGCCAAATCCATGTGGGATTTTTGTATCCATTCTCTTTCCCATGATGATGCGTTTAAAGTCAGGGTTCAGGGCTCCAGCCAGCATCTTAGCTCTTCCTTCTTCCTCTCTGAGCCTCTAATCCCCCACCTAGGGAGGGGTTAGAAGTGAGAAACTCTGCTCACACCTCACTTGAATTCTCCTGAATCTTTGTTTTCTGTGGAGATGAAAACTTGTTTCTCACAAAGGCTCTATACCATCAAAGTCCAAAATCGAAGAAAATCCTTCTCATTTTCCCCCCATTCTCCTGGGATGTTCTACACTCGACACAAAGAGCATGGAAGTCTCTATCTACTGACTGAACTGTGTTAAGAAACGAGAGAGGAATGTGGGAGCGACATGACAACTATTGGGCAAAAGAAAATATGATAATGTGAATCTGTTTGCATGCCAAAATATTATCATGTGGCGCAGGGGCAAGTTGAGGAAATGAATGAGGGATAATAGCTCTTATGTTAACCCCATCTCTGTAATTTTCAAACCATACAGACATATATGAGTTTACCTGATTGTGTAAAAAGGTTGAAGGTAATTAAAGAATAAATAAAAGTGTGTATCTCATATGACATTTCCTTCTTCTTAAGAAGAAGCATCTAAAAAGTTAAACACTTCGATGAAGGGTCTCTTCCAATGTGTCTTCACTTTGTTCCTTTTGTCTTACAAATCATTATATACATTTCTGGGGTCCCTAAACCTACCTACGTGGGTATTTCTGCCAGGGTCCATTTGTTAACTAAAAACAATCACTAATTTGGGTTCATTAGTTCAGACTAATGTCAGGTGCAGGAGGTTTTAAGGTGATCCACCATAAATCAGCCTGGGGTAGCTTTTGCCCCTCTTTTTCTGCAACACCACCTAGGCCTCAGGGCCTAGGAGAGTTTCATGTATACCTGTTAACTCTATTAATGAGTACTGCTCAGAAAACTACAGGGATATTGGAGCTAAGATTCAAAATTATTATTTTGTGGGTCTATATATGTTACCAATCAAGATGCAGTTAGGGAGGTAAGTTGGGTGGGAGGGTGGGAAAGGAGAGAGAAGCTGTTGTTAGAAGTTGGTTTCTCCAACATGGGGACTGAGATTAGTTTCTATAATATTAAAAGGAATGAGAAAGACTACAGTTGGAACGTTGTCAGCACTTGCAAAAATAACTTAGAAACGTGAAAACTTTAATAAAGCATAACTCAAACAGGCCTGTACTGCTTAGAATTAACAGAGAAATTAGGTAGAATAATGGATACTGCTCTTTCTAATCATCTACCTCCATTTAGTAATTCAACAAACATGTGTCAGTCGTAGCCAATGTTTAGGAAGTCTTCTGGAACTCAGGGTTCAATACTGATCAAAATAGGCGTTCTTTTCTCTCATTTTCAATCTTTATGCCCACTAAGTCTGCTTAATCTTGTAATTCTGCCATTTGTTCAATAAGTTGCAATAAAATCAAATGATGGCCTCTTACTTTCTAGTCGCCGTTTACTTTTACCTCCACTTAAAATGCCCTCTCCTAACGCTCAGACACACAAGTCATATCCAATGTTTAATAAACTTTTTAAATAAACCAGTTCTTCATGCATGACATGAAAGGAGATAATTCTAATTATACAAAAAAAGACTGTTTTCCAAATTTAATTGTTCGATGACTTCCCAAGCTTACACTTAAATAGTAAAGAATCTTTTTTAAGTTGGTACATAGTAAAGATTCAATTAAATAACCGAGTGAAGTCTAACATTATTATATTTTAATTAAGACAAGACCTAGAGTCAAATTATGTGGGATTTTAAGTTTTATATAGACACAATTAAATACAAGTGGATACTTGATATAGAGCTGTATTCTGCTTTAGCACTTTGGGAACACTGAGTGCCACTTAATGAACATGGAGACAGATATAATGGAAAGAAGCAAGGTAAGATAACATCATAAAAACTTCCCTGAATTGGAAAATGTCTTATAGAATATAGCAGAACACGTTCACTGGATTTAATACATTTTATCTCTGTGCTTTTTCAAAGTCACATGAAAAATCAAATACTAGTTCCAGTATTTTGTATTCTATTCTGTTACTTTCAGAGAAAATGAGCAAGGATGCTTGAAGGACATTTTTTGCATACTTAATAATGTAATTATAGCCTATTTAAAGAAAGAAATATCTCTGTAAATATACTATTATTGTATTGTAAACAGTTATTGTTATTAGCTAAATTAAAATACCAACATGATATTCTTTCTGAAGCTACTCTGAATGGAAGCAGTGAATTTTAGGAAATATCTTATGTAATGTACAGAGTTTGTTTATTCTCATGAGAATTTTATCTCTAGTTTTCAGTCTCTCAAGGCTTGAATAATTAGTATAAATAGATAGCTTGCATACTGAGGAGCTTTGGAACCAAACAGTTTTTGAAGTTTTTTGTTACTGGTGATAAGAGGAAAAGTACATTTCTTCTGCTGCTTTTTAATGAGACATTTAAGTTTCTTTTTTTGAAAAGGAGAATATAGTAATGTGTGCTCATACAGACAAAGGTATATTATTTTAGGGAACACATGAAGAAAGAAAAGATATTTATTGCATTTGTATTTGTTTGAGTTCAAAAACTTTAAAAGAATATTTATAAAAATGAAAAATTTGAAAGTTGAAGTTATGGAATTTTCTATGTTGACTATTTTTCCAATTAAGCAGTGCATTGCTCTCCAAATCTTATGGGGATTAAAACGGCATGGGAAAATATGCTAAAATATTCCTACCTTGCTTCTTTATTTTCTCTTCTTCATCTTCTCTAATCTCCATAGTCTCTTTCCTGTTCCATTCTACTGTTTTCTCCTCATCTTTCCTTTTGTGTTACATTTCAACTCCATATGAAAAAGGCATTTTAAAAACAGAGTAGTCACACGGAGGTCAGCCCTACTTCTCAGTGTAGAGGGAAAAACTTACAAAACAATGAATCTAAATGTACCTATCAAGGAAATGTTATGGACACATCTTCACCCCATAACTCAACCTAATGGCAAGAAACAGGTAGGCGTTCCTCCCAACAGAGAACCTCCTTGTGCTTTGCGGACTCTGGTGGTGACCCCTGTGGCCACAACTCTTCCATTGTATTATCCTGCTTTTCTCAGTGCTTGACTGGGACATCGGACAAAATCTTCATGCCAGGGTCTCACTGCCATGGCCCCGTTTTCTGTCTCCACTATATTATATCTTATTTACTTCCACAATAGTCCTCTCTTCCACTCAACCATCTCACTTCTCAGTCGGTGGCATTAAATTGGTACCACTGGGGAAAAGAAATGAATTCTGGTTGGCCATGATGTCTAAGACCTCTCATGTGAGGATGGTACAGAGCCAAATTGCTAACGTTCATTTTTAATCCTTGCTTTTCTGTTGTACATTAAACTCCTTTAAAAGAAACTGACAATGACTAAAGCTCACTTAAATAGGGTTAAGTATTTAAAAGTGAACCAAATTATAGGGGAAAATAGAATTCGAAAAAGAAATATGTATCACATTATATTTTGGTATTTCAAGAAGCTCTTGGAATCTTATTTAAAGTCTATTCATTTTAATGTGTCAGAGGGAAATAAAAGCATAATGGAAATTTTGTTTTTCCTTTGGCCTATAAGAAGCAAGGAGACTGAAAGAACAAAGATAAGAACAAAAGAAAATAATCTAGGCATAGCCACAGAGCAATGACAAATTCCTCCTAAATCACAGAAGACAAGAAAATTTAAAAGATTGATAACTCTCAATGTAGTATGAATCATATTTTCCATCTATCAATGCTGGACCTATCTATCTATATTGTTACTAGAGGAAGTATCATGTTTTTGTCAAGCTGTTGCTCTTAGAAACAAGTCATCCTGATATTTTCTCTGATTATAACTAAAGAGCAATATCCATTCTTGTTACATGGGGTAAAGTATAATTTAAAGCTCATTAGAAGTGTAGCAGGTGTTCACGTATAAAGTGCAAAAAAAAAATTGAGGAAAGAATTTCTCTATGGCTGAGCTGTCAGTGCTCTAAAAGCCTAATTTATTTTGCATAACCTTTTAGCAAACAGACATGATTATAATAGAGAAAAGAGAAATAGAAACAATATATGCAAGAAAGTAAAGGGACTTAGCCTTTTGATTTGACCTTGATTCCCAGCCTTTGAAAATATTACAGTCTTTTAACAATTGCAGCTTTGACATATAACACATTTTTCTTCCCAGGAGAAAGGAGTTCTTCAGACATTTTCTTAGCATAAAAGCTGCTCTAAAGTAGAAAATGAGTAGGTGCATAAACTGAAACAGAGTCAGTTTATATTCATTGCAAAGCAGGGAAGGGAATGATGTTCAATCATCCAGTCTTTTGATGGGTTTGTTTTTCATGTGGCAGGCTTCTATTCTGCAGAGAGGAAATTTGAACTCAAAATTAAACAGTGAGTAACAGTCTTCTAGCAAGTGGAACTCTTTCTCAACACCTTCCATTGTTGGCTCATATTAGCCAAAGGGTTAAGAAAAAGACCCAAGTACATCAGATCTAAACACAGAACTGAAACTAAAAGTTATAGTTGTTAACACACTGATACTATTTGAGTTGTGGATTTGCATCGCCATTTCAACCAGTCACTCTAATGAAAGCTCACGATGGCTGGAGTTAACAGGATTTTTGAATAATTCAAATTATTAATGTTTTTCTCCTTTAAGGAAAAGGAAAGAACTGTATTATTTGAAAAGGCAGGGACATAGAAAGGGAAAGTTGTGGTATTCAGGAAAGAATGATAAGAAATATGACACAACTTTTTAATTGTAACAGGGTTTTGATATTGCTTACTGAGATTTAATGCTGTCGTTAAAATTAATTTTTGAAATATAAAAAGCCAATATTCATAGCAATGAAAATAAAAATCTGAAAGTAAAATTCCATACACTCTTATTAGCCAAAGTGGGTTGAGGAAGGATGATGTCAAAATGTGCTGAAGACCTCAGGGTGCCCAGTATGTGGAGGTGAAGGGGACGGTCAGGGATACTGACCGTCTTATATTTTCGTTTCCTAGACAAGAAATTTATATTTAAATACAATTGTTTAAATTAACAATAATAGGCATTTGCTTCCTTTTTCCACTAACGTTATTGGGGAAACTGGTGCATCAAAGAATATGAAGTAGCTATCACATATGTGTCTAAGGGTTTAGTGCAGAGGTTCTAAGAAAGTATTTTGTTTGGCTAAAATAGAAGGTTTCTTAAGGGAGCCAATAATTTATCTAAAAATAGGGATTTCAATACCATTGAACAATTAGATCTTGTCATGCTGGGGCTGCAGGCGAAACTTGGTTGTAGTCAACAATTCAACAGAGTGGACAAGCAATTGCCCCTCTCCCTCCAACCCATTAGAAATGATCAATGCCTTCCTAGGTTGCCACAATGCCCCTTCTAAACAATGCCACCTCTTATCTTCAGAGAGCTTTGTGGCTTTCTTTTACTGGCTTATGCTTAGTGTATGTTTGAAATTTTCACTTGTAACAGAGCACAAGTGGTTTTATTTATTATTAATAAAATCACAATATGTGACATTCATGCTTTCCCATTTTTTTTGCACATAGAAGTTACTAAGTAGATATTTGCAGAATGGACTTGAACTTTTTAGTTATGGCATGGTGAAAGCAATATTTCAAATACTGCTCCATCCTGGGGCATCTAGGTTTGAAATTTTTAAAGATGATATATTTAGGATCATTTGATTTTAGTCAAGTTGCACTGCTGTGGCAATTCTTACTTTTAATTCTAAGGGTACCTAAACCTTTTTTCCTGTTGTGGAATAAATATAACCTGTACTTAAAAATTGCAAACCATGAAATTAACTCTCTGCAGCAGGTATTTATTAGTCTGCATTTATCAGAAGGTAATCTAACATGGAGATTTCCTCTTTTTTGAAAACCAATGCCAAGAACGCTCACTTGTGTCAAGTTAGCATTTGTGTTGGAAACCATTCTTTACTTTCCGTAACATAATATAATCACGGTGTTACCCTTCCATGGGTCCTCGGTAAATATTAGATGTAGTTCCCTAGAAGGGCTGTTAGAAGTCTGCACTGTGAGTATTCCAGTTAAGTAAAATATGCCTTCTAAAAATAATCTGCAAAATAGCAATTTGGGTTTGGAGGTTAGAGACAAAGCTCTCACAGAGGATTAATAATTCCAATTGCTCTATAATGATGTTATTGAGAATCAGGCCTTCAAAAATGTCAAAAGTTTATTGGAAACCTTTATCATAATTGAAACAGGGATAATAATATTTCATTATGCTATATTTTGGGCCATTGGAATTATAGTGCACTTCTCTTGAGGGCCATCTCTTTTATTTGTTTTAAGATAGCATAAAAAAACTTTCACCATAAGAGTACTAGTAAGTAGGCTAACTTATATAAAATACATCAATGTGTCCCCAAACTATAATTATAAGTAAAGGGTCTCCTTGGATTTTATATGGGAGGCAAATTTAATTATTTACCTGTAGTAGTTTGCACTAGATCTACTCTGTTTCTGTTACCCAGTTTCTAAAAATACTCTTTTCCCTTAGTCTATTAGTAGTACATGCTCACTAAATAAATTTTCTAAATACAAATGATAATGTCTATACCCCTGAAGACATGGTTTAGGGGACCAGGAAATCATAGCAATATACAAATTCAAGGTTTTGTAGTAGGCGAAATGGCCCAAGAATAGAAAAGTAAAAGCAATCTCTATGGACTCCAGCACTTAAATATAGTATCACAGGGAAATCAAAAATAAAAAGAAGAAAATAAAAGGAGTACAAACCTCCCAGTTAAAAGGATATATAATATCTTTTTACTGTTATCAAAACTCTTATAATACAATAAAATAATGGATCTAGGTAATGACCTTCAACAGCTAGTAAAATCAATTTCTCAAACAAATAAACTACAGTCTAGCTTTGGCTAATGTTTGCTTAATTCATTTAGATGAAAAAAAGTTTGTGCAAGGGAGGAAACTTTACTTAAAATTGTTAAGTATTTCTAAGGATATTAAAGGAAAAAATATCCACAAGTATATTAACTGAAACAACAGTACATCAAAGAAGTCAGTTCATAGGCTTCTGGTATGTGGTACCTTTTCAGGTCTCTTTGCTTCTTAAATATTTATCATCACTCCTGGCACTTTAATTTTCAATTTATCCTCTAAACTACAATTCACTTCATCTCCTTTATCTCCAAATCTGAACTTTACAGTCCATAATTCTCTTCTGATTAAAGTTCTTCCTCTAAATTAGTTTCCTTGGTGTTTGCTACAGCCTAAAGAAGTCCTCCATACCATTCAACCTCAAGATAGAGAAGCTGAAGAGCAAGTTGGGATTTTCTTTTATGTTTTTTCCCCCTATGAGCAAGCTTTCACCCTACCAGAAGACTCAAGGTGTCAAGAAATGTCCTTCTTTTTCTGACATCTCCCAGAGTTGTACTTAATTCTTCACTCTGTACTCTAGTTTCCTACTCTCAGCTTTACTCTTTCAAAACAGAAAGTTCCTACTCTGGAGATGACCCAAACTTTTTTCCGTATCTGGTAAGTGTATGGAGTCATTGCTTAGCACTCATGTCTTGCCCCATGGAGTTTTGGCTATAACATTACTACTAATAATGGTAATAGCATTAATATATTGCATGTGGAACACTGTGCAGAAAAGTCCACACCTAATTTACCCTCCCAGCAATCTCATGAGCCAGGCTCTATGATTAACTCAATTTTATAGATGAGGAACTGGAATTTAGGGTAGTTGAGTAAATTCCTCAAGACTGCACAGATAATAAGTAGGGCACTCAGGATTTGATCCCACACCAACTTGGCTCAATTTCATGTTTGCAGGGTCCTCTGCTTCCCCCCGCACTCCTTATACAGGCCACCGAAGACACTGTTTATTCTAAACACTGCAAATAGAGTTTTGTGTGCTGAAGGCTAATTATCCTGAAAAAAGCATATGCAAACCTATATCTGGAAACTTACACCTAGAGTCCAAATTCCACTTATCCCTGAGCGTGCCATCTGGGCTTGGCTTGCCCGACATGCTCTTATGCATTCTTAGTTTATAGCCTGATATCATACTCTCCATGGGAAGCTATCATACTGATACCCAAAGCAAATGGATTAGGGGCCCAGTGTATCAGTTGGAATACCCAGATTAATCAAATTAAAGCAATCAGGGTAGGTTTCTTCTGCTTTCTCTACAACCAGCTGAGAAAAGTGCACTTCAGCACTGATGATCGAAGTTAAGTATCCTATTCATCCTGTTCTCAGGCAATCCCATTCTAACATAAATAACATCACTGCTCTCTCCTAATTGCCTCGACTATCTTTACTAAATGACCTTAAATGGTATAGCCTTGGAAATTAACTATTTGAATACCACATAAGCCAGCCAAAGCACATGCTTCTAATTTCAGGTCAATTCCTAAGCACAATGAAATGAATAATTGTGCATTCTGACACTATTATTATACCATCTCAGTTCCTCAGATCTTTTCCTACTTCCCACAAAAATACTTGAAAAGAAAAAAAAAATCACAAGAGTAAAAAAAGAGTGAGAGAGCAAGAAAAATCACTAAACATAATTTTAACATTACCATATGAACGAGTTTATATCCAAATTTTATTCTGAATGTATCTCCATAAGTGTTTCCCATGTTATTGCCTATTCTTAGGAAATATTTTAATGAATGCATGATTTTCCACCAAGAATAAATATTGCAATTTACTCAACTCTTTCTTTATTGCTTAGTATTTAGGTTGTTATTAATTTTTGCTGGTATTGCTATACAGTTATGCAATAAATAGATTTCATTTATAAAACCACTTCTGTGTTTACAGTCAGATTTCCAATTCAAAAATAACTAGGTCAGTTGATACCAACATTTTAAAGACATCACCTATTTAAAGATTCTTGATGCTAACTAAGGATGTTATTTTTCCCTAGTTACAAAAATAGACATTTTTAATGACTCAGGCCATTCAAAATGAGACAGAAGTACAAAGTTATTACCCAAAGTCCTTGGCAATAAAACAGTGATTAAAATGTTATGTGCACACGTCTGTGGGACAACACTTCCCACACTTCAGATTCTGAGAAAAACTGAGTTTACATTCTTCATCCACATTTATTTTCATGTTTACTTAGACAAGTTACTTACTGTCTTTAATTTTTGTCTAATATTTGAAATGTGAATAATAATGGTTCTGTCTCACAGTTGTGTTTTCAGTAGTAAATGGTGTAACGATTTAAAGGGCATAGCAAAACGTCTGGTACATCAAGAGGCCTCATTAAATGTAGGCTATTTCTACCTTAGCAGAGCCCTGTGGCATAGTCTCAAGGGAATGTGCTCTGGAGGCAAGTTGCCTTGAGTTTGATTCCTGATCTACCCTGTACCAGCTGTGTGATCTTCAGCCAGTTACTTGAGCTCTCTGTAACTCTGTTTCTTCAGATGGAAAAACTGGAATAACCATAGCATTGACATCTAAGAGTTCTTGTCTATATTACATGAGATTGTAAATGTCTAGGATGAAGTCTGGCTTATAGTAAACACTGAATAAATATTATTACTTATTAGAAATTACCAGTAGCATAACATAATTTTCTACTCTGTTTTTGATTGGTATCTTCCTCATTAACATAAAATAGATTGGTAAGCAGTAGTCACAAAGAAAACAATTGTTAATTAATTTTTAAAAGATTATTTCCTTTTCACTACAATCTACCCAGACAAAATGCTACTGTAAGTCCATACTGTTATATATGGATAAAACAAAGCCGCCATTATGCAACAGAGCGGACTGTATCTGCAGGCAAGCAAGAATTGCTGAATATGATTTTGGGACTCCACTATTAAAATACAATTTTAAATGACAACATTGATTTCAGAGCCTTAAGGAAGACATATTTTAATGTAATAGAATGATTTAAGATAAATTAACAAGTAGTTCTATTTTTTCATGTTAAATTCAGTTTCTCCCCCCCAACTCCTTTCCCCCAACTAACTATGCTCTCGAGGTTAAATGGCTCTGTGATTTTCAGGATTTTGTGGATTAAGTTAAATATCCTTTATACACACACACAGACACACACACATATATTTGTATATATATATTTAATGCACCTGTGTTTAATGTATGTATAATTTTAAGTTTATTTTTTTGGATGTAAAATAAAATGACATTTCTATTTCATTAAAAGCATTTCAGGGGCTTCCCTGGTGTCACTGTGGTTGGGAGTCCGTCTGCCAATGCAGGGGACACGGGTTCGAGCCCTGGTCCGGGAGGATCCCACATGCCACGGAGCAACTGGGTCCATGTGCCACAACTACTGAGCCCGCATGCCACAACTACTGAAGCCCGGGCGCCTAGGGCCTGTGCTCCGCAATGAGAAGACACCGCAATGAGAAGCCCTCTCACTGCAACGAAGAGCAGCCCCCACTCACCGCAACTAGAGAAAAGCCCACATGCAGCAACGAAGGCCCAATACAGCCAAAAATAACAAATAAATAAAATAAATTTTTTAAAAAAAGCATTTCAGGCATTACTAAAAATTATTTATTTATTTATCATTTATTTTGGAGACCGGTACCTTCTCCAGAAAAATTAAAAACACCATATGTTTGATTATTGTAAACGTTCTGGTTACAGAAGTCCAGAAATATTACTGATTTTTATGTAGCTGGAGTTCTTGTTATTACTTAACTCAAAAGAAAATCTCAAGTGTACCTCTTTAAAAATAAATTTGTTGTAAGAAATGATTAATCTCTGGAATATGAAAGGTAAATTAAGGGCAGGAAACCATGCTAAAATAAATTCTGTTTCCATTTAAATAAATAATTTAGATAAGCCATTCTTTCTCAGAACTTTAAGTTTGGATTTCAAATGCATCTTAATTCCAAAAATGCCTATATTTTTTACTAATTACACCTTTTCCCACATGCCTTTTCTGCAAAGATAAACTTCATATTCTTTTTCCTAATTCAGGTTCTCAGTTTGGTCCAACTCAACTTGCTACTAGTGAAAATTCAATTTCCTTTATGTATTAGGGTCTCCTCCCCCTCTCAGGATCAGATGAAAATTTGGCGGGTTTATGTATTGCCAAAGCATAGTAGTAGACCCAAGCCCTCTTGCCTTGTGGTTCACATCCATGTTGCTCCTTCTACACGGTGGAGTCCACCTAGTGGAGTCCTTTTCCATCTGGGGCCCGTAGGCGCCCTGGATGAGCTGAGAGGCTCTCACAACAGGGCTCCTGACAGAGGGGAGACTCCCGCCACAGACTCTCTCAGTTAATTTCTCTGGTTCTCATATGCACAGACATGCATCAGGCACATAAGCACAACCAGGTGAGCGAGACATCCATTTGCTACTCTCAAACAAATAAGGACACAAACAGAGAAAACAGTCCTAAAACCCACTTACCTCTCGGTCTCCGTAAACTCTATCATTTTGGATTAGCCCTCTGCAACCTCCTGCTCTTAACCACCCTCTCTGCCCTTTCTCTCTGTCTTTATCTTCTAACCCAACAGAGGCCTCAGGGGGATAGAGTGTCTCTGAAGCGCCTTTTGACGTCTCATTTTCTGCCCTGAAACATGACAGACGTTAAAGGCTGCCTGAAGAAAGTGGACCCCAAATCAGAGTCGTAGAGATTGCAGAAGTAAAAATAACTCTCCATTTTGCAAGTCTCCTACAACAGTAAGGACACAGTAAAAATAGTTAATAACTGAATAACTTGTCTTGCCATCTACCTTTTATTTGTCTTAAATCATGTTGTCCTTTAAAAAGAATAGTATAGTAAATAGTACAGATAATGGTAGAACTGTTTCAATATAATGGAGAGAAATAAAGAAAATATAGTCTCTGGATTGACTTGTATGGACAATTTTCTTAATCAATGTTGCTTTCAACAGAAAGATAAAGACAATTCAGAGATGAAGGAAAAAGCTTTCAGCCCAAAAGTGTTTTCTTATCCAGTGTCTGCTGCTTGAAATTGTTTCAACTCTTGAAATTGTTTAAACCTGGGATATAACCATTAACATCCATAGCACAATGACTACAGGTGACATAAGTGGAGTTTTTTTGTCTGTTTGGCTAGTAAATAATAGATACAATCATTTCTCATCCACCTTTTTTGGAAAGTGAGCTCCAATATCCAATAGTGGGTTAAGGGGAACCATGAGAGAAAAAAAAATGCAGATACAGTTTGCCTGAAAGAGGAGATGTAAAGAGAAGAATAAAATCAAACCAACACCGAATAATCTCACTAAGACAAGCTCCTCCTCCCTCTGGAACCAAACGCGGCAATTCTTCTCATAAAAACAAATTCTTGACATAAGTAGAGTTTTCTTTCCAACCATTCTAATTCCAGTATATTATTAGTTACATGCTCGGAAAGCTTTGGGGTAACTACATTTTGTCATCTCAGAATTTTCTTTCTTGTCTTTTATAAAATGGAGATTGTAACATTCAAAAATCCCTTTGGGACTTGCAGATGAAAGCATTATATAGCTATTAAGTATTAATAGTATCTATTAGCATAGGACCATTTACAAAAGCTTCTGTAAACATCCCCCAATTTTTTTTAATTCTCTACCACTTAAAATGAAAATAAAGAGAAAAACTAGAAACCTTGGGTACAAATGGTAGTTTGAGTAGTTTTGTACTTGAATGCTGGACAGGCTATCAAAAAAAGGAACCTACCGGGCTTCCCTGGTGGCGCAGTGCTTGAGAGTCCGCCTGCCGATGCAGGGGACGCGGGTTCGTGCCCCGTTTCGGGAAGATCCCACGTGCCGCGGAGCGGCTGGGCCCGTGAGCCATGGCCACTGAGCCTGCGCGTCCGGAGCCTGTGCTCCGCAAATGGGAGAGGCCACAACAGTGAGAGGCCCGCATAACGCAAAAAAAAAAAAAAAAAAAAAAAAAAAGGAACCTACCAAGAAGGTTTCTTTTAAGATTTATAAAAGAACATGAGCTGCCTTAGAATTTATGAAAACTGTGGCTTACTTTCTGGAGATATTATGTATGATATGTGAGTGTTTTTCTATCAAAAGGTCACCACCCAAATTGGATCCAAAACGTCTTTGACTTCAATGAACTCTTACTTTATCTATACTCTAGATTCAGTTGTCATGTTTTTGTTCTGAAAATGGTATACTTATTTCAAAATTAAAACAGCAGTTTTAACTGCTAATATTATCTCTCTATCAAAGAAGACCACTGTATAAGTTTCTGGTGAAGGCATTAATGGGAAAATTAAATGCAGATTATTTTATGTTTTAGTCATCAGATTTCTAGGTTTATAATTCCTTAATTTTTTCACTGGAATTTTCCTTCAATTTTAAGTGACCAAGCTGTCATTTTACAGCAAAATCAGCAATGAGAAGCCCCAGAGCATCCCAGACTCTGACATCAAGGGAAGATATCAGAAAAAAAAAGATTCCTAAGGTGTGGTAATAACTTTCAGCCAAATGCACTCAGTGCACTTAAACAATAAGAGTAAGGTCAATTCTAAGAGTGAGGATAAGATTAAGATGATCATATATGAAATTATAAGGCTTATAAAATAGTGATCTTATTTTTCACTCATCAAAAAATGTATCAAGATGTCTCCAGAATAAAATGCTAACAATCAGTAACTGCTCTGTAGTTCAAACAAAGATCTATATTCAATTTGCTCTTCTCAGTATGATCTTGCCTTTAAAATTAAGCATAGGGCAGTTATATTTCTTAGTGATGAATCCAAGACAACAATCCATTTCCTTCCCCTAAATATCATCGTCTTTGAAAAATGACCAGACTAAAAAAATGGGTTAAAGCCTCAAGGCCACAGGGCCTTGATACCTAGACCCAAGCACATTATTTTTGTTTTAGAGACTCCCCCTTAGCCATGTATACATAGCTACCATCCAGTCATCAAGGCTGTCTTAGGAACCGCTTCTCCACAGATATACTCCTTTAAATGCATGAAGCCTCCTGGCCCTCGTTCGTAAACAGTGCGTGTGGAAGTGTCACCGTGGACGAAGACCTGAACTGGCAAATATGAGGTCAGCCATAAATCAGCTCTACAGCACCAAGAAAATAGCCTCCTGGTCCTCAGTTCCTCAGGTATAAAATGATCAGGCTGTACAAAGATCAGTGGTTCCTCAAATCAGCTATGCTTCAGTATTACTCGAAAAGCTTCACAAAAATACAGATTCTTGGATGTATCCCATATCACCATTACTGACCACAAGACCCACAAATGTGTGTTTTCTATGCACCCACATTTGATAACCAGATGATACCCGAAGTATCTTTCATTTCAAAAATACTGAGTCCAAATATACCAAAGAAATAAGAGAACAGCTATGCTCTCCTAAAAGTATACATCTTTATACGTCATCTCACTGGTTTTTGCCAGATGTCATTCCAGCATAATATCGGTTGGTTTATGTATAGTATTTTATTTAATTAATTCTACCACCCTATAGGACAGTGTTTTTTTCATTTGACAATTACAAAACCATGGCCCACCTACCCAGATTCATATGGCTAAGGGTAGTACTGACAGTATTTAATCCCAAGGCTGTCTGACTATAACTCTTTGTTGTTATTACTGTTATTATTACTATTAGATTGCGCTCTCTCTTTAGTTTGCTATAACACATGATAAGTGAAATTATTGGGGTACAAAATATTGCTGTGAGGGTTATTGAAATGTCACTCTCAAAATGCCTACAACAGATAAATAAATAAATGTCATAGGGAAGTAAAGGAAATGATGACGAATACAAGAAGGAAGGAAGGAAGGAAGGAAAAAAGGGTCAAGTTGTTTATTAATACCTATAAAAATCTGATATGATTTGCCTTCCTGAAAATTCAGTTTGACCCAACTTTGTCAATTATCCCCAAAACATTATTTCATTGTCAATTCATAAAATGTTCCAGAATGTTAAGACAAAATCAAAGAAGGACAATTTAAATAAGGACTACAACAAAATTCTTCTGCATTCACCATTTGCTAATTGCAATAAGTGTTAAAAGTATATTTAAGGGCTTCCCTGGTGGCGCAGTGGTTGGGAGTCCGCCTGCCGATGCAGGGCACATGGGTTCGTGCCCCGGTCCGGGAAGATCCCACATGCCGCGGAGCGGCTGGGCCCGTGAGCCATGGCTGCTGAGCCTGCGCGTCCGGAGCCTGTGCTCCGCAACGGGAGAGGCCACAACAGTGAGAGGCCCGCGTACTGCAAAAACAAAAACAAAAACAAAAACAAAAGTATACTTAATGTCCCCTATTTTTTTCAGTAAGGTCAGATGTGGAGAACTGTGATAGGTCCAGGGTTTAAAATGGTGAACAAGGCAGAGCACTTTCTATGAAGGGACCTAGAATATATAGAGAGTTCAGGGCAAATAAACAAGTACGTAGTAACAGTATTGCGTGGCAGATGCACTGTTAAAGAATAAGGTAGAAACAGCCACAGGAAGGATGTAATAAGGAGTCTCAATATTTTGATTCTTGCTGACAGCTTTGAAGGGACGTCCCTCTATCTTTGCTTTCTGCCTCACGTCTGGACAAGCTGAAAGAAAACTCAGGTGCTTCCTACTTTGGTGCCAATGGAAGATTCAAAGTATACAAGACCCTGCATGCACGCTCCCTTAAATTCATGAAGTTTGAGAGCTTTCACATCAGTTCCATACCTTAACCACAATAAAAACCCCAAGCCAGTCTCCCTTTCCTACTCTTTCAAGCCATTTTTAGCCCAGTTTAGAGGCCTTTCCTACCTGACCCAGAGAAGGCCCTTTGTGTAAGTGATAACTTTTTTATGCCTTCTTAGCATGTGTGCTGTCATCAGTCTCAATATTCAAACAAATTTTGAATAGAGGTCCATTTGATCTTTGTAAAATATCCCTCACAAAGATATGGGAAGGGCTACTTGCCCAAAGCAGGGTATTTAATTTATCACAGGAAAAAAATAAGTGAAAATAATTTAGGTAAGACTAATATTCCAATATTTTCTTTTGTCTGGAAGTTTGTTTCAACAAAAAATAACTTAAGAACAGATATTTGAACACTCCATTTTTTACTAAATATATATACTTATATATTATATACCATATATAATATATATGATATACAGTATATTATATGTATAATTATATAGATATTAGGAAAAAAGTCTGTAATAGCATTGGACATTAGAGAATGAGCCCAACCCACACATTTGGTACAGTGAAGACTTTTGGCTGTAAAGGTTGCAGGTACAAGTAGAGTGAGACTATGCACGTCTCTCATACACTCCCCTCCAATCAATTGCCCTGCAATCCTGTGAATGGAGAGAAATACAGTTTGTTCAACATTTCAATCTGATGGATCTGGGAAGAGCATGAAGGAAAAATAGTTACAGAGGATATGAAAATGCTCTAATATTCAGTCCAAAGTATCTTGTTTATCAAGATTCCAGGCAAATGAAACAAACATTTAAATAACCCATTTTGGAAAACTAAGTCAAAGAATTTTTGCCAAGCAAAGAAGACATTTAAAAGGGATAAATACTTATGAAAGGAAAGTTATGGAGATCAGAGCACTTCCAGTGATTTGGTATACGTCATATGTTAAGAACTCCAGAAAGTGACAACAAGTGGATGAAGGAGAAGCAATAATCCAAGAAGTAACACTAGAAACTTTCACAGAATTAAGGAAGGGACTAGAATATGCATATTAAATGGGACCACTGATTTTCAAAAAGAATTTATGAATGAAAACTCACAACGAAACAAAGTCAGTCAGAATGGCCATCATCAAAAATCTACAAACAATAAATGCTGGAGAGGGTGTGGAGAAAAGGGAACCCTTCTATACTGTTGGT
Organism: Lipotes vexillifer; assembly: GCF_000442215.2. Taxonomy (NCBI): domain Eukaryota; kingdom Metazoa; phylum Chordata; class Mammalia; order Artiodactyla; family Lipotidae; genus Lipotes; species Lipotes vexillifer. The sequence continues at coordinate 1,282,073 of NW_006792653.1, forward strand.
GGGAGTGTAAATTGGTACAGCCACTATGGAGAACAGTATGGAGGTTCCTTAAAAAACTAAAAACAGAGCTACCATATGACCCAGCAGTCCCACTCCTGGGCATATATCTGGAGAAAAACATGGTTTGAAAGGATACATGTGCCTCAGTGTTCGCTGCAGTGCTCTTTATAATAGCCAAGACATGGAAGCAACCAAAATGTCATCAACAGATGAATGGATAAAGAATATTGGTACATATATATAATGGAATATTACTCAGCCATTAAAAAGAATGAAATAATGCCATTTACAGCAACATGGATGGACCTGGAGATTATCATACTAAGTGAAGTAAGTCAGACAGAGAAAGACAAATATCATATGATATGCAGAATCTAAAAAAAAATGATACAAATGAACTTATTTACAAGACAGAAACAGACTCACAGACTTAGAGAATGAACTTATGGTTACCAGGGGGGAAGGGAGGGAGGGATAGTTAGGGAGTCTGGGACTGACATATGCACTCTGCTGTATTTAAAATATACAACCAACAAGGACCTACTGTATAGCACAGGGAACTGTGTTCAAAATTCTGTAATAACCTAAATGGGAAAAGCATTTGAAAAAGAATAGATACAAGTATATGTATAACTGAACACTTTGCTGTACACCTGAAACTAACACAACATTGTTAATCAACTATACTCCAATATGAAATAAAATTTAAAAAATAAAGACAGTAGAATAAAAAAAAGAATTTATGAATCAAAATTCACAATGAAACAAATTCAGATGAAGAGTTTTATTTCAAAGTTAAATTTTAAAATTCTGCAGGTTTCTGGACAGAATTTTTTTAACCACCAGAAAATGGAATAAAAATCACACTGATCAAAACCAAGTGCTGTTACCAAATGTAAAATAGATAGTTAGTGGGAAACAGCTGCATAGCACAGGGAGATCAGCTCGGTGCTTTGTGTCCACCTTGAGGGGTGGGATAGGGAGGGTAGGAGGGAGACGCAAGAGGGAGGAGATATGGGGATGTATGTATATGTATAGCTGATTCACTTTGTTATACAGCAGAAACTAACACACCATTGCAAAGCAATAATACTCTAATAAAGATGTTAAAAAAAAACAACTAAGTGCTAAAAGCGAGATGTATATGTTTGAAATAGAAAAGGACCATGGTTCTAGAAATCTCCATCAGCCAAACTACCTTTCAATTACATGGTTATCTTCAGACCCAAAAGTCTAAAAATATATGCTGAGCATATAACCCTCTGAAAACAATTACTTGTAGAAGTAGCTAAGACAGACAGGGAAAAATGACCGGAAGTAAAGATTTTAAGATTGGGGACCTCAAGGTACTAAAGAAATATTTAGAAGCTAGGAAGCTGTAAATTAATAGTAGGTCTAAATAATCATTAAAGTAATATTTTGCACAAAGATAAAGCCATAGCTATAATTTTACTCTGCGTGGTGTGTGTGTGTGTGTGTGTGTGTGTGTGTGTGTGTGTGTGTAACAAGTGATATATTAGAAATAGGATATAAGCTTTCCAAATCACAAGAGGAAGAAAGGAATCAACAGAAGTGCACTTTTTAAATAATATTTGTAAACAAATGAAGCACTTTCTTTCTCCAAAAAGCCAGAAAAAATAAAATAATCTCCAAAGCATTTGTTGAATTAATAAGGAAAAATATAATAAATTCAACTGAATATTTGATAAAGTAGATGTCTAAAAATGTATGAGTTAACAAAGGAAGTAATTAAGGAAGAGTAGAAATTATGATTAGGACAGTAGCCTTGGAGAAAATCCTGAAAGTGTTTTCAACTACATCTAAAGAATAATGGATACAAAGTCTTAATGGCAAAAATCTATGAAATCTTTATGGAATAGATTAAAATGTTACTAAGATCTATAAGAGTTCTAATTTCTTAAAAGCTAGAATAGCCTTAGCAGTTATAGGAATGAATTAGAGCTGCACGAATGAGGTGATAGTTTTTGTGCATGTGTATAGATTTGATTTTTTTCAGGTTTTTTTTTTTTTTAGAATAGGAAATGATATGCTAATGTTAACTGATCCAGTGTATTTGTCCCCAATGCCACACCCATTATCTGCCTTTTATATTAGCTCCCCAGAACCTGTACTTGTCAAGGCCACTAAAATTAACAAATATTTTATAGTTACTATCTAAGGAAACAAAGCAGGCACCACTTTAAGAGGAGAAAATAACACTGGGAAATGCCAGCAGCTTCCAAAAGCAGAACATGAACAAGGTTGAAAGATCAAAAGAGGGCTTCACTGGTGGCACAGTGGTTAAGAATCCGCCTGCCAATGCAGGGGACACAGGTTCGAGCCCTGGTCCAGGAAGATCCCACATGCTGCGGAGCAACTGGGCCCGTGTGCTACAACTACTGAGCCTGTGCTCTGGAGCCCACGTGCCACAAATTCTGAAGCCTGCGTGCTACAACAGCTGAGCCTACGTGTGCTTAGAGCCCATACTCCACAACGAGAGACCATTGTAATGAGAAGTGCGTGCACCGCAACCAAGAGTAGCCCCTGCTCACCACAACTAGAGAAAGCCCGCACGCAGCAACGAAGACCCAACACAGCCAAAAATAAATAAATAAAACAAATAAATTTATTAAAAAGAAAAATCAAAAGAAAGTACCACAAAGTTAACGGAGAGAGTAACTTTGAAAAGTTGACAGTGAATGGTAGGTATGGAATTGCAAACACGGATGCTGAATTCCACACCCCAGTCCCCTCCACCTACCTGCTCCATCTTGCAAAACTTCCTAAACGTTTCTAGTCTTTGAAACTTTTCTGTTTCCTAGAGCTGTCAGGGAGCTATTTTTATTTGAATATTACTTTTATCATATTAATATAATATTTTGGAAGGAGGAGATGTATACAAATGGATTCAGTTTGAGCAGAAAGCCAAAAAACAACTTTATGTGTGTCTATAACTTGAATAGCAGAAGAGAAAGTTTTAATAGTCTTTAAGAGACAGATATCTTAAATTTTAAGAGAGAACCCATTTTTTAAAAACTGGAATTTTAATTTTAATAGATTTCTGAAGGTTTCCCCCTTACTCATTATATGTCATTTTATTAATTTAAAATTTATTAACATTATGGGAATATTGCCACAATCTGTATGTTCAAGGAAATCCATGCTATCTTCTTCCAATTTTATTGTGAACATTAACCTGAAAACAGCTGAACATAAAGAAAAAAATTTCTTAAAATGTGCCTTTCATTTATGGGGATTTCTTCAGAAGTTATTCCTATTAAAGCTATTAGTAAGTTTGCAGGTCTACAAAGAAGTCTATTGCGTTGATTTCACAGGTATCATTGAGTAAGAACAAAACACATTTATATACATAGTCACAAAAATAACAGCAAAACAAAAATTGGACTAACCTGCTTTTTTTAAGTAAACTGATAACTTCGTAAGAGATTAGTCAGTCCTTATACTGATTTATTTATTACTGATAAGAGGAAACTGCCCAAGAGATAACTTTTGTTTGTACAATTTGCATTTTGCCACTTTTTGGAAAAAGAACAAGCATTTGCCAATACAGGCATACCTTGAAGATACTGCAGGTTTGGTTCCAGAGCAACACAATAAAATCAATATCAAAATAAAGTGAGTCACACAAGTTTTTCAGTTTCTTAGTGAATATAAAAGTTATGTTCACACTATAATGTAGTTTATTAGCGGTAGCATTATGTCTAAAAAATAATGTACATACCTTAATTTAAAAATACTTCATTGCTGGGGGCGGTGGAAAGATGGCGGAGGAGTAAGATGCGGAGACCACCTTCCTCCCCACAAATACACCAGAAATACATCTACATGTGGAACAACTCCTACAGAACACCTACTGAATGCTGGCAGAAGACCTCAGACCTCCCAAAAGGCAAGAAACTCCCCACGTATCTGGGTAGGGCAAAAGAAAAAATTAATTAAAAACAGAGACAATAGAATAGGGACGGCACCTGCACCAGTGGGAGGGAGCTGTGAAGGAGGAAAGGTCTCCACACACTAGGAAGCCCCTTCGCGGGCAGAGATTGCGTGAGGCGGAGCGGGGAGCTTCAGAGCCGCGGGGGAGAGCGCAGCAACAGGGGTGCGGAGGGCAAAGC
>NW_006792653.1:1286523-1297115 GCF_000442215.2 Lipotes vexillifer
CCCGTCCCGTCTGAGCAAAAAACAGACGCCCTCCAGTGACCTACACGCAGAGGCAGGGCCAAGTCGAAAGCTGAGCCCCTGTGAGCTGTGAGAACAAAGAAGAAAAAGGGAAATCTCTCCCAGCAGCCTCAGAAACAGCGGATTAAAGCTACACAATCAATTTGATGTACCCTGCCTCTGTGGAATACATGAATAGACAGCGAATCATCCCAAATTGAGGAGGCGGACTTCTAGAGCAAGATCTATGATTTTTTCCCCTTTTCCTCTTTTTGTGAATGTGTATGTGTATGCTTCTGTGTGAGATCTTGTCTGTATAGGTTTGCTTCCACCATTTGTCCCAGCGTTCTATCCGACCTTTTTTTTTTTAATTTTTTTTTTAATAATTAATTTTAATTTAAAGAACTCTATTATACTTTACCTTCTTTCTATCTTTCCTTCCTTCCTTCCCTTTTTGAGACAACGAATCGTCCCAAATTGAGGAGGTGGACTTGGAGAGCAAGTTTTATGATTTTTTCCACTTTACCTCTTTTTGTGAGGGTATATGTGTATGCTTCTATGTAAGATTTTGTCTCTATAACTTTGCTTCCACCATTTGTCCTAAGGTTCTATCCCTTTTTTTTTTCTCTAAATAATTATTTTTTTAATTCAATAACTTTATTATACATTATTTTATGTTACTGTATCTTCTTTCTTTCTGTATTTTTTCCTTCCTTCCCTCATTCCTTCCTTCCTTCCCTCCTCCCTCCCTCCCTCCTTTCTTTCCTTCTTGCCTTCTTCCTTTCTTTTCTTCTTTCTTTCTTTCTTCCTTCCCTCCTTCCTTCCTTCCCTCCTCTCTTTCTTTCTTTCCTATTTCCTCCTACTTCTACTAATTCTCTCTACTTTCTCTCCCTTTTATTCTGAGCCGAGTGGATGAAAGGCTCTTGCTGCTCCACCCAGGAGTCAGGACTCTGCCTCTGAGGTGGGAGAGCCAACTTCAGAACACTCGTCAAGAAGAGACCTCCCAGCCCCACATAATATCAAACGGCGAAAATCTCCCAGAGATCTCCATCTCAACACCAGCACCCAGCTTCACCCAACGACCAGCAAGCTACAGTGCTGGACAACCTATGCCAACCATATAGCAAAACAGGAACACAACCCCACCCACTAGCAGAGAGGCTGCCTAAAATCATAATAAGTCCACAGACACCCCAAAACACACCACCAGACGTGGACCTGCCCACTAGAGAGACAAGATCTAGGCTCATTCATACACCACAACACAGGCACTAGTCCCCCCAAAACAATTTAGAAAATGGGAATAGGAACATACATATCGATAATTACCTTAAATGTAAATGGACTAAATGCTCCCACCAAAAGACACAGATTGGCTGAATGGATACAAAAACAAGACCCATATATATGCTGTCTACAAGAGACCCACTTCAGACCTAGAGACACATACAGACTGAAAGTAAGGGGATGGAAAAAGATATTCCATGCAAATGGAAACCAAAAGAAAGCTGGAGTAGCAATTCTCATATCAGACAAAATAGACTTTAAAATAAGGACTATCAGAAGAGACAAAGAAGGACACTACATAATGATTAAGGGATCGATCCAAGAAGAAGATATAACAATTGTAAATATTTATGCACCCAACATAGGAGCACCTCAATACATAAGGCAAAAACTAGCAGCCATAAAAGGGGAAATCGACAGTAACACATTCATAGTAGGGGACTTCAACACCCCACTTTCACCAATGGACAGATCATCCAAAATGAAAATAAATAAGGAAACACAAGCTTTAAATGATACATTAAACAGGATGGACTTAATTGATATTTATAGGACACTCCATCCAAAAACAACAGAATACACATTTTTCTCAAGTGCTCATGGAACATTCTCCAGGATAGATCATATCTTGGGTCACAAATCAAGCCTTGGTAAATTTAAGAAAATTGAAATTATATCAAGTATCTTTTCCGACCACAACGCCATGAGATTAGATATCAATTATAGGAAAAGAGCAGTAAAAAATACAAACACATGGAGGCTAAACAATACACTACTTAGTAACGAAGTGATCACTGAAGAAATCAAAGAGGAAATTAAAAAATACCTAGAAACAAATGACAATGGAGATACAACGACCCAAAACCTATGGGATGCAGCAAAAGCAGTTCTAAGAGGGAAGTTTATAGCAATACAAGCCCACCTTAAGAAGCAGGAAACATCTCGAATAAACAACCTAACCTTGCACCTCAAGCAATTAGAGAAAGAAGAACAAAAAAACCCCAGAGTTAGCAGAAGGAAAGAAATCATAAAAATCAGATCAGAAATAAATGAAAAAGAAATGAAGGAAACAATAGCAAAGATCAATAAAACTAAAAGCTGGTTCTTTGAGAAGATTAACAAAATTGATAAACCATTAGCCAGACTCATCAAGAAAATAAGGGAGAAGACTCAAATCAATAGAATCAGAAATGAAAAAGGAGAAGTAACAACTGACACTGCAGAAATACAAAAAATCATGAGGGATTACTACAAGCAACTCTATGCCAATAAAATGGACAATCTGGAAGAAATGGACAAATTCTTAGAAATGCACAAACTGCCAAGACTGAATCAGGAAGAAATAGAAAATATGAACAGACCAATCACAAACACTGAAATTGAAACTGTGATTAAAAATCTTCCAACAAACAAAAGCCCAGGACCAGATGGCTTCACAGGCGAATTCTATCAAACATTTAGAGAAGAGCTAACACCTATTCTTCTCAAACTCTTCCAAAATATAGCAGAGGGAGGAACACTCCCAAACTCATTCTACGAGGCCACCATCACCTTGATACCAAAACCAGACAAGGATGTCACAAAGAAAGAAAACTACAGGCCAATATCACTGATGAACATAGATGCAAAAATCCTCAACAAAATACTAGCAAACAGAATCCAACAGCACATTAAAAGGATCATACACCATGATCAAGTGGGGTTTATTCCAGGAATGCAAGGATTCTTCAATATACGCAAATCTATCAATGTGATTAACCATATTAACAAATTGAAGGAGAAAAACCATATGATCATCTCAATAGATGCAGAGAAAGCTTTTGACAAAATTCAACACCCATTTATGATAAAAACCCTGCAGAAAGTAGGTGTAGAGGGAACTTTCCTCAATATAATAAAGGCCGTATATGACAAGCCCACAGCCAACATCATCCTCAATGGCGAAAAACTGAAAGCATTTCCACTAAGGTCAGGAACAAGACAAGGTTGCCCACTCTCACCACTCTTATTCAACATAGTTTTGGAAGTTTTAGCCACAGCAATCAGAGAAGAAAAGGAAATAAAAGGAATCCAAATCGGAAAAGAAGAAGTAAAGCTGTCACTGTTTGCAGATGACATGATACTATACATAGAGAATCCTAAAGATGCTACCAGAAAACTACTAGAGCTAATCAATGAATTTGGTAAAGTAGCAGGATACAAAATTAATGCACAGAAATCTCTGGCATTCCTATATACTAATGATGAAAAATCTGAAAGTGAAATCAAGAAAACACTCCCATTTACCATTGCAACAAAAAGAATAAAATATCTAGGAATAAACCTACCTAAGGAGACAAAAGACCTGTATGCAGAAAATTATAAGACACTGATGAAAGAAATTAAAGATGATACAAACAGATGGAGAGATATACCATGTTCTTGGATTGGAAGAATCAACATTGTGAAAATGACTCTACTTCCCAAAGCAATCTATAGATTCAATGCAATCCCTATCAAACTACCACTGGCATTTTTCACAGAACTAGAACAAAAAATTTCACAATTTGTATGGAAACACAAAAGACCCCGAATAGCCAAAGCAATCTTGAGAACAAAAAATGGAGCTGGAGGAATCAGGCTGCCTGACTTCAGACTATACTACAAAGCTACAGTAATCAAGACAGTATGGTACTGGCACAAAAACAGAAAGATAGATCAATGGAATAGGATAGAAAGCCCAGAGATAAACCCATGCACATATGGTCACCTTATCTTTGATAAAGGTGGCAGGAATATACAGTGGAGAAAGGACAGCCTCTTCAATAAGTGGTGCTGGGAAAATTGGATAGGTACATGTAAAAGTATGAGATTAGATCACTCCCTAACACCATACACAAAAATAAGCTCAAAATGGATTAAAGACCTAAATGTAAGGCCAGAAACTATCAAACTCTTAGAGGAAAACATAGGCAGAACACTCTATGACATAAATCACAGCAAGATCCTTCTTGACCCATCTCCTAGAGTAATGGAGATAAAAACAAAAATAAACAAATGGGACCTAATGAAACTTCAAAGCTTTTGCACAGCAAAGGAAACCATAAACAAGACCAAAAGACAGCCCTCAGAATGGGAGAAAATATTTGCAAATGAATCAACTGACAAAGGATTAATCTCTAAAATTTACAGGCAGCTCATGCAGCTCAATAACAAAAAAATAAACAACCCAATCCAAAAATGGGCAGAAGACCTAAATAGACATTTCTCCAAAGAAGATATACAGACTGCCAACAAACACATGAAAGAATGCTCAACATCATTAATCATTAGAGAAATGCAAATCAAAACTACAATGAGATATCATCTCACACCAGTCAGAATGGCCATCATCAAAAAATCTAGAAACAATAAATGCTGGAGAGGGTGTGGAGAAAAGGGAACACTCTTGCACTGCTGGTGGGAATGTGAATTGGTTCAGCCACTATGGAGAACAGTATGGAGGTTCCTTAAAAAACTACAAATAGAACTACCATATGACCCAGCAATCCCACTACTAGGTATATACCCTGAGGAAACCAGAATTCAGAAAGAGTCATGTACCAAAATGTTCATTGCAGCTCTATTTACAATAGCCCGGAGATGGAAACAACCTAAGTGCCCGCCGTCGGATGAATGGATAAAGAAGATGTGGCACATATATACAATGGAATATTACTCAGCCATAAAAAGAAACGAAATTGAGCTATTTGTAATGAGGTGGATAGATCTAGAGTCTGTCATACAGAGTGAAGTAAGTCAGAAAGAGAAGGACAAATACCGTATGCTAACACATATATATGGAATTTAAGAAAAAAAAATGTTATGAAGAACCTAGGGGTAAAACAGGAATAAAGACAGAGACCTACTGGAGAACAGACTTGAGGATATGGGGAGGGGGAAGGGTGAGGTGTGTTAGGGCGAGAGAGAGACATGGACATATATATACTAACAAACGTAAGGTAGATAGCCAGTGGGAAGCAGCCGCATGGCACAGGGAAACCGGCTGGGTTCTTTGTGGCTGTCTGGAGGGGTGGGATAGGGAGGGTGGGAGGGAGGGAGACAAAGAGGGAAGAGATATGGGAACATATGTATATGTATAACTGACTCACTCTGTTATAAAGCAGAAACTAACACACCATTGTAAAGCAATTATACCCCAATAAAGATGTTAAAAAAAAAAAAAAACTTCATTGCTAAAACACGCCAAAACAATTTCAATAGTAACATCAAGGATCGCTGATTACAGATCACCATGACAAATACAATAATCATGAAAAACTCTGAAATATTGTGAGAATTATCAAAATTTGACATAGCGTGAGCAAATGCTGTTAGAAAAAGTGGTGCGGATAGACTTGCTTGATGAAGGGTTGTCACAAACCTTTAATTTGTAAAAAAACGCAATATTTGTGAAGCACCATAAAGCCAAGAGCAATAAAACAAAATATACCTGTATATTAAAATCTTCATTTTTCTCTCTTATGGGAATGAAGTGAAAGTGTCCTAAGAAGAGTAAAAAATGAAGATTTTAATACTGAAGCAAGTTCTTACATGTCTGCATACCAAATAAGTAATTTTATAGATTACAAAGTTCCCCAAATATAAAACTATAAAAGTACACAACTAAGAAGTAATAGTTCACAGACAGGGTTTCAGTATTTTTTTTCTTAAACCAGCTATTACTACCCTGAAGAGAACAAGTCTAAATCTATGAGAGTGTTTCTAATTGCTGTATTTTAGATATGTGAGTATATTCATCCATCATTAACCCTAGATAATACCATAATTGAATTTTTTCTCCCTTTACTATTTAAAATATTAAATAATGGTAACTAAAAATACCTTTGAACTTCTAACATTAGGGTACACAGTATTTCATTTGAATGTTATCATATACCTTTTATTTCATACACCACTCATTCCTATGAAAGGCAGAGTATCCACCTGTCACACAGAAGAAGAATTTTATATCTAGGTTTCTAGATATATTTGATGTAGTGAAGTATGAAATTTTTAAGAGAACCACAGTACAAATAAGATTTTTAATAGTATTAGACTATCTTGATTCTTCATATTTACATAAACAGTATCATCAGTTCATGTAATTCTCTTAAACTTTACACTTATTCACAAATACATGTGCTTCATAGAGAGTTTATACTTAAAAGTCCAAAATTGATGTATTTATTATGTGAAACCTACTTATCATATTGCATTGCATTTCTGATCTCCATTATTCTTCCTGAGAACCCAAGTTAGAATCTCCTGACTAATGCTTGACTCTTCTCCGCTTTCAGTCCCACACCGAATCTGTTATCAAATCCCTTCTCTCTCTCTCTCTCTATATATATATATAAACTATACATATATAAACTATAATATATATAAACTATATACATATAGTTTTCAGATATTTTATCTCATTATAATTGGCAATATTTTTAATAACTGGATTATTACAATAGTATCTCAATGATCTCACCTTCCGTCTCCTCATGCTAGTTCACCATTCTGTGTCTTTATTACTTGCCTGCTTAAAACAAATGTAACTCAGTTGGAAAATCCATCAGTATTTCCAAATTTTCACTAAAATTTCAAATTAATAGTACAGAAGAATTTAATGTAATGTAGCATAGCACACTGTGTCTGACCACCATACCTCTGCAAATTCTGTGTTTAGATTATTCTGTCTTCTCTCTTGTACCATCCCAGCGATGGACTACTTGAGTTCGTATTGCTTGAAAATGCAGGTCAGATGTTACATGCTCCAGAAAAACCTTTTGATTTTTTTGTTGTTGTTGTTTATTTGTTTGGCAGTGACTTGCAGTCATTTCCTTCTTTCATAGAAGTGCAATCTTTTTTTCTTTTTTAAAGCCAGGTACATGCCAGCCTGATATAGACATTGTATTTCCTACCAGTTATATTTGAAGCTAGTAGTTCATAGATGAAGTTTGGGGAATGAACTTTAAGCTAAAGTGTCATTTGGAAGCTTAGGGAGACTTTCTTAAAAGATGATTGATGTACTCTCATTGACCCTTCTGCCTTCTTGATAGCTGGAACATCAGTATGATGTTGGCAACAAGAATGGGATTACTGGTAACCCTAGCAAAGACCTGGGATGAAAGACAGTGTTGCGCCTTGCAATGAAGAGATGGAATGAGCCCAGGGCTCTGAGAGAGACAGAGCCAACATGCTAGCCCTAGGCTATCTACCTCCAGACCTTTATTAATGTGAGACCAAAAAAATACATCTGTCTCATGAAACACACTAATAATTTGGGGCTTCTGTTACTTGCAACTGAACTTAATGTTAGGATTCACTTCTCAATTGTTGCATTGATCTAATCAATATCCCTATTACCAGTTATGCATTCACTTATTATCTCCCTGGATGGCAATTATTTGTTTATATGACTTTCTTCTAGTCTATATGCCAAAAATATGATGAGAAGTTAAAGTACATTTTAATAATTAATATTTTATTTATTTAGTGTTTCATTTATTAAATTGTATTTTTTCATTTATGCATTTATTGAATGTTAGATACTACAACAAATATGAGGAATAAAGAGATGAATATTATGCAGTCCACCATTTTATTATTGTCTAGCATAATCCCTTATAAATAAGAGTTACTAAGGAATCTATATTGCATGAATAAATCATATGCATTCCTCAAAGAATTGTGATATTGGGTAGTGTAACTTATTTATACTATGTTTGAGGTTTTTTAACTTAGCTGGTAGAGCACTGTGAAAGGGCATCTTAGCCAAATTAAAATACTCTTGGTTTCCCACAGTAAACCAGTCAAAACCAGAGAATGAAAACAATTCAGCCATTTTTACTACTGTCCAAATCTGGTTTTAAAATATTGTGCAAATACTAGGCAAATTTAATTATAACTGCTATGATATGTTTGTAAAACAAACAATACCAATTGAAAAATAAGCATTTATATGAAGTTTAAGTTGATATATCACCATTCTACTTTCAGTTTCAAGGAAAGCAGTAAAAAGACTCAAATGATAGTCTGATAAAAATGTTTAAGGTTCTTACCAAACTGCCAGTTAGTTAAGATAATTTTAAAAAATCTTTTCTATGGAAGAGTTTTCACACGATTCTTACCTTAGAATATATCCTTTATAAACCACTTTGTTACACTTTTTTTTCAAAATGACTATATATCCATTTAACAAAATTACATTTGTTCTCTATCAAAGATTGGACACTTGTGAGAAAGCCAGGTTTGATTAAAATGATGCCAAGCTGATGATTTTATGTATCTAGGCAAGGTGCCTTCTGAATGCATCTGACTTAAAGATTAGCTAACAAAATTCTTTTATAATCAAAATGTAAATTTAAAAAGATCACTATATAAAATCATGTTTAGGTTTTTAGTTAGTGGAATGTAAATGATACAAAGTTACAATCTTGCAGTTAGGTTCAAATACCTTTTATTTATATGTTAAGTCCAGGTAAATTGCAAGAAAGCTGTAACTAGGTACTGAAGCAGGAATCATCTGTGCAGCTAGTTAAGTAGCAAGATCATACTGGAGAATTGAACAAGAGTGTTCCTTGAGTCCATGACTCAAGGAAAAGGAAGTCCTTAGAAGTTAAAAAAAAAGGCTACTCAGAATAAACAAGCAAATTCACAAATTTGCTGAGACTGGTATTAGCTTTCTTCTTTGCATTCTTTACTATCTAGAGAGCTATTTTTCATTTAGAAAACCTGATTAAATACTTTAGATTATTATTAATACCATACCATACACATAAAATTATACAAATAACCTTCATCTACATTATCTCATTTGATTCTCTTCACAACCTAAGCAAGTCCATTTACAATCCTGAAGTCAACACCAAGGTTAATGACTTAACCTCCATTTTACATATGCAAATTACAAGACTCTAATAAACACTGATCACACTTTTTATAATTATTGACTAACTAAACACTGGTATTAAGACCATATTATCGTATCCAATTTTAAAAAGAAGCTTAATATTAAGTGCAATTGAGGGTCACTCTGATACATCCTAATGTTTGGGACTAGTCCAGAACATCATAATAAATCAGATATTTAAGGAGAGGTTTACGGAAAAAAGTAGTTACCAGGGCAGACATGTAAATGAAGTGTTCATCAAGATAAGTTAATGAAGTGAGAATGCTCACTTTTAATTGTGGGAAAACACAGTGAAAAGAAATATACTTTCATAAAGCAGAGGGGGTGAGATAAGGAGTGGGCTGACATGTGAGAAGAGCTGTGGGAGGGAAAAAGTAGAGGATATTTTTAAAATAAAAGTTGCTTGAACTTGATGTAAAGGCAGAGAGATGTATAATATGAGATGTGAAATTTTAGATGCTGAAAATCTCAGCTTTTTTAACAACCAGGTACCACTCTGCTACCAGTAGAAATGGAATTCTTTAGAGCTGAGTGAGAACATTTATAACCTAATAAAATTGTTTCAACCATTTCCTCATACTTTGTTTTGGACAAAACTGACTTTTCATGAACAACTTCCATAAACGTATTAATTCTTTTAAAACTAAGTGACTTTGTCATGGGAATACAAACTCTGGTCATATCACATACATTGCTAATTTTTGAGCAGTTAACTGTCATTGAAATAGATATGCTCCAAAAATCATGACTTTAAACTTTTTTTTTTTTTTTTTTTTTTTTGCGGTATGTGGGCCTCTCACTGTTGTGGCCTCTCCCGTTGCGGAGCACAGGCTCCGGATGCGCAGGCTCAGCGGCCATGGCTCACGGGCCCAGCCGCTCCGCGGCATGTGGGATCTTCCCAGACCGGGGCACGAACCCGTGTCCCCTGCATCGGCAGGCGGACTCTCAACCACTGCGCCACCAGGGAAGCCCCCATGACTTTAAACTTTGAGAAACAATTACTATCTAATGTAAAGGCCATTAAAAGAGCATAATTGCACAGAGGGGTTCAAGATGGCAGCAAAGGGAGACCCTGAACTCACCTCCTCCCATGGACACAACAAAGTTACAGCTATATGTGGAATACTTTTCTTCTGAAAAGGACCTGAGAAGTAGATGAACAGCACCTCTACACCAAAAAAACAGAAGAGATGCATTGAGAAAGGTGTCTTTTCCAACCACAACCCTATTACATCTGGCAGGTGCCCACATCCCACATAAAGGACACCCATAGAGTGCCTGGCTCTGGTGGTCAGGGGAAACTGCACTTCTGGGCCACAAGGAACAGCACCTACACAAGAATGCTTATTCAAGAATGAGGGAAAGAGCCATTACCTAATAC
>NW_006792653.1:1297125-1304986 GCF_000442215.2 Lipotes vexillifer
CAGACACGTGGAGAGATAGATAAAAATGAAGACGAGGGGCTTCCCTGGTGGTGCAGTGGTTGAGAGTCCACCTGCCGATGCAGGGGACACGGGTTCATGCCCCGGTCCGGGAAGATCCCACATGCCACAGAGTGGCTGGGCCCGTGAGCCATGGCTGCTGAGCATGCATATCTGGAGCCTGTGCTCTGCAACGGGAGAGGCCACAACAGTGAGAGGCCCACGTACCACAAAAAAAAAAAAAAAAGAAAGAAAGAAAAAAAGAAGACAAATACGTTCCAAACCAAAGAATGTGGCAAACTTCAGAAAAAGACCTTAATGAAATGGAGATAAGTAACGTATCCAATAAAAAGTTCAAAGTCATGGTCATAAAGACGCTCACCAATCTGGGGAGGAGAATGGACGAACACACCAAGAACTTCAGCAAAGAGGTAGAAAATATAAGTAGCAAACAGAAGTTATAACTAAACTGAAAAATATACTATAGGGGTTCAACAACAAAGTGAAAGAAATGGAAGCATGAATCAGAGAGCAGGAAGACAGAGCAATGGAGAATGCCCAGGGAGAGAAGCTAAATAAAAAAGAATTAAAAGAAATGAAGATACCTTGAGGGACCTTTGTGACAATATCAAGTGCAATACCATTAGGATTGTAGGTGTCCCAGAAGGAGAAGAGAGAGAGAAA
Organism: Lipotes vexillifer; assembly: GCF_000442215.2. NCBI lineage: Eukaryota > Metazoa > Chordata > Mammalia > Artiodactyla > Lipotidae > Lipotes > Lipotes vexillifer. The sequence goes on from NW_006792653.1 coordinate 1,297,807, forward strand.
AGGGCCAGGAAAATTGTTTGAAAAAATAATGGTTGAAATTTTCGATACTCTGGGGAAGAAATAGACACACAAGACCAGGAAGCCCAGAAAGTTCCAAATAAGATGAACCCAAAGAGAAAAACACTAAGACACATTATAATTAAAATGGTAAGCAAGAAGGATAAAGATAGAGTCTATAAAGCAGCATTATTGATCCAAAGAAAACAAAAACACTAATTTTAAAAGATATATGGACCCCTATGTTCATTGCAGCAACATTATTAACTATAGGCAAGATATGGAAGCAACCTAAGGGTCCATTGATAGATGAATAAAGAAATGACATATATATATATATATATATATATATGAACATGAAAAAGAATAAAATCTTGCCATCTGTGACAACATGGATGGATCTAGAGGATATTATGCTAAGTGAAATAACTCAGACAGAGAAAGATAAATACCATGTGTTTTCACTTATATGTGGAATCTGAAAGACAAAACAAATGAACAAATAAAACAGAAATAGACATATAGATACAGACAACAAACTAGTGGTTGCCAGAGTTGAGAGAAGTGTGGGGATGGATGGAATAGGTGAAGGAGATTAAGAGGCACAAACTTCCAGTTATAAAATAAATGAGTGGGGAGGCCTTCAAGATGGCAGAGGAGCAAGACATGGAGATCAACTTCCTCCCCACAAATACATCAGAAATACATCTACATGTGGAACAACTCCTACAGAACACCTACTGAACACTGGCAGAAGACCTCAGACTTCCCAAAGCCACGTGGCTGACAGGGTCTTGGTGCTCCGGCTGGTTGTCAGGCTTGTGCCTCTGATGTGGGAGAGCCGAGTTCAGGACATTGGTCCACCAGAGAACTTCCCAGCTCCATGTAATATCAAACAGTGAAAGCTCTCCCAGAGATCTCCATCTCAAGGCTAAGACCCAGCTCCACTCAATGACCAGCAAGCTACAGTGCAGCACACCATATGCCAAACAACTAGCAAGACAGGAACACAATCCCACGCATTAGCAGAGAGGCTGTGTAAAATCATAATAAGTTCACAGACACCCCCAAAACACACCACCAGATGCAGTCCTGCCCACCAGAAAGACAAGATCCAGCCTCATCCAACAGAAGAGATGCACCAGTCCCCTCCACCAGCAAGCCTACAAAACCCACTGAATCAACCTTAGCCACTAAGGCAGACACCAAAAACAACAGGAACTATGAAACTGCAGCCTGCAAAAAGCAGACCCCAATGCAGTCAGTTAAGCAAAATGAGAAGACAGAGAAAAATACAGCAGATGAAGAAGCAAGGTAAAACCTCACCAGACCAAACAAATGAAGAGGAAATAGGCAGTCTACCTGAAAAAGAATTCAGAGTAATGATAGTAAACATGATGCAAAATCTTGGAAATAGAATGGAGAAAGTACAAGAAACGTTTAACAAGGACCTAGAAGAACTAAAGAGCAAACAAACAATGATGAACAACACAATAAATGAAATTTAAAATTCTCTAGAAGGAATCAATATCAGAATAACTGAGGCAGAAGAACGGATAAGTGACCCTGAAGATAAAACAGTGGATATAACTACCACAGAGCAGAATAAAGAAAAAGGAATGAAAAGAATTGATGACAGTTTCAGAGACGACTGGGACATTAAACGCACCAACAATCGAATTATAGGGGTTGCAAAAGAAGAGAAAAAGGGAATGAGAAAATATTTGAAGAGATTATAGTTGAAAACTTCCCTAATATGGCAAAGGAAATAGTCAAGTCCAGGAAGCACAGAGTCCCATAAAGGAGAAATCCAAGGAGAAACATGACAAAATACATATTAATATAACTATCAAAAATTAAACACAAAGAAAAAATACTAAAAGCAGCAAGGGAGAAACAACAAATAACATACAAGGGAATGCCCATAAGGTAAACAGCTGAACTTTCAGCAGAAAATCTACAAACCAGAAGAGAGTAGTAGGACATATTTAAAGTGATGAAACTGAAGAAACTACAACCAAGCTTACTCTACCCAGCAAGGATCTTATTCAGATTTGAGGGAGAAATTAAAACCTTTACAGACAAACAAAAGCTAAGAGAATCCAGCGCCACCAAACCAGCTTTACAACAAATGCTAAAGGAACTTCTCTAGGCAGAAAACACAGGAGAAGGAAAAGACCTACAATAACAAACCAAAAACAATTAAGAAAATGGTAATAGGAACATACATACTGACAACTACCTTAAATGTAAATGGATTAAATGCTCCAACCAAAAGACATAGACTGGCTGAATGGATAAAAAAACAACAGCCATATATATGCTGTCTAAAAGAGACCCACTTCAGACCTAGGGACACATACAGACTGAAAGTGAGGGGATGGAAAAAGATATTCCATACAAATGGAAATCAAAAGAAAGCTGGAGGAGCAATTCTCATATCAGACAAAATAGAATTTAAAATAAAGACTATTACAAGAGTCAAAGAAAGACACTACATAATAATCAGGGGATCAATCCAAGAAGAATATATAACAACTGTAAATATTTACGTACCCAACATAAGAGCAGCTCAATTCATAAGGCAAATGCTAACAGCCATAAAAGTGGAAGTTCACAGTAACAATCATAGTAGGGGATTTTAACACCCCACTTTCACCACTGGACAGATCATCTAAAATGAAAATAAATAAGGAAACACAAGCTTTAAATGATACATTAAGCAAGATGGACTTAATTGATATTTATAGGACATTCCATCCAAAAACAACAGAATACACTTTCTTCTCAAGTGCTCACGGAACATTCTCCAGGAAAGATCATATCTTGGATCACAAATCAAGCCTTGGTAAATTTAAGAAAACTGACATCGTATCAAGTGTCTTTTCCAACCACAACACTATGAGACTAGATATAAATTACAGGAAAAAATCTGTGAAAAATAAAAACACATGGAGGCTAAACAATATACTACTAAATAATCAAGAGATCACTGAAGAAATCAAAAAGGAAATCAAGAAATATCTAGAAACAAACAACAATGAAAACACAACCCAAAACCTATGGGATGCAGCAAAAGCAGGTCTAAGAGGGAAGTTTATAGCAATACAATCCTACCTCAAGAAACAAGAAACATCTCAAATAAACAACCTAAACTTACACCTAAAGCAATTAGAGAAAGAAGAACAAAAAAACCCCAAAGTTAGCAGAAGGAAAGAAATTAAAAATCAGATCAGAAATAAATGAAAAAGAAATGAAGGAAACAATAGCAAAGATGAATAAAACTAAAAGCTGGTTCTTTGAGAACATAAACAAAATTGATAAACCATTAGCCAGACTCATCAAGAAAAAAAGAGAGAAAACTAAAATCAATACAATTAGAAATGAAAAAGGAGAAGTCAAAACTGACACTGCAGAAATACAACGGATCATGAGACATTACTACGAGCAACTATATGCCAATAAAATGGACAACCTGGAAGAAATGGACAAATTCTTAGAAAAGCACAACCTTCCAAGACTGAACCAGGAAGAAATAGAAAATATAAACAGACCAATCACAAGCACTGAAATTGAGACTGTGATTAAGAATCTTCCAACCAACAAAAGATCAGGACCAGAAAGCTTCACAGGCGAATTCTATCAAACATTTAGAGAACAGCTAACATCTATCCTTCTCAAAATATTCCAAAATATAGCAGAGGGAGGAACACTCCCAAACTCATTCTAGAAGCCCATTATCACGCTGATACCAAAACCAGACAGAGATGTCACAAAGAAAGAAAACTACAGGCCAATATCACTGATGAACATAGGTGCAAAAATCCACAGCAAAATACTAGCAAACAGAATCCAACAGCACATTAAAAGGATCATACACCATAATCAAGTGGCATTTATCCCAGGAATGTAAGGATTCTTCAATATATGCAAATCAATCCATGTGATAGACCATATTAACAAAATGAAGGAGAAAAACCATATGATCATCTCAATAGATGCAGAAAAAGCTTTCTACAAAATTCAACACCTATTTAAGATAAAAACTCTCCAGAAAATAGGCATAGAGGGAACTTACCTCAACATAATAAAGGCCATATATGACAAACCCACAGCCAACATCGTCCTCAATTGTGAAAAACTGAAACAATTTCCACTAAGTTCAGGAACAAGACAAGGTTGTCCACTCTCACCACAATTATTCAACATAGTTTTGGAAGTTTTACCCACAGCAATTAGAGAAAAAAAGAAATAAAAGGAATCCAAATCAGAAAAGAAGTAAAGCTGTCTTTGCAGATGACATGATACTATATGTAGAGAATGCTAAAGATGTTACCAGAAAACTACTAGAGCTAATCAATGAATTTGGTAAAGTAGCAGGATATATTAATGCCCAGAAATCTCTTGCATTCTGATACACTAATGATGAAAAATCTGAAAGAGACATTAATGAAACACTCCCATTTACCATTGCAGCAAAAAGAATAAAATACCTAGGAATAAACCTACCTAAGGAGACAAGAGACCTGTATGGAGAAAACTATAAGACACTGATGAAAGAAATTTAAGATGATACAGATGGAGAGATATATTATCTTCTTGGATTGGAAGAATCAACAATGTGAAAATGACTATACTACCCAAAGCAATCTACAGATTCAATGCAATCCCTATCAAACTACCAATGGCGTTTTTCACAGAACTACAACAAAAAATTTCACAATTTGTATGAAAATCACGGAAGATCCCGAATAGCCAAAGTAATCTTCGGAAAGAAAAACGGAGCTGGAGGAATCTGGCTCCTGGACTTCAGACTATACTACAAAGCTACAGTAATCAAGACAGTATGGTACTGGCACAAAAACAGAAATATACATCAATGGAACAGGATAAAAAGTCCAGAGATAAACCCACGCACATATGGTCACTTTATATTTGATAAAGGGGGCAAGAATAGACAATGGAGAAAAGACAGCCTCTTCAATAAGTGGTGCTGGGAAAACTGGACAGCTACATGTAAAAGAATGAAATTAGAACACTCCCTAACACCATACACAAAAATAAACTCAAAATGGATTAAAGACCTAAATGTAAGACCAGACACTATCAAACTCTTAGAGGAAAACATAGGCAGAGCACTCTATGACATAAATCACAGCAAGATCCTTTTTGACCCACGTCCTAGAGAAATGGAAATAAAAACAAAAATAAACAAATAGAACCTAATCAAAATTAAAAGCTTTTGCACAGCAAAGGAAACCATAAGCAAGACGAAAAGACAACCCTCAGAATGGGAGAAAACATTTGCAAATTAAGCAACTGACAAAGGATTAATCTCCAAAATTTACAAGCAGCTCATGCAGCTCAATATCAAAAAAACAAACAACCCAATCCAAAAATGGGCAGAAGACCTAAACAGACATTTCTCCAAATAAGATATACAGATCGCCAACAAACACATGAAAAGATGCTCAACATCACTATCATTAGAGAAATGCAAATCAAAACTACAATGAGGTATCACCTCACACTGGTCAGAATGGCCATCATTAAAAAATCTACAAACAATAAATGTTGGAGAGGGTGTGGAGAAAAGGACACCCTCTTTCACTGTTGGTCGGAATGTAAATTGATACAGCCACTATGGAGAACAGTATGGAGGTTCCTTAAAAAACTAAAAACAGAACTACCATACAACCCAGCAATCCCACTACTGGGCATATACCCTGAGAAAACCATAATTCAAAAATAGTCATGTACCACACTATTCATTGCAGCTCTATCTACAATAGCCAGGACATGGAAGCAACCTAAGTGTCCATCGACAGATGAATGGATAAAGAAGATGTGGTACATATATACAATATTACTCAGCCATAAAAAGAAACGAAATTGAGTTATTTGTAGTGAGGTGGATCGACCTAGAGACTGTCATACAGAGTGAAATAAGTCAGAAAGAGAAAAACAAATACCGTGTGCTAACACATATATATGGATCTAAAAAAAATAATAATAAAGTTCTGAAGAACCTAGGGGCAGGACAGGAATAAAGACACATACGTAGAGAATGGACTTGAGGGTTGGGGAGGGGGAAGGGTAAGCTGGGACGAAGTGAGAGAGTAACATTGACATATATATACTACCAAATGTAAAATAGATAGCTAGTGGGAAGCAGCTGCATAGCACAGGAAGATTATCTTGGTGCTTTGTGACCACCTAGAGGGGTGGGATAGGGAGGGTGGGAGGGAGATGTAAGAGGGAGGGGATATATGCTTGCATATAGCTGATTCACTTTGTTATACAGCAGAAACTAACATAATATTGTAAAGCAATTATACTCCAATAAAGATGCTAAAAAAAAAAAATTGACTTGTGATGTGGTGCCATAGGAAGCCAACCCCATTGGAAGCTTTGAAACTAAGATTGTCCTACAGAGTTTTCTTACCTGAGACAGGGGGCTGCACTTTTGAACCCCATATCAACCAAACATTGGATGTGGGTAATCCCCCAGGGAGATGCATACTATGGCCAAGTCAGCTCCCTGTGTGGAAAATTAATTTCTATAAAGTGTGTCCTAGTCACTTTGGGCAAATCTAACAAAGTACCATAGACTGGGTAGCTTATGAAGAGCAGAAATTTATTGCTTACAGTTCTAGAGGCTGGAAATATGACATCAGGGTGAGGGTCCTATTTGTGGTTGAGGGTCCTATTTGTGGTTGAGAGTGCCACCATCCTCCTATGGTGGAGAGCAGAGAGGGAAAGCAAGCTCTCTCATGACTCTTAAAAGGGCACTAATCTCATTATGAGAGCCATCCTCATGACCTCATCTAATCCTAATTGCCTCTCAAAGGCCCCACCTCATAATACCATCACACTGGGGAGTTGGGTTTCAACATGGGAATTTTGGAATGGGACACAAACATTCAGTCTATTGACTGAATCATCAGCCACCAAGCTTCCTAAGAGCTGAAAAAATAAAAGTGGTTGTGGTGGAGAGGGTTGGTGAGTGCTAAATAGCCAGATGGCGAGAATTAGAGCAATATAAGAAAATGTTCCTAATTCTAAGACTAATAATATCTGAACAATTTGGATATACTGTAATGTTCCTCTTAAGCACATTTCACTGCACCTCAGATAGGAAGCAGCAAGAATGATCTTTTTTTTTTTTTTTTTTTTTTTTTTG
>NW_006792653.1:1305349-1385561 GCF_000442215.2 Lipotes vexillifer
TTTTTTTTTTTTTTTTTTTTTTTTGCGGTACACGGGCCTCTCACTGTGTGGCCTCTCCCATGGCGGAACACAGGCTCCGGACGCACAGGCTCAGCGGCCATGGCTCATGGGCCCAGCCGCTCCTCGGCATGTGGGATCCTCCCGGACCAGGACACGAACCCGTGTCCCCTGCATTGGCAGGCAAACTCTCAACCACCGCACCACCAGGGAAGCCCAGCAAGTATAATCTTAACTCAAATAGGACAACTAACAAATCTTCAGACAGTTTTCAACACTTTCATCTTTCTTCCCCAGAAAGGATGCCATTTAAATAATGCTTTGTAGAAGATTGATGTTCATATTCTTTCCCTTCCCTATGCATCCCTTTCAGGAACTTGGAGGATGACATTAGCTTATACAAAGAGCAAAGGATAATGTGTTCATTGGAGTTGTAGCTGAGCTTTCCTTTAAGAAATTTACATTTACTCAGGAAAACAAAGGCAAATACTTTCCTTAAAACATTCTTTGTTTCACAAGGGAACAATGACAACCAATTACACATTAATTCCTATACATTCCTTTTGTAATGTTTTTTGTTATATATTTCAGTACCCATTTTGACTGTACCTAGTATATCTCAGAACTTGTAAATTCTGCTTTTTCTTGTATTTTCATTTGGAATTAATTTTAAAATGGAAAGAATCTGTGAATCTCTGTTTTATCTTTAAGCTATCTGTAGGAATAGCAATAACTTTCCCATTTCTTCAGTTACTGGCATAACCCCTAGAAATACCTTTAATAATAGCTGGTGTGTTATCCTCTATACTCCCCTTTCCCATCTCTATTTAATTTTTGAGCAAAAGTCATGTGTAAATATCAAAAAAAAAAAAAAAATCAGAAGATGCATGTTCAAAGCAGATATATTAGGTAAACTTACAAGCAGAAGTTTGGTAAGGACAAGTTGTCCCAAGTCTCCCATCTGTCATTATCCTATGGAGAGGTAGCTTGGCTTTATCTTCAGGAAGAGGAACTTAATTTTCTGCCACTTTGTAAATTTATAGGGGAAATGAATGTCAGCAGTGATCACCCGATCATGTTGGAAGCCCCAGAACTGGGCAGTAGAGCTACAGCCTGTTTTCTGGCATCACTTACTGAGAGGACAGGTGCATTCATATCATCCTTGGTTTCATCTTAAGGCCTTTCAACCCTCCCTGCCAAGTCAGCTCTTTTTTCCCCAGACTATTGAAATACAATTGACATGTAATATTGTGTAAGTTTAAGGTATACTGTTAATATGATACACACACACACACACACACACACACACACACAAAGATAGATAGCAATATGGTTACCACCAGAGCTGGCTGACATCTCTATCATGTCACATAATTACTATCTCCTTTTTATGGTAAGAACATTTATGATCTGCTCTCCTGGCAGCTTTCAAGTATATGATACATCAGGTCAGCTCTATAAGAAAGTACTATCAGGACCATCCAATCAGAAACACAGGCTTGCTCTCCTCATAAACAGAAAGAAAAATGGTTGAACACGACTTTCCATGGTACACATCAAGATGCAATTGCACTAAAATCTCCATTCTGAAATTTGGATATAGGTGGAATATTAGATAATATGGAGAATCATTATTAATTTTGCTACTGTGCAAATGGCCTTGTTGTTATACCAGAAAATGTCCTTAATTTTAGTGATGCATACTGAAGTATTTAGGAATAAATTATCATGATGTCTGTAATTATGTTAAAATGCTTCACTGAAAAATACCTCAAGCAAGTTGGCAAATGCAAACAGTTGTGTAGCTAGGTGGAAGGTATATGCATATTCACTATATGATTCTCCATGTTCTCTATGTTCAAAATAATTCACAACATAAATTTGAAATTAATCCCCATTCCTGTGCAATCACTGAGCGTCTCTGTACAATTCAGTCACTGGAGAGAAAAATGTATGTGATGGCAAGAATATTCCTTATCCCAGGAGACTTTTTAACATTTGGTAGATCTGTTCCTTATTGGTAGCTTCTTTCTAACCTTTAATTATAGCAAGATCAATTTTCCAGTCCAGATATTTGAACTGTATCCTCTAAATTGTCATTATACTATTTCTTTTCTCTGTCACAATCATCTACTCTTTATATACAGTTGTGAGAATAGTTGTCTACGTGTTACTGCATTTTTGTGGCGGGTGTATTTAACTGTTCCTTGCCCTCTTATATAATGTGGCACATTAGTATAGGAAATACTTAAATTTTTATTGCCACAAGCACAGTGGAAGGAACAAAAAGAATTAAACTTTGTCTTAAATCTTAAGAATCTTATAATCAATTTGGAAAAATAAAGAAACATGCATATAAATATGCACATAAAAACTTAGCTAATGATTCAGTGCAATGTGTAAATATATCAAATGGATAATGTTCCAATAATCTCTTAACTATCATAAAACAGGTAGCATAGTGATTACAAAGAGACTTCATATTTGGCATATATTATTTGAATCATTTGCATTAGTATTCCCCAAATACATGGAGGAAGAAAAATTGGAGGAATTATTCAAGGAGTTTCCAAGTCATTCAATTTAGTCTAACATAAAAAAAAATACCATCACTATAAGAAAATACATGCACAAAAATTCATAGATTACAGCTAACTCTTCCTTTGAAGACAAATAACAATGTGTTTTTAATGGCAAAAGTCATTTTCCTTTTTAAAAACTTTTACTTTCATTATAAGCCAAATTGAGGTAATTCATGCTCAGCAGCTAGAATCAAGAGGCAGGAAAAAAACCCTCATTTAAAACATCAAGTAGTATCCTGAACTCTTCACAAACAAATTCAACGAAATACATACTAATCCACTATAAAATAGAGATCCTACTTGGTCAACATTCTCTGATAATGACTCTAAATATACAGGTATCTTCACATCAATTTTTCTCTTTTTCAGCTCTTTTTGTTGTCAATACAAAGTGACTTCTTCTTTTTAAGATTTAGTATGTCAACCACAGCCTGCTCCATTACACAAAGAGGCCTGGTTACTTGAAAGACTTTGATACATCTGTGCTATTCCCTGTGTGCTGACATATGTCTACTTGCAACAGAGAAAAGAAACTTCAAGGATGAGCTCCACTCATTTCGGTAATTGGTATTCCAGACTGCTAGTTCAGATGGATTATTGTTAGTGTGATAGGCAGCTAACATTAATGTCAAATTAACATAAACTGTAAGGATGATAGTATGCTGGAATTTGCATAATATTCATCAGAACCTAAAAGCTTTTGAAATTGATTCTCAAGGACTAATAAAGACATATTAGTTTACTTACTATAACACTTTTGGGATGTTATTTAAAATGTCACATTCTAATTTTAAGTCAGTGATCTGCAACTTAGGATAATGGACAATATATGAATTTTAGACAGAAATTAAATAATTTATGTGAAAATATGAACCCCAAAGTTATTAATCAGCCTGTGGACAAACGAGCACAATTTCTTTGATTTTTTAAAATATATAATGCTACTTAAATTCAATCCCTTGTTAATATCATTCTAGAAATTTATTGTGTACATTCTCAGGTGCCTTAACGCAATCTACTGATTCAAAGTCAAAATGTTAATAGCTCTATTCCAGAGTCTTCAAAAAAAAAAAATCTGCCATATGTGTGATTCCATTCCAAGAGGAAAACTTTTGAGAAAGTTAAAAGTCTTTATATTTAAATTTGTTTCCTATGTCAAAACATAGAAACGCATAGAGGAGACATATGGCACATAAGCATAGAATGTGCCCATCCCTGGCCTGTTTGGCTTTGGCGTTGTTCCTCCAAACAGATTATCACTTATCAGCTGTGGAGATATGAGCTTCTCAAAGCAGAAACTTGTCTCTCTATAGGTGTTCTGCCGGCCTGAATTCTGCATTCCCCAAATGTCTTCCATGTGAGATCTGTTTTGCTAACCCCATCAGAAGGTTATCAGAACACCTGCACCACTATACCTAAGCACCAAACTATGCCACATTTTTGAGCATGCCTCTTTCATTTTTGGACTATCTTTTTCAGCAAAACCCTGGAAGATAATCATGGCTGCTCAAAATGGGGAAGAGGATTTCACATTCCATGTACAATGTGGTGTACAATTAACACATTATTATAAATATGTGTTTAAGAGATCATCAATTGAATATATGGGCAATGTAACTAAGCAGAGCTTTGGTTTGCCCTGAACTAATGAAAAACAGGAAAAAATTATGGATGTACCCAAGTTTTAGACAAGTTAACTCAATCAAGAAAATCTTAGTATTAGAGAGTTACATCACAGACATGGCTAGATGTCATATTATTGATAATTGTTTGTTGTTACAAATACTTATTTTGTTATGAATAAAAAAGAACATAAGCTTGTGCAGGCACAGCTGAGAGAGAATCTTATTTAATTGAAGCACCTTTCATAGGAAAAAGAAAAAGCACTGGTTCCAGTTCTAGCTCTCTAGTGTGGTGGCCCTGAAAACCTGGCCAGCATATATTTTTATCTGATCCTTCACTGTAATAAAAAGATAAAAAAACTTGACCTGTGTGCTTTCAAGAAGTATTGGGGAATTCTGGCAAGAATCACTTTCCATTCCTCATTCTGAAATCACACAGGTATACTCCATTTTGAATGAGAGAAGGAAACATTTAATTCACTAAATGAAGAGAGGCAGGAAGTACAGAGCCTGAGATACCAGAAAAAAACAGCTAAGGATCAATGAAAACAGATCGTATAGGAGAGATTAAAACATGTTAACAGAAAAATAACAAAACTAGGACAAAACTTCATAACAAAATGTAATATCAGTAAAGGCTAATAGAGTTAACCCATCTTTAAAAAAATAGCTTGAGATCTAAGCAAACACAAACCTATGCTTTATAGAAAAGACATATGTAAAAAGTGATTCATAAAGATGAAAAATGGGCATCATGTTAGTGCAAGGAAAAAGAAGTAGGATTATAACCTTAATATCAAGCCTATGCTTTATAGAAGAGTTGTGTAAAAAGTGATTCATTAAAGCTGAAACACGGGCATCACATAAGTGCAAGCAAAAACAAAGTAGGACTATAACATTAATATCAAATAAGGTAGGAATCAGGCCAATGGCATGAGGTAAAAGAGCACCTCGTGGTGCTGAAGTCTGAAGTTCACACAGAAGACAAACAGCTATGCATATCTCTATACAAAACAGTGACCCATCTATTTATTTTAATTAAATAAATTTTATTTAAAAACTCTTTTTTAACATCTTAATTAGAGTATAATTGCTTTAAAATGGTGTGTTACTTTATGCTTTATAACAAGTGAATCAGCTATACATATATATCCCCATATATCCTCCCTCTTGCGTCTCCCTCTCACCTTCCCTATCCCACCCTGCTTGGTGGTCACAAAGCACCAAGCTGATCTCCCTGTGCTATGTGGCTGATTCCTACTAGCTATCTATTTTACAAACGGTAGCATATAAAAGTGCACGCCACTCTCTCACTTCGTCCCAGCTTACTCTTCCCTCTCCCCGCATCCTCAAGACCATTCTCTATGTCTGTCTTTATTCCAGTCCTGCCACTAGGTTCTTCATAACCATTTTTTTTCTTTTTTTAGATTCCATATATATGTATTAGCATATGGTATTTGTTTTTCTTTCTGACTTACTTCACTCTGTATGACAGACTCTAGGTCCATACACCGCACTACAAATAACTCAATTTCGTTTCTTCTTATGGCTGAGTAATATTCCATTGTATATATGTGCCACATCTTCTTTATCCATTCATCTGTCGATGGACACTTAGGTTGCTTCCATGTCCTGGCTACTGTAAATAGAGCTGCAATGAACATTGTGGTAAATGACTCCTTTTGAATTATGGTTTTCTCATGGTATATGACCAATAGTAGGATTGCTGGGTCGTATGGTAGTTCTGTTTTTAGTTTTTTAAGGAACCTCCATACTGTTCTCCATAATGGCTGTATCAATTAACATTCCCACCAACAGTGCAGGAGGGTTCCCTTTTCTCCACACCCTCTCCAACATTTATTGTTTGTAGATTTTTGATGATGGCCATTCTGACAGGTACAAGGTGATACCTCATTGCAGTTTTGATTCACATGTCTCTAATGATTAGTGATGTTGAACATCCTTTCATGTGTTTGTTGGCAGTCTGTATATCTTCTTTGGATAAATGTCTATTTAGGTCTTCTGCCCATTTTTGAATTGGGTTGTTTGTTTTTTTGATATTGAGCTGCATGAGCTGCTTGTATATTTTGGAGATTAATCCTTTGTGAGTTGCTTCATTTGCAAATATTTTCTCCCATTCTGAGGGTTGTCTTTTTGTCTTGTTTATGTTTTCCTTTGCTGTGCAAAAGCTTTTAAGTTTCTTTAGGTCCCATTTGTTTATTTTTGTTTTTACTTCCATTTAACTAGGAGGTGGGTCAAAAAGGATCTTGCTGTGATTTATGTCATAGAGTGTTCTGCTTATATTTTACTCTAAGAGTTTTATAGTGTCTGGTCTTGTATTTAGGCCTTTAATCCATTTTGAGTTCATTTTTGTGTATGTATTAAGGAGTGTCCGAATTCATTCTTTTACATGTAGCTGTCCAGTTTTCCCAGCACCATTTATTGAATAGTCTGTCTTATCTCCAATGTATTTTCTTGCTTCTTTATCAAAAATAAGGTGACTATATATGCGTGGGTTATGTCTGGACTTTCTATCATGTTCCATTGATCTATATTTCTGTTTTTGTACCAGTACCATACTGTCTTGATTACTGTAGCTTTGGAGTATAGTCTGAAGTCCAGGAGCCAGATTCCTCCAGCTCCATTTTTCATTCTCAAGATTGCTTTGGCTATTCGGGGTCTTCTGTGTTTCCATACAAATTGTGAAATTTTTTGTTCTAGGTCTGTGAAAAACACCATTGTTACTTTGATAGGGATGGCATCGAATCTGGAGATTGCTTTGGATAGTATAGTCATTTTCACAATGTTGATTCTTCCAATTCAAGAACATGGTATATCTCTCCATCTGTTTTTATCATCTTTAATTTCTTTCGTCAGTGTCCCATAGTTTTCTGCATACAGATCTTTTGTCTCCTTAGGTAGGTTTATTCCTAGGTATTTTATTCTTTATGTTGCAATGGTACACGGGAGTGTTTCATTAATTTCTATTTCAGATTTTTCGTCATTAGTGTATCGGAATGCAAGAGATTTCTGTGCCTTAATTTTGTATCCTACTACTTTACCAAATCCATTGATTAGCTCTAATAGTTTTCTGGTAGCATCTTTAGGATTCTCTATGTATAGTATCATGTCATCGGCAAAGAGTGACAGCTTTACTTCTTCTTTTCTGATTTGGATTCCTTTTATTTCTATTTCTTCTCTGATTGCTGTGGGTAAAACTTCCAAAACTATGTTGAATTATAGTGATGAAAGTGGGCAACCTTGTATTGTTCCTGATTTTAGACAAAAAGTTTCAGTTTTTCACCATTGAGAATGATGTTAGCTGTGGGTTTGTCATATATGGCCTTTATTATGTTGAGATAAGTTCCCTCTGTGCCTACATTCTGGAGAGTTTTTATCATAAATGAGTGTTGAATTTTGTCAAAAGCTTTCTCTGCATCTATTGAGAAGACCATATGGTTTTTATCCTTCAATTTGTTAATATGGTGTATCACATGGATTGATTTGCATATATTGAAGAATCCTTGCATTCCTGGGATAAACCCCACTTGATCATGGTGTGTGATTCTTTTAACGTGCTGTTGGATTCTGTTTGCTAGTATTTTGTTGGGGATTTTTGCATCTATGTTCATCAGTGATATTGGCCTGTAGTTTTCTTTCTTTGTGACATCTTTGTCTGGTTTTGGTATCAGGGTGATGGTGGCCTCGTAGAATGAGTTTGGGAGTGTTCCTCCCTCTGCTAGGTTTTGGAAGAGTTTGAGAAGGACAGGTGTTAGCTCTTCTCTAAATTTTTGATAGAATTTGCCTGTGAAGTCATCTGGTCCTGGACTTGTGTTTGTTGGAATATTTTTAATCACAGTCTCATTTCATTGCTTGTGATTGGTCTGTTTATATTTTCTCTTTCTTCCTGATTCAGTTTCAGAAAGTTGTGCTTTCCAAGAATTTGTCCATTTCTTCCAGGTTGCCCATTTGATTGGCATATAGTTGCTTGTAGAAATAGCTCATGATCCATTGTATTTCTGCAGGATCAGTTGTTACTTCTCCTTTTTCATTTCTAATTGTATTGACTTGAGTCTTCTCTCTTTTTTTCTTGATGAGTCTGGCTAATGGTTTATCAATTTTGTGCATCTTCTCAAAGAACAAGCTTTTAGTTTTATTGATCTTTGCTCTTGTTTCCTTCATTTCTTTTTTATTTAGTTCTAATCTGATCTTTATGATTTCTTTCCTTCTGCTAACTTTGGGTGTTTTTTGTTTTGCTTTCTTTAATTGCTTTAGGTGTAAGTTTAACTTGTTTATTTGAGATGTTTCTTGTTTCTTGAGGTAGGATTCTATTGCTATAAAATTCCCTCTTAGAACTTCTTTAGCTGCATCCCATAGGTTTTGCGTCGTCATGTTTTCATTGTCATTTGTTTCTAGGTATTTTTTTATTTCTTCTTTGATTTCTTCAGTGATCTCTTGGTTATTATGTAGTATATTGTATAGCCTCCATGTGTTGTATTTTGTACAGATTTTTTCCTGTAATTGATATCTCGTCTCATAGCGTTGTGGTCAGAATAGATACTTGATATGATTTCAATTTTCTTAAATGTACCAAGGCTTGATTTGTGACCCAAGATATGATCTATCCTGGAGAATGTTCCATGAGCACTTGAGAAGAAACTGTATTCTGTTGTTTTTGGATGGAATGTCCTATAAATATTAATTAAGTCCATCTTGTTTATGTATCATTTAGAGCTTGTGCTTCCTTCTTTACTTTCACTTTGGATGAGCTGTCCATTGGTGAAAGTGGGGTGTTAAAGTCCCCTACTATGATTGTGTTACTGTCAATTTCCCCTTTTATGGCTATTAGCATTTGCCTTATGTATTGAGATGCTCCTATGTTGGGTGCATAAATATTTACAATTGTTATATATTCTTCCTGGATTGATCCCCTGATCATTATGTAGTGTCCTTCTTTGTCTCCTGTAATAGTCTTTATTTTAAAGTCTATTTTGTCTGATATGAGAATTGCTAACCCAGCTTTCTTTTGATTTCTATTTGCATGGAATATCTTTTTCCATCCCCTCACTTTCAATCTGTATGTATCCCTAGGTCTGAAGTCGGTCTCTTGTAGACAGCATATATACGGGTTTTGTTTTTGTATCCATTCAGCCAGTCTATGTCCTTTGATTGGAGCATTTTATCCATTTACATTTAAGGTAATAATCGATATGTATGTTCCTGTTACCATTTTCTTAATTGTTTTGGGTTTGTTCTTGTAGGTCTTTTCCTTCTCTTGTGTTTCCTGCCTAGAGAAGTTCCTTTAGCATTTGTTGTAAAGCTGGTTTGGTGGTGCTGAATTCTCTTAGCTTTTGTTTGTCTGTAAAGGTTTTAATTTCTCCATCAAATCTGAATGAGATCCTTGCTGGGTAGAGTAGTCTTGGTTGTAGGTTCTTCAGTTTCATCACTTTAAATATGTCCTGCCACTCCCTTTTGGCTTGCAGAGTTTCTGCTGAAAGATCAGCTGTTAACCTTATGGGGACTCCCTTATATGTTTTCTGTTTTTTTTCCCTTGCTGCTTTTAATGTTTTTTCTTTGAATTTAATTTTTGATAGTTGAATTAATATGTGTCTTGGCACATTTCTCCTTGGATTTATCCTGTATGGGACTCTGTGCTACCTGGACTTGATTGACTATTTCTTTTCCCATATTAGGGAAGTTTTCAACTATAATCTCTTCAAATATTTTCTCAGTCCCTTTCTCTTCTTCTTCTTCTTCTGGGACCCCTATAATTCGAATGCTGGTGCGTTCAATGTTGTCCCAGAGGTCTCTGAGGCGGTCCTCAATTTTTTTCATACTTTTTTCTTTATTCTGCACTGCGGTATTTATTTCCACTATTTTATCTTCCAGGTCACTTATCCCTTCTTTGCCTCAGTTATTCTGCTATTGATTACTTCTAGAGTTTTTCATTTCATTTATTGTGTTTTTCATCATTGTTTGTTTACTCTTTATTTCTTCTAGGTCCTTGTTAAATGTTTATTGTTTTTTCTCCATTCTATTTCCAAGATTTTGGATCATCTTTACTATGATTACTCTGAATTCTTTTTCAGGTAGGCTGCCTATTTCCTCTTCATTTGATTGGTCTAGCGGGTTTTTACCTTGCTCCTTCATCTGCTGTGTATTTCTTTGCCTTCTCATTTTGCTTAACTTACTGTGTTTGGGGTCTCCTTTTCGCAGGCTGCAGGTTTGTAGTTCCTGTTGTTTTTGGTGTCTGCCCCCAGTGGCTAAGGTTGGTTCAGTGGGTTATGTAGGCTGCCTGGTGGAGGGGACTGGTGGATGAGGCTGGATCTTGTCTTTCTGGTGGGCAGGACCATGTCCAGTGCTGTGTTTTAGGGGCTTCTGTGACCTTATTATGATTTTAGGCAGCCTCTCTTTTAATGCGTGGGATTGTGTTCCTGTCTTGCTAGTTTGGCATGTGGTGTGCTGCACTGTAGCTTGCTGGTCATTGAGTGGAGGTGGGTCTTAGCATTGATGTGGAGATCTCTGCGAGAGCTTTTGCTGTTTGATATTACATGGAGCTGGGAGGTCTCCGGTGGACCAATGTCCTCCACTCGGCTCTCCCACCTCAGAGACACAGGCCTGACACCCGGCTGGAGAAGCAAGACCCTGTCAGCCACATGGCTCAGAAGAAAAGGGAGAAACAAAGAAAGAGAAAAAAAGAAATAAAATAAAGTTGTTAAAATGAAAAATAATAATTATCAAAAATTTAAAAATTAAAAAGTAATAAAAAAAAAAGAAAAAAAAAGGGCTTCCCTGGTTGTGCAGTGGTTAAGAGTCTGCCTGCCAATGCAGGGGACATGGGTCCGTGCTCCGATCTGGGAAGATCCCACATGCCACGGAGCGGCTGGGCCCGTGAGCCATGGCCGTTGAGCCTGCGCGTCCAGAGCCTGTGCTCCACAATGGGAGAGGCCACAACAGCGAGAGGCCCACGTACCACAAAAAAAAAAAAAAAAAGAGAGCAACCAAAAAACAAATCCACCAATGATAACAAGCACTAAAAACTATAGAAAAGAAAAAAAAGGACAGACAGAAGCCTAATACAAATGGTAAAAGCAAAGCTATACAGACAAAATCACACACAGAAGCATACACATACACACTCATAAAAAGAGAAAAAGTCAAAAAATATATATATCGTTGCTCCCAAAGTCCACTGCCTCAATTTTGGGATGGTTCTTTGTCTATTCAGGTATTCCACAGATGCAGCATACATCAAGTTGACTGTGGAGGTTTAATCTGCTGCTCCTCAGGCTGATGGGAGAGATTTCCCTTTCTCTTCTTTGTTCGCACAGCTCCTGGGGTTCAGCTTTGGATTTGGCCTTGCCTCTGTGTGTGGGTCACCTGAGGGTGTCTGTTCTTTGCTCAGACAGGTCGGGGTTAAAGGAGCAGCTGATTCGGGGGCTCTGGCTCTCTCAGGCCAGGGGGAGGGAGGGGTATGGATGTGGGGTGAGCCTGCGGTAGCAGAGGCCAACATGAGATTGCACCAGCCTGAGGTGCGCCGTATGTTCTCCCAGGGAAGTTATCTCTGGATCATGGGACCCTGGCAGTAGTGGGCTGCACAGGCTACCAGGAGGGGAGGTGTGGATGGTGACCGCTGCTTGCACACATGCTTCTTGTGGCTGCAGTAGCAGTCTTAGCGTTTCATGCCCGTCTCTGGTGTCCACACTGATAGCCGCAGCTCGCGCCTGTCTCTAGAGCTCCTTTAAGCGGCACTCTGAATGCCCTCTCCTCATGCACCACTTGCCTCGTCAGCAGCTCCAGACTTTTTCCCGGACTCCTTCCCGGCTAGCTGTGGTGCACTAGCCCCCTTCAGGCTGTGTTCACGCAGCCAACCCCAGTCCTCTCCCTGGGATCTGACAGAAGCCGGAGCCTCAGCTCCCAGTCCCTGCCCGCCCCGGCGGGTGAGCAGACAAGCCTCTCAGGCTGGTGAGTGCTGGTCAGCACCAATCCTGTGTGTGGGAATCTCTCTGCTTTGCCCTCCGCACCCCTGTTGCTGTGCTCTCCTCTGTGGCTCCGAAGCTTCGCGCCCGCCCACACCCCCACCCCGTCTCCACCAGTGAAGGGGCTTCCTAGTGTGTGGAAACATTTCCTCCTTCACAGCTCCCTCCCACTGGTGCAGGTCCCACCCCTATTCTTTTGTCTCTGTCTTTTCTTTTTTCTTTTGCCCTACCCATGTACGTGGGGAGTTTCTTGCCTTTTGGGAGGTCTGAGGTCTTCTGCCAGTGTTCAGTAGGTGTTCTGTAGGAGTTGTTCCACATGTAGAGGTATTTCTGATGTATTTATGGGGAGGAAGATGATCATGTCTTACTCTTCTGCCTTTTTGAAGGTCTCCATGCATATCTTTATACAGTGTAACACAGCAGCAATATTAGTAAAGCAGAAATCACAGATGAACATAGAAACATCCTAAACATACAGCAATGATTTGAAACATGTAATATTTTAATTAATATATCAATGTCAAAAATTGTTCTTTGACAAACATCAATCAGCCAGAAAAACTCCTAACTCACTTAATCAAGAAAAAAGAAAAAGTGGGAACTAAATATGAAATAATAGGGAAATGGCCATAGAAACAAGAAATTATAAGAATCAAATAAAACATTTGCCTTAAAATGTGCAAATAAAGTTTAAAACCTGTTTAAGATAGATAAATTCTAAGAAAATTAATTTCCTAAAGCTCACCCAAAAAGAAAATAAAGTGTATACATAATGATTCCTATAGAGAATACTGACCCCAAACAATGAAATAATACAAAAGCTAAATGAAACAAACTGAATCAAACCTCAGGGGATCAGACAGTTTTCTGGGGTAATTTTAGTAAACCTCTAAAAAGCAGATAACTGAAATGCTATAAAAATATTTCCAGAGTACATAAAAAGAAGAGAGCTTCCAAATTCATATTATGAATTGAGTACATATTAATACTAATGTATGACAATAATTTTACATAAAATAAAATCACAAAGAATATCACTTATGAATATTGACCTAAAAATCAGAAATAAACAGATTTTAACAACACAAAGAAATAAATGCAACATGACCTAATGGGGTTTATTCCAGGAATTCAAGGATGTTTCAATATTGTTAAATTGATATTTATTAAATCAATACTCCTAGAAAAATATCAGATACATTTTTCATATGTAACAAAAAGTATTTGACTAAGTTAAACAGTTTTTGAAAATAAGAATTCAAGAAAATAAGAAATAATGAATATTTTCTTGGAATGGTAAAAGAGATCTATCGCAACCTCAATTCCCCTCTTAAAAGGGTAAGATTTGTACTTGTGTTTCAATCGAAACAATTTAAAAAGGTAAATAAATTGCATGAAGTATAAAAAAATAGAAGAAACAAGGAAAATAGAATTAAGTGTTTGTAAATGATATAACTGCATGTGTGTAAAATGTAACAGACTCAACTGAAATGAATCCCCAACACTAAGATAAATCAGTAATATTTTAAGCAATCAAATGTATGAACAGAAATAACCAGTGGTCCTTATACAGTCAATTACAATTTAGAATTTCTAACTGTGTAAGGGAAGCTATTTAAAATAGCATGAAAATCAAATATACCTACGAGTTATATTAAATAGGAAATACCTAAAATCCATAGGAAGAAAAATTTAAGAAGCTACTGAAGGAAACAAATTGATGCTCTTACAAATGAAAATTATATCACATTCTTGGCTATTACAATGACTTTAATTTTCTGCCAGGTGAACTTACTATTATAATACCATTTTCAAAAAGTTAGCACGAAAAATGAGCAAACAAGTATAAAGAAGAAAACTCCAATTCAGAATTAACACTAGCACTGCCAGACACTAAACATATCATAAAGTGTCAACAATAAAGCAGTTTACTATATTAACTGCATAAAAAGACAGATGAATAGAATATAAGAGAAAGTCAGAAACAGACTGGGTATGAGTTTTTAGGTGTAAAGGAGCCACCTCAAATCAGGGAGAAAAAATGGACTATCCAGGAAATGCTGTTCTGACTACTGTAGTCATCTGGGAAAAAAAAGATACACTAAAAAAGTGCCAAATTGATCAAATATTTTAATGCAGAAAATAAGATCATACCAATACTATAAGAAGATATAGAAGCATTGCCTAATAAGCCAAGAGTGGGAAAGACCTATGTCAACATGATATAATTCAGAGGCAAAAAGAGAAATAATTGTTAAATTAGACCTTGAGTTATGAGATTTTCCAGGAAGAATGATGAAAGTTTCAGCAGTTCTTATTTATTTTTGAATGAGTTACTACTACAAGAAAGATATGAGCTGAAAAATTACTTGGCCCAATGCTGATAAGCAGAATTGAAAGGAAATTTAAAAAGGGCCAAAAATATATGTTGACTGTTGTTTGCCACTAAGGTTTTGTGGTTGTTACCAGCATTATTATGTAACAAATAATTAATGCAAGATGTTTCTATTGAGGGTGTTCAGTGTGACAAAAATAGCTATTTGGGACCATGGTCACACAAAAGGTGTTTGAAGCTGTATTCTCCCAAATACTTCTTTAAAATGTTGGACAAGTTACCAAACTTGTTTAAGCCCAAGACTTCTTGTCATGAGAATGAGGACAGTGGCTAGCAATAGTATCTATCTCATAAAGGTTGTTTTAAGACTTAAATGTGAAAATACATCAAACTGCAGAGCAGCAGTAGTTAGCACATGGTAAGTGCTAAATATATTCTAGTTATTATTCTTATTTTCCTATTCTTTTGAAACAATTTATAAAGTGTTTCTGTATAATTATAAAATAAATTTTAAATGAAGTTTAACATTAAAAATTATATGACATAAACAACATGGCAGGTGTTATAATTGAATATTTTAAAAAATACTTAAGTAAATGAAAAAACAACCTCCATAAAATACTGTAATTTCTGTAAGGGCAAAGATAAAGTTACATTCAATTATTTTATTTCCATCACTTAGCACATTTACAGCCAGAATGTGGGTGCTTTGTATTTGTTGGATCGAACCTGTACATAATAACCTGGCACAAAGACTTCCGTTTTTGCTGCCATCGTATTGAAAATAAATGAATGTAAGCTAAAAATTAATTTTAATTAAATAACCACATTACCTTACATATAGTGGCCTCTCACAAAGTATTTGCTGAATTGACTATGAAATCAAATAGAAAAATACACAAAGGTCATGGAAATTAGGTAATTAGCTTTTGAGAGGTGAATAGGGCAAAATGAATCATTCAACACCATTCCTGTATTTCTGAATAATTGTTAATAAATGATTTATCAAATGTCAGCAAGACAACACCACTCAAATATGTAAGTAAACACTACTAACAGTGATCTCAGTTAGCCAATAATTTAAAGATTATGTAACAAACATAAAAATATATACTTATTTTCTTAATATGATTTTTTTCAGGGAAAAAACCCCAAAATTTTGTTGAGTGCCAGGCATTTTACTACATGATAAAGAAAGAAAACAAGTTGAAAAGCAAAAATTTTATTTGGAGAAGTCACAACCTAATGAGAGAGACAAATCCTTAATCAAATAATTATAATTCTGAGAAAGAGATGCAACATGATATGCCCAAAGGAAATGGAAGCACACGGATTGCAATGACTGTGTCAAAGGGATGGGGGTGATAAACAAAGGACTTTCTTCACTTAACAGGCAATGCTTATCATGTAGAAGAGAGAGGAGAAGAATACATATCAAAAAATACTATTATGAGTTAGTAAACGCACTTGGTGATATTTAAGTGCAATTTCATCTAGACTGTAATAAGACTGAAAGATGTTATTATCTTTATGTGACCAAAATATTTAAAAGAAATTAAAATTTATATATGTTAAAGGATCGGGAATTAAATCCAGGGTCTTCAGGCTTTAAGGGCAATCCACATTCCACCATACTATAGGCAAGAGAATATATAGGAAGGCGTAAAAGTGTGGAACAGCACAACTGAAGGTGGCTGGAATAGAGGATGTGTATCGCAGGCAGGAGCTATGCGGAGATGGCAACCAGTGAGACTGTAAGTAAAGGTAAGCACATATTTGGACACAAAGAACACCTATGCCATTCTAGCAGGATTGGACTTTCTTTCTAGATGTGACAGAGAATACTGAAGAAATGCAGAAAGGAATATATATAATCAACCTGTATGTCAGAAAGAGCTTCTGATGAATTTGAAACATTTGAGGAAGGAAACTCAAAAAGACATGACTGGGAGTATCAGGTAACTAATAAATAGTTAAAGTTCCAAGCAACTGACAAAGGATTAATCTCTAAAACATACAAGCAGCTCATACAGCTCAATATAAAAAAACAAACAACCCAATCCAAAAAATGGGCAGAAGACCTAAATAGACATTTCTCCAAGGAAGATACACATATTGCCAACAAACATATGAAAGGTTGCTCAACATCACTAATCATTAGAGAAATGCAAATCAAAACCACAATGATGTATCACTTCACACAGGTCAGAATAGCCATCATCAAAAAATCTACAAACAATAAATGATGGAGAGGGTGTGGAGAAAAGGGAACCCTCTTGCACTGTTGGTGGGAATGTCAACTGATACAGCCACTATGGAGAACAGTATGGAGGTTCCTTAAAAAACTAAAAATAGAACTACCATATGACACAGCAATCCCCCTACTGGGCATATATCCTGAGAAAACCATAATTCAAAAAGAGACATGTACCACAGTGTTCATTCATAGCAGCACTCTTCACAATGACTAGGACATGGATATGACCTAAGTGTCCATCAACAGATGAATGGATAAAGAATATTCATACATATACACAATGGAATATTATTCAGCCATTACAAAGAATTAAATAATGTCATTTGCAGCAATATGGATGGACTTGGAGATTATCACACGAAGTGAAGTAAATCAGACAGAGAGAGACAAATATCATATGGTATCACTTACATGTGGAATCTAAAAAAAAATGATACAACTGAACTTATTTACGAAACAGAAACAGACTCACAGACTTAGAGAACAAACTTATGGTTACCAGGGGAAAGGGCTGGGGGGAGGGATAGACTGGGAGTTTGGGATTGACATGAAAACATGGCTATATTTAAAATAAAATGCCTTTCCATGAAAAAAATTTTAAAATTTCAAAAGTGGGGAAAAAAAGTCCTTTATATTTTGATTGTGGATTTCTCCAACTCTAAATACTCATTGCTGATTTTGTACTAGATAGAGCATAAAAGAAACAGTTCACTGAAATGCTCTACCCAGATACTTAAGATACCTTATCAACTTCACAGTGTATGGGAGGAAGCTACTTGAAAAACACAGAAATACATATGAAATACTATCTAGAGTTGCAGAATTGTTTCCAGCATCAGACTGACCAGACTGGAATCCTGTATAACTGTGTATGTACCCTTTATCTGCCTCTGAGGCGTTTCTTCACTTCACCTACAAATAATGGATAGTACTATTGCCTATCTCATAGAGTTTGAGAGAATTAAAGAAGTTGAGGCATTGAAGTATTGTAGGAAGAAAGCAACGTCGTGGAAGAGAATACCAAAATAAGTTAGACCAACTCAGTTCATTGGTAAGAGTGCTATTTTAGGGAGAAGTGTAACTTTTAAACAATTCCATGTAAACAAGAAAATATTTTTTATAAAGTCAAGACATTTATATTACATAGTGAAAAAATTACAACAGCAGCAGCAACCACATAAGAAGAAAAGATAAATAACCTAGAAATTACCTTTAGAAATACATGCAATCTACTCAGAGAAAATGTTAAATACCGTTGAGGAAGACACACACACACACACACACACACACACACACACACACACACACACACACACATATTCCAGACAACCTGAACCAATGCAAAGACCTCTAAACTTCATAAAGATATCACTGCTTCCTAGATTAATATATGTATTTCACAACATTTATATGAACTTAATAAAATAATCGCTATAACTTGTTCTTATTGTTACTGCTTGGAAGTAGACAAGGTGATTCTGTAACTCATATGTTAAATAAGCAATGACATTAACCCAGACCCTTTGGAAAAGAAATGATAAGGGACTCCTCATATCACACATTCAATTATTAAAGATCTTTGACAATTAAAACACTGTGGTCCTCCACATACACTGCTGGTGGGAATGTAAATTGGTACAACCATTATGGAGAACAGTATGGAGGTTCCTTAAAAAACTAAAAAGAGAGCTACCATATGATCCAGCAATCCCACTCCTGGGCATATATCTGGAGGAAACCATAATTCGAAAAGATACATGCACCCCAATGCTCATTGCAGCACTATTTACAATAGCCAGGACATGGAAGTAACCTAAATGTCCATAGACAGATGAATGAATAAAGATGTGGTACATATATACAATGGAATATTACTCAGCCATTAAAAAGAATTAGATAACACATTTGCAGCAACATGGATGGACCTGAGATTATCATGCTATGTGAAATAAGTCAAACAGAGAAAGACAAATATGATATGATATCACTTATATGTGGAATCTTAAAAAAATTGTACAAATGAACTTATTTACAAAACAGAGTCACAGATGTAGAAAATAAACTTATGGTTACCACGGGGAAAAGAGGGAGAGGGCTAAATTGGGAGATTGGGATTGATATAGACTCATTACTATATATAAAATAGATAACTAGTAAGAACCTACTGTATAGGACCGGTAATTCTACTCAATACTCTGTAATGATGTATATAGGAAAAGAATCTAAAAAAGAGTGGATATATGTATATGTATAACTGATTCACTTTTCTTTACAGCAGAAACTAACACAACATTGTAAATCAATTATAGTTCAATACAAATTAATTTAAAAATAAAAAATAAAGCCAGATGGCACCTTTAAAAAAACAAAAACTAAAAAACACTGTGGTTCTAACAAGTTCTGAGGGTAGAGAAATCCAGGCAGAGGAAACTAATTCAGACGTTCTATGATAGGAATAATCTTGATAGTTTCGGAGAGAATGAAGCCAGAGTAGCTGGGACATACACAGTGAGTGACGGGGGGCACAGCAGTAGGGATGTGGCCAGAGGGGAAGGCAGGTGTCAGGTCTTTGAGGAACTTGTAGGCAATGGAAGGATTTTAACACTTTATAAGAAGGGTAATCTGTGTAAATACAAGAAAAGATACAATTAACTGTAGAAATAGAAGGAACTGGGCCCAGAACAGAAATTTGAATTGTATCTGCAGTGGAGACAGGCAAAAAAGGACAGACAATAGTATAGAAAATGTAGTCTAAGTAAAATAAGGATAATTAGGAGATGCAATTGTCATTTAAGACAAATACAAAGAAAAATGTATTGGAATAATAAAGGTATCATGAACATTTTAAATACTGCAGTGAGTTTAAGATATATTAGAAAAGAGTCCATTGGATTTGTAAATTATGATGTGCTTAGAAAACTTTAATGGAAAAAGGAAACCAGAGTTCCTAACGGATATGTATAATATCACTGAAGAATTTTGAAAGTTTTGCCTGATGTTAGTCCTTGAATGCTGAAAATCAGTAAGGTATGTTTACTTCCATAGATTCCCAAGACCTCGAGAATGTTTTATACTCTGTACTCTTGTAATAGACTACATGGATGTTTGAATATGACATTATTTTGACTCATCACAAGAAGGTAAAATACTTCAGGTGACTTTTCTTGCAATAGTTACTCATTAACATCTATTAAGTTTAATTCTTTCTAGATCGACTTTGAACCAAATAAAACAATTTGTACACCTAGAACAGAGCAAAATTACTTAGCACATATTTGAATCTAGAGCTCTATCAAGTCTAGGTGGAGATTATGGCCCACAATCTTTTAAAATTGTAAAATAGGGTTTTAAAAAGTAGAAATTTGCAATGTTTATACTTAGTAATAACAATTTATACAATTTTATTGTTATTTTTATTTAGACAATTATAACAATGATTTAAATTTCATGAGACCATTCATGAATGAAAAATCTAGGAGAGACAGTCCTTCCTCAACTTGTCATACACCTTATACCCACCTTAACATCCTATAGCCCCCATAATAATGTTCTGATTAAATGAAATTTCTACTTCTGGTTCTTTTTTATATTTTCTTTTTTTACTATACAAATGTTGAGGACATTGCACACTACACAGTACACACATATTTAATTAAGAATATGTTTATTTTAAAATGTAGTTTTGGGGACTTCCCTGGTGGTGCACTGGTTGGAAATCTGCCTGCCAATGCAGGGGACACAGGTTCATGCCCTGGTCTGGGAAGATCCCACATGCCGTGGAGCAACTAAGCCCATGCGCCACAACTACTGAGCCCGCATGCCACAACTACTGAAGCCCGTGTACCTAGAGCCCATGCTCTGCAACAAGAGAAGCCACCGCAATGAGAAGTCCATGCACCACAGCGAAGAGTAGCCCCTGCTCACCACAACTAAAGCCCGCACACAGCAACGAAGACCCAAAACAGCCAAATATAAATAAATAAATTTATAAAAAATTAAAATTAAAAAAATGTAGTCTTGAGAAAGGCTTCTTCTTCCCCACAGAGAATAGATATGTTTCCTTACTTCAGATACTTTGAAATAGGGAAGAGATTATTAGTCTCTAAAGGCTTGCTGTTCATTTGAGAGCAATTTAAACCTCAAATATATCATGATAGCCTTTCTCAGGAACATAAATGAGATTCACTTTTCTCTGGTCTTGATTTTCTATTCCTATTTTATTTTATCTTGTATTTTCTTTTTAATAGTTAACATTTCCATTAATGAAACAAGAAAAGCATGAGTAAATAAAATTTTATTGTCAGGATATCTGATGGTGATCAAAATCTAATGAGAAAAAGGATAATTCATTACTTATATTTCTCCAATTTACTGAAGAATTAATTTATTATAAACATTATTTCTCAGTTATTTCATTTTGTTGGAGTAATTTAGCCATTTCCTCAATTTCAAATGTTGTGCTTTTTCACTAGTGAAATGGTACACTACTTTAAAAAGTTTGTTTTTGTCAAAATTTTAAGTTAATATCAAAATACTGTGGATTGTCAGAGGAGCAATTGTCACCTTGACTTCCACCTTGATAAACTGACTTTAGAAGTAATGCTGTGGTTTTCTTTTACCCAGTTATAAGGAAACACTTATTGATAAATTTTGCTTTTTCATCAAATAGTAGTTGTCATAAGCCTCAACAGTATTTTTTACATATAACTCAGTAATTTTCCAAGCTGGCCTGTGACTCACAATTGCATCATTTCTCTCATAAGGGAGACCTCAATTTACTTATAAAATCACATCTCCCTTCATATTCTAGTATTTTATGAAATCTAACTTATTTTCCTCCTAAACCAGATTCTTTCATCTTATAGGTCCATCCATCATACCTGGGCTTTTCCTTTTGGCCTGACCCATTTGGATGGATACTTTTTTGAAATTGTCTCTTGATTCTTGGTGGACTTTCAGCCCTAGATGTTGCCTTTCTGATTTCCCTTGGTTCAATAGTACAAAATCTGGAAACAACTCCTTCTCGATACTGAACTCACTCAAGGCTCTTGGAATCCTAAAAAGGTTTCAATTCTAGTACCTTAATTGTCTTTAAGGGAAGATCAACAGAAGGTGATTATGTAAGACAATTTCTTAGTACAGCCTGTGAGAGATAAAACAGCATAGTTTATCAAAGGCAATTTTATTATAATCTAAGCTAAAAATCTAATTTGGTAAAAACAGCTTAAGAATAACAAAAACTGATGCATTATACAGTCTTCATATGTGTGAAAATACCACTTTATTAGTCAGTTTTGCAAATATTGAAGATATTAGTCTGGGTCTATTATGGGACCTAGACTTCAATACTCTGTGCTGTTCTGTTGTTTGTTGTAAAATCACAAGAAATCTAATCCCCCCAAGTCCATGATTAAACTAGGAAAGGAGCTGTTTCTATGAATACAACACTGATGTAATTGATATTATTTATGTAATCCTCTCATTTATGTGTTTGATTATTTACTTTAAAAGAATTTTTTTTTTTTTAATGAGTAGACCATTCAAGATTGAGAAGGCAGATACTGTGATTCCAACAATTAAGTGTTGCTCTTGGTCACCATCAGAGCCACCATCTCAGGCTACTTCATGATTATTTGATACCCATGTCAAGCAATGCTTCTTCTCCAAGGACTCCTTGGGCACATGCCTGACTTCTCAATCTATTCTCCCATTCTGTGTCAGGTTACCCCATGGGAGTAGAAGTGATCTATATCACACCTTAGTTAGCTTATTTTAGCTAGCTGTGGCTCCTCTATACTCTCTCTTTTTCTTTCTTTCTCTTTTTCTGTTTTCTTTTTCTGGCTAAATTCAGAGCACTGCAAGGCACTAGGTGATAAAGGAGCTACAGAAATGGAAGGAACTTGAATCCCAAAATGACTGCAAAAGGGAACTTCTAGCAGGACATAACTTTGAACAATTATGTGTCATTTCTCCAAAAATTTGGAGTAAGTAAATTAATCCAGAAACCAAGAGAGGCCTTACCTTAAAAAAAAAAAACTCAACTGAGTAAATTTAAAGATCTAATTGGCTTTATTCAATGATTCATGAATCAGGCAGCATTCCATCTAGTGAACAGAAAGGAGCTCCAAGGAGCCAAACAAAATGGAAGACTCTTTTAGGCAAAAGGAGGCAGATCAAGGAAGTTATTCTAGCAAAGAATGGATGGTTTCAGACTAGGTCACCTTCCTTTGGGGGACGGTGGGGGTCTATCAAGCAGATTTCCTTGCTAGTCTTGACCAGGAAATTCCAGACTGACTGGGCAAAATTACGTTCTCGAGAGAGACTAAATGTAATTAGTTTAAGTATTAAGGCTTGGTTTCATGACATAGGCCTTAGGACAAGGGACTCTATTTGGGGTGTGTTGTTGCTTTTTAAAAATCTTCTATGTAGTACTCTAATTTCTTGGCCACATAGGAGATGACATGAGGAATATAGCAAAGGAAACAGAAAGATTATTGGCAAATATGTATCTGCTGTTTATGTGGAAAGAAATTTGTTTTCTTTCATCAATAAAATGTGCCCACAACTCCCAGGAGAGTAATGCTTACTCACAAATAATGTGATATCAAAGCGGAAGATCCTTGAAGAGATTTTTGAAAACTTAGAGGTGCCTAATATAACTTTTGCTAATGATTCCAAAGACATAACTTACATTTTAACCATAGAGAGTGGCATGGGCATATATACACTAACAAATGTAAAATAGATAGCCAGTGGGAAGCAGCTGCATAGCACAGGGAGATCAGCTCGATGCTTTGTGTCCACCTAGAGGGGTGGGATAGGGAAGGTGGGATAGGGAGGGTGAGAGGGAGATGCAAGAGGGAGGAGATATGGGGATATATGTATATGTATAGCTGATTCACTTTGTTATAAAGCAGAAACTAACACACCATTGTAAAGCAATTATACTCCAATAAAGATGTTAAAAAAATATTGCTTATGAATATGCAGTTTGGTTTTCATGTTTTTTATTTCATAACTTTTGTTTTTATGGTTGTTCTAAGGAATGGTTACATAGTTTTGGGGCTGGCCTGTGTTAATTTCTTCTAGTGGCACAGAAGAATGAACATTCACAAAATTCGAAAATTTGGATTCCCATTGTCAAAGTGTTTAAAAAAAAAGTTGAAGCATCTCTATGTCAGATATTACTCATTTAATTTTAGCACTGGCTTTCTCATTTAATTTGAGTTTTGAGCATAATTTTCAGCAATAGATTTTTTTTTCTTCTTTACTTTTTAAAATTATGTTTTGTTTGCTTTGTATTTTTGGTCTTTAATTTTAGACATAAGTAAATTCCTTTATTGTATTAAATTAAAATGCTTTTTAGTCTGATGATAATGAAAATTTTAGGGAAGGTCTGCTTCTTGTGAGAGGCTGGTGGAAATTATATTGTGACGACTGTATATAGTTATTTTTACTTTCTGTAAAGAGTCATTTCATGATGAAAACCTACAAATATAGAGATTTACATTCTTTTTTTAATGTTGGTGTTTTGGTTTAAAAAAAAAATCCAGGGTGAACATATTTACAGAAGTTTTATGCAAATTATAAGCCTATTTAATCTTAGAATAACTGAAACAAACAAAATGTATTCATTCTTGGCAGGGAGGTATTTAAAGCACTTTAAGCAAAGTTATACATTTAAAAGAGCCAAAATACTAAAAAATGCTCCACTGTGGGCATTTTTGTCCTTCCTTCTTAGCAGAAACTAGATGCTGTTTCTGATGTCAATGTGCTCATTTAAGAAATTGTATTTCCCTGATTGTACTGCAGTTAGGAGTGCTCATCTGAACAAGTTTGGGCCGAGTAGATAAAAACAGAATTTACCCATAAAGCTCTATAAACAAACAAACTTGGATCTTCTTTACCTTATGTCTTCTTACCTAAAATTCGGATTTGATACCATAAGTGAAACAACCAACCAGTTACCATGAAGTGTTGAGCATGAGGTCAAAGCCATATGCTTCAATGGCTAAGTGGAAAGATAGGGACAATCTGCATTCTCAATGATAATTTGGTGCTGCTATTCCAGACCCAGTCTGAATATCTCTAGCCTTCTTATAATGTGTAAATAATAAAATTAGTTATCGGTTTAAAACTATCATTTCTATTTACTCACAGCCAAATTTAGTCTTATGAAATAGAACCAGTTGCCAGAGCAACAACAAAATAAGAAATTTTTTGCTTCTAATACTAGAAAGGCTGGGTAGATGAAAACAGGAAAAAAAAAGTGAAGGAGAAAAAAGGCTCAGACTGAAGGAAAATGGGACAGATGTTACCTGATGTAATACAAGGAAACTGAGATGATGGAAGAAAATAAAAAATCTTCACTTTGATATAGAAGTATAATATTGTTTTCTTTTTAACAACAGTGTGAGCCACTTTACATGAGCTTCCCAAATGCCTACAAAAAAAATACAAAGGGAGGAAGAAAACTGATGCATAA
Source organism: Lipotes vexillifer (assembly GCF_000442215.2). Lineage (NCBI taxonomy): Eukaryota > Metazoa > Chordata > Mammalia > Artiodactyla > Lipotidae > Lipotes > Lipotes vexillifer. The sequence continues at coordinate 1,330,607 of NW_006792653.1, forward strand.
TCAAAAATAAAAATATAAAGAAGAACTACAATTCTGCAGCCTGTGGAAGGAAAACCACATTCACCAAAAGACAGACAGAATGAAAAAGCAGAGGACTTTGTACCAGATGAAGGAACAAGATAAAACCCCACAAAAACAACTAAATGAAGTGGAGATAGGCAACCTTCCAGAAAAAGAATTCAGAATAATGATATTGAAGATGATCCAGGATCTCGGAAAAAGAATGGAGGCAAAGATCGAGAAGATGCAAGAAATGCTTAACAAAGACCTAGAAGCATTAAGGAACAAACAAACAGAGATGAACAAAACAAAAACTGAAATGAAAACTCCACTAGAAGGAATCAATAGCAGAATAACTGAGGCAGAAGAATGGATAAGTGACCTGGAAGATGGAATGGTGAATTCACTGCCACAGAACAGAATAAAGAAAAAATAATGAAAGGAAATGAAAACAGCCTAAGAGACCTCTGGGACAACATTAAATGCAACAACATTTGCATTATAGGGGTCCCAGAAGGAGAAGAGAGAGAGAAAGGACCAGAGAAAATATTTGAAGAGATTATAGTTGAAAACTTCCTTAACAAGGGAAAGGAAATAGCCACCCAAGTCCAGGAAGCACAGAGAGTCCCATACAGGATAAACCCAAGGAGAAACATGTCGAGACACATAGTAATCAAATTGACAAAAATTAAAGACAAAGAAAAATTATTGAAAGCAACAAGGGAAAAATGACAAATAATATACGAGGGAACTCCCATAAGGTTAACAGCTGATTTCTCAGCAGAAACTCTACAAGCCAGAAGGGAGTGGTAGGACATATTTCAAGTGATGAAAGGGAAGAACCTACAACCAAGATTACTCGACCTGGCAAGGATATCATTCAGATTCGATGGAGAAATCAAAAACTTTACAGACAAACAAAAGCTAAGAGAATTCAGCACTAACAAACCAGCTCTACAACAAATGCTAAAGGAACTTCTCTAAGTGGGAAACACAAGAGAAGAAAAGGACCTACAAAAACAAACCAATAACAATTAAGAAAATGGTAATAGGAATATACATATCAATAATTACCTTAAACGTGAATTGATTAAAGGCTCCAATAAAAGACATAGGCTTGCTGAATGGATCCAAAAACAAGACCCATATATATGCTGTCTATGAGAGACTCACTTCAGACCTAGAGACACATTCAGACTGAAAGCAAGGGGATGGAAAAAGATACTCCATGAAAATGGAAACCAAAAGAAAGCTGGAGTAGCAATACTCATATCAGATAAAATAGACTTTAAAATAAAGAATGTTACAAGAGATAAGGAAGGACACTACATAATGATCAAGGGATCAATCCTAGAAGAAGATATAACAATTATAAATATATATGCACCCAACATAGGAGCACCTCAATACATAAGGCAACTGCTAACAGCTATAAAAGAGGAAACCGACAGTAACACAATAATAGTGGGGGACTTTAACACCTCACTTACATCAATGGACAGATCATCCAAACAGAAAATAAGGAAATACAAGTTTTAAATGACACAACAGACCAGAGAGATTTAATTGATATTTATAGGACATTCCACCCCAAAACAGCAGATTGCACTTTCTTCTCAAGTGCACATGGAACATTCTCCAGGACAGATCATGTCTTGGGTCACAAATCAAGCCTCAGTGAATTTAAGGAAATTGAAATCATATCAAGCGTCTTTTCTGACCACAATGCTATGAGATTAGAAATGAATTACAGGGAAAAAAACGTAAAAAACACAAACACATGGAGGCTAAACAATACGTTACTAAATAACGAAGAGATCACTGAAGAAATCAAAGAAGAAATCAAAAAATACATAGAGACAAATGACAATGAAAACACGATGCTCCAAAACCTATGGGATGCGTCAAAAGCAGTTCTAAGAGGGAAGTTTAGAGCAATACAAGCCTACTTTAAGAAACAAGAAAAAACTCAAGTAAACAATCTAACCTTACACCTGAAGGAACTAGAGAAAGAAGACCAAACAAAACCCAAAGTTAGGAAAAGGAAAGAAATCATAAAGATCAGAGCAGAAATAAATGATATAGAAACAAAGAAAACAACAGCAAAGATCAATAAAACTAAAATCTGGTTCTTAGAGAAGATAAACAAAATTGATAAACCACTAGCCAGACTCATCAAGAAAAAAAGGGAGAGGACTCAAATCAATAAAATTAGAAATGAAAAAGGAGAGGTTACAAGACACCAAAGAAATACAAAGCATCCTAAGAGACTACTACAAGCAACTCTATGCCAATAAAATGGACAACCTGGAAGAAATAGACAAATTCTCTGAAAGGTATAACCTTCCAAGACTGGACCAGGAAGAAACAGAAAATATGAACAGACCAATCATAAGTAATGAAATTGAAACTGTGATTAAAACTCTTCCAACAAACAAAAGTCCAGGACCAGATGGCTTCACAGGTGAATTCTATCAAACATTTAGAGAAAAGCTAACACCCATCCTTCTCAAACTCTTCCAAAAAATTGCAGAGGAAGGAACACTCCCAAACTCATTCTATGAGGCCACCATCACCCTGATACCAAAACCAGACAAAGACACTACAAAAAATAATTACAGACCAATATGACTGATGAATAAAGATGCAAAAATCCTCAACACAATACTAGCAAACAGAATCCAACGACACATTAAAAGGATCATACACTATGATCAAGTGGGATTTATCCCACAGATGCAAGGATTCTTCAATATATGCAAATCAATCAATGTGATACACCATATTAACAAATTAAAGAATAAAAACCATACAATCATCTCAATAGAGGCAGAAAACACTTTTGACAAAATTCAACACCCAATTATGATAAAAATTCTCCAGAAAGTGGGTATAGAGGCAACCTACCTCAAAACAATAAAGGCCATATACAAAAAACCCACAGCAAACATCATTCTCAATGGTGAAAAACTGAAAGCATTTCCTCTAATATCAGGAACAAAACAAGGATGTCCACTCTCACCATTATTCAACATAGTTTTGGAAGTCCTAGCCACGTTAATCAGAGAAGAAAAAGAAATAAAAGGAATGCAAACTGGAAATGAAGAAGTAAAACTGTCACAGTTTGCAGATGACATGATACTATACATAGAGAATCCTAAAGATGCCACCAGAAAACTACTAGAGCTAATCAGTGAATTTGGTAAAGTTGCAGGATACAAAATTAATGCACAGAAATCTCTTGCATTCCTATACACTAATGATGAAAAATCTGAAAGAGGAATTAAGGAAACACTCCCATTTACCATTGCAACAAAAAGAATAAAATACCTAGGAATAAACCTACCTAGGGAGAAAAAAGACCTGTATGCAGAAAACTGTAAGACACTGATGAAATAAATTAAGGATGATACAAACAGATGGAGTGATATACCATGTTCTTGGACTGGAAGAATCAATACTGTGAAAAAGACTATACTACCCAAAGCAATCTACAGATTCAATGCAATCCTTATCAAATTACCAATGGCATTTTTTACAGAATTAGAACAAAATATCTTAAAATTTATTTGGATACACAAAAGACCCTGAATAGCCAAGGCAGTTTTGAGGGAAAAAAACGGAGCTGGAGGAATCAGGCTCCCCAACTTCAGGCTATACTACAAAGCTACAGTAATCAAGACAGTATGGTACTGGCACTAAAAAAGAAATATAGATCAATGGAACAGGATAAAAAGTCCAGAGATAAACCCACGCACCTATGGTCAACTAATCTATGACAAAGGAGACAATCTGCATTCTATACAATGGAGAAAAGACAGCCTCTTCAGTAAGTGGTGCTGGGAAAACTGCACAGTTACAGGTAAAAGAATGAAATTAGAACACTTCTAACACCATACACAAAAGTAAACTCAAAATGGATTAGAGACCTAAATGTAAGACTGGACACTATAAAACTCTTAGAGAAAAACATAGGAAGAACACTGTTTGACATAAATCACTGCAAGATCTTTTTTGATCCACCTTGTAGAGTAATGGAAATAAAAACAAAAATCAACAAATGGTACCTAATGAAACTTCAAAGCTTTTGCCCAGCAAAGGAAACTACAAACAAGATGAAAAGACAACCCTCAGAATGGGAGAAAATATTTGCAAACGAATCAACAGGCAAAGGATTAATCTCCAAAATATGTAAACAGCTCATGCAGCTCAATATTAAACAAAAACCAACCCAATCCAAAAATGGGCAGAAGACCTAAATAGACATTTTTCCAAAGAAGAGATACAGATGGCCAAGAAGCACATGAAAAGCTGCTCAACATCACTAATTATTAGAGAAATGCAAATCAACACTACAATGATATATCACCTCACATCAGTTACAATGGACATCATCAGAAAATCTACAAACAAATGCTGGAGAGGGTGTGGAGAAAAGGGAACCATCTTGCACTGTTGGTGGCATGTACATTGATACAGCTACTATTGAGAACAGTATGGAGGTTTCTTAAAAAACTAAAACTAGAATTACCATATGACTCATTAATCCCACTACTGAGCATATATCCTGAGAAAACCATAATTCAAAAAGACACATGCACCCCGATGTTCATTGCAGCACTATTTACAATAGCCAGGTCATGGAAGCAACCTAAATGCCCATCGACAGATGAATGGATAAAGAAGATGTGGCACATATATACAATGGAATATTACTCAGCCATAAAAAGTAATGAAATTGGGTCATTTGTAGAGACGTGGATGGATCTAGAGACTGTCATACAGAGTGAAGTAAGTCAGAAAGAGAAAAACAAATATCGTATATTAATGTATATATGTGGAACCTAGAAAAATGGTACAGATGAACCAGTTTGCAAGGCAGAAATAGAGACAAAGATGTAGGGAACAAACGTATGGACACCAAATGCGGAAAGTGGCAGTGGGGTGGGAGATTGGGATTGACATATATACCCTAATATGTATAAAATGGATAACTAATAACAACGGGTTGTATAAAAAAATAAATAAAATACAATTCAAAAATATATATATATAAATATAAAGGAACATTAAAATTAAATTTTGTATGTATTACACAAAAGAGGCAAAAATAAAGTTTCATATATCTTTTTTTTCTCTTTTCTTTTTTTTGCGGTACACAGGCCTCTCACTGCTGTGGCCTCTACCGTTGCGGAGCACAGGCTCTGGACGTGCAGGCTCAGCAGCCACGGCTCACGGGCCCAGCCGCTCTGCGGCATGTGGGATCTTCCCAGACTGGGGCACGAACCCGCGTCCCCTGCATCGGCAGGCAGACTCTCAACCGCTGTGCCACCAGGGAAGCCCATATTTATCTTTTTTAATTGAAGTATAGTTGACTTACAATAATATATTAGCAGCAAGTATACAACAGTGATTTGATATTTTTATAGATTATACTCCATATAAAGTTATTTTAAAATATTGGCTATATTCCCTGTGTTGTACATTATATCCTTGGAACATCTTTATTTTATACTCAGTAGTTTTTACCTCTTAATCCCTTTCCCCTATCTTGTCCCTTTCTCCACCTCTTTCCTCTCTAGTGGTCACTAGTTTGTTCTATATTATCTCTAAGTCTGTTTTGCTATATTTGTTCTTTTTTTTTTTTTTTTTTAAGATGTTGGGGGTAGGAGTTTATTAATTAATTATTTTTTCTGTGTCGGGTCTTCATTTCTGTGTGAGGGTTTTCTCTAGTTGTGGCAAGTGTGGGACACTCTTCATCATGGTGTGCAGGCCTCTCACTATCGTGGCCTCTCTTGTTGCGGAACACGGGCTCCAGACGTGCAGGCTCAGTAGTTGTGGCTCATGGGCCTAGTTGCTCCGCAGCATGTGGGATCCTCCCAGACCAGGGCTTGAACCCGTGTCCCCTGCATTAGCAAGTAGATTCTCAACCACTGTGCCACCAGGGAAGCCCTGTTCTTTGGTTTTATTTTTTAGATTTCACATATAAGTGAAGACATCCAGAATTTGTCTTTTTCTATCCAGATTATTTCACTAAGAATAATGGACTTCTAGGTCCATTTAAATGGCAAAATTTCATTCTTTTTATGACTGAGTAATATTCCATTGTATTATGTATACCAATTCTTCTGAACCAATTTACCTGTTGATGGACAGTTAGGTTGCTTCCATATCTTGGCTATTATAAATAATGCTGCTATGAACAATGGGGTGCATATATTTTTTGAATTAATGTTTTCATTTATTTTGGATATATACCCAGGAGTGGAATTGCAGGATCACAGGAACCTCCATACTCTTTTCCGTAACCTCTGTAACAATTTACATTCCCACCAACAGTGTATAAGGTTCCCTTTTCTCCACATCCTCACCAACATTTGTTATTTGTGTTTCTTTCGATGGTAGCCATTCTGATAGGTGTGAGGTGATATCTCATTGTGGTTTTGCTTTGCATTTCCCTGAGGATTAGTGATGTTGAGCATCTTTTCATGTGTGTGTTTTTTTATTTCTTCATTGACCCATTGGTCTTTTAGTAGTAAGTTGTTTAGTCTACATGTATTTGTGTCTTTTCCAGTTTTCTCCCAGTAATTGATTTCTAGTTTCATACTGTTGTGGTCTGAAAAGATGCTTTATGTAATTTCAATCTTCTTAATTTACTGAGACGTTTTATGGCCTAGCATGTGATTTCTTCTGGAGGAAGTTGCATGTGCACTTGAAAAGAACATATATTCTGCTGTTTTGGGAAGGAATATCCTGTGGATATCTATTAAGTCCATCTGGTCTAATGTGACATTTAAGGTCACTGTTTCCTTACTGATTTTCTGTCTGGATGATCTATTCATTGAAGGAAATGGGGTGTTAAAGCCCTATACTATTATTGTATTACCGTCAATTTCTCACTTTATATCTGTTAGTACTTGCTTTGTATATTTAGGTGCTCTTACATTAGCTACATGCTTTCAGTTTGTGTCTTTAGCTTTGAAGTAAGTCTCTTGTAGTCAACATATATATGGGTCTTTTTATTTTAAAATTTTTAATCCAACAACAGAAAAAGACCCATATATATGCTGACTACGAAAGACTTACTTTTAATTGGAGCATTTAGTCCATTGACATTGTATGTAATTGTTACTTGTCTTCTGGCTGTTTTTGTAGTTCTTCTCTGTTGTTTTCTTCTTTTAGTCTCTTCCCTTGTGGTTTGATGATTTTTTTAGTGTTGTGTTTGGGTCCCTTTCCTTTTTAAAAAAAAATATATTGTAGGTTTTTGATTTGTGTTTACCATGAAGTTCAAATATACTGACGAATAACTTAAACTGTTTTAAACTGATAGTCATTTAGGTTCAAACTCATCCTAAAAGATCTACACTTTTCACTCCCCCCATGTTCTGTTTTTATATCATATTTTACATCTTTATGTCTATCCTTTTACTCTTTATTGTAATTACCGTTAATTTTATATTTTTTGTCTTTAACCTTTGTACTAGCTTATTTAAGTGGCTGATTCACTGCCTTCACTAAATATTTGCCTTTATAGGAGTGATTTTTCTCCCTCCATATATTTTCTTGTTTCTTGAAATAGCTTTTCTTTTTCACTTAAAGAAGACCCTTTAACATTTTTTGTAAGGTCAGTTCAGTGGTAAAGAACATTTAGTTCTTGCTTGTCTGGGAAATTCTTTCTCTCTCCTTCAATTCTGAATGATAACATTGCTGGGTAGAGTATACTAGATTGTAGGTTTTTGTTTTTGTTTTTTTTCCCCCTTTTAGCACTTTAAATATATTGTGCCACTCCCTTCTGGCCTGCAAAGTTTCTGCTGAAAAATCAGCTGATAGCCTTATGCAGTTTCCTTGTATGTGACTCATTGTTTTTCTCTTGCTGCCTTTCAAATTCTCTCTTTAAATTTTGCCATTTTAATTATATATCTTGGTGCGGATATTTTGGGTTTATCTTGTTTGGAAACCTCTGTGCTTCCTGGACCTGGATATCTGTTTCCTTCTTTAGGTTAGGTAAGTTTTCAGCCACAACTTCATCTAATACATTTTCTGTCCCTTTCTCTCTCGTCTCCTTCTGTGACCCCTATGATGTGAATGTTAGTACACTTGATGTTGTACCAGAGGTCTCTTAAACTATCTTCATTTTAAAAAATTTGTTTTTCTTTTTGCTGTTCTGATTGGGTGATTTCCACTATTCTATCTTCCATGTCACTTATACATTTTTCTGTATCAATCTGCTGTTAATTCCTTCCAGTGTATTTTTCATTGCAGTTATTGTGTTCTTCAGCTCCAGTTGGTTCTTTTTTATATTTTCTAGTTCTTTTTTAAAGTTCTCACTTTGTTCCTCTATTCTTTTCCTGAGTTCTGTAAGCATTTTTATTACTGTTTCTTTGAACTTTTTATCAGGTAAATTATCTTGATTTCATCAGTTGTTTCTTTTTTTTCCTGGGGTTTTATCTTGTTCTTTCATTTGAAACATATTCCTCTGTCTTCACATTTTCTTTTACTTTCTCTGTCTCTGTGAAAGTAGACAAAAAAGTTACGTATCCCACTCTTGAAGGCATGTCATTGTGTGGGAGCATGCCTATGCAGTCTGTATGTGCCTGATGGCTTTTGTGGGAGACCTGGATCCGATGTGAGCCCTGGCCAGCTGCCCCTTGGTGGAAGGTAGTACTGGTGTCATAGGGATGAGAGCCAGATCCAGGTGCAAGCTGGGGCTTCTCCCAGACTCTGGAAGTCTCCACCTTGGTTGGGGCATAGCCAGGGTTCAAGGAGCTGGAGCAGCACTTCTGAGCTGGCTTTACTTTTCCCCAGTGCAGCACATGTTTAATGGCAATGTTGGTCTTTGCCTTCGTCAGAGGTGATGTTGTGGCCTGGGGGGTTGGAGTTGCATTACTGAGCTGGCTCCACTTTTTCCCTGTTGCAACTATGTGCATGCAACCGTGGCAGTGGTCTCCACATTGGTCAGAGGTAGGGTTGGTGTCCTGAGGGTTTGGAGCTGCACTTCTGAGCTGGCTCTGCTTTTCCCCAGTGCATGTACCTGATGGCGGTGGTGATCTCAGATTTGGCTGGAGGCAGGGCCAAGGCCCAAGGTCTTTGAGCTGAACTTTTGAATTGGTCCCACCTTTTCCCAGTGTGAGAGTGCACATGATTGCAATGGCAGTCCTTAGCAAAGAGCAATCCTGGAACAGAATGAGCTGGAACAGGAGCTTGGTAAGGGCTGGGAACTGTGCTAGGGCAGTCCTGGCAGGCTGACCAAAGCAGCAGGCAGTTTTCAATCTGCTGCCTGTATTCTGGAACTGGGATCAAGCAAGTCTGTGTGCATGCTCTTCAAGAGCAGAGTCTCAGTTTCTTACAGCCCTCTGGGAACCTCCACTGGTTTTCAAACCATCAAAGGGGACTCATCTTCCTGGTGCTGGACCCCAGGACTGGGGTGCCTGATATAATGCTTGAACCCCTTGCTCCTTAGGGAGATCCCCAAGCCAGTGATATCCCACTCTTCTTCTGGGTCACCTGCTAAGGGTGCAGGTCTGGACTAGATCACTTTTCCTCCCCTCCTCCCAGACTCTGCATAGTTCTTTTCTTTTTAAATTTTTTTACAGCTTTGGTTGTAGAAGAGCCATGCTGTCAGTTGTCAGGTCATATTCTCAGCAAGAATTGCTTTATATGTAGCTGTAGTTTCGATGTGTTCATGGGAGGAGGTGAGCTCAGGGTCTTCCTACTCCACCATGTTGATCCCGCTTCTGTTACTCTAAAGTTTCCTTTTTAAAGAGAACAATAATCAGCTGCTCTATTTATGCGTCTCAAAATTTCTAAAAGAACTGCAGCTGACAAGTTTTGTCATTTAAATTGAAATAATTTTGTTGAATAGTTCTATGGTCAGGATCTGCCTAAATAAAGACTGAGATCATATTACTTGTAAATTAATGACGTTCAACACAATAAACATGAGCCTTCTAGCCCAAAGCAAATGAGAAAGGTAAATGGTTTTATGAACAAATAAAGCTTAATGAGCATTGTGTCTTACTGAATGGTGTCTTTCTCATTTCAAATTTTGATATGGAATTAAATGTGAAGAAAAAACAATTATTTAATCAAGTTGCATTCTCAAATGTGGGTACTACTAAAGTCTGAATTACTAAGTATGAACAATGCTATGAGTGATTTGAAAATGCTAATGAGTCTGATCTGTTTTGCCATGTTTACAAAATTGAAAGTAAGCTAAATTAATCTTACTTTTTAGTCAACTATGAATTCACATATCAAAAAAACAATGTTATCCATTAATTCAAAACATCACTGTAATACAGGATTTTCCGAGTGTTATTTATCTATCTCCTACAAAGCTAGGATAATTCAAGAATGAACAAAGAAATCTTTTGGTTGATTCCATCTTGGTTTTACACTTGGTGTAAAAAGATCCCAAAGATTCCAAAAGGATCCAAAATATACAAAAGTTTCAAAGTTGCTCACATGTTGGGTAATTATAGTGCTCAACCTCAATAAGCAGAATTGTGTCTAGAAATGCTTTTTCTACTTTTTGTACCTCATACCCATTTCATTTAATCAGTTGAAGGGAGCATATTAAGTTTAAGAAATATACTTAGAATAAAAATAGCTCAAGAAAGTTAATTCATCATGATAGTACTAGAGGTATACTATAAGTGCTTAAAAGAAGATATTTTAATATCATTTATACTTGGAATTCAGTTCATGAAAATGGAATACTATGTTCTCATATTGTAGTTACAGAACAATGTTTTCCAAAAGAAAACATAATTTGAAAACTTTAATTCTAAAGTTTCAAAAATGTGTTAGCATGTATCCCTGAAAAGTTGTCAAATATAGTAGGTTGTAAATGACAAGAGAGTTGATGTGACGAATAGTGCTACAGATGCAGAAATAATTGTTTTGAATTGTTCTGAATGTTGAGAAGTCAAAAGACAAAGAGGATAATATATTAAAATAATTTTTAAAAAATCTAATGAAGAATGACAGATACTTTTGGAAAGCAGTTAGCGGAAAGTATCTATGTCACTTGACTATTAGAAATTCTATTCAATATCTGAGACTAAGCACTAAGATACAAGAGCTGGATTTGACTGTGACATCTAAAATTTTGAATTCCACTTCATGTAAGAAACCTGATCATGATTCATTGAAGAATGTGCATTGCTTATGGAGCAGATTACTTGATATTCAGATATTATTGTTCTCATATCTCAGCAACTGGAGGAAAACCAACTGGATATCATCTTTATATGAAAAATCCAAATACTAGTTTACAATTACAAATATAATTGTATGCAAAATATCTTTAATCTTCTTAAGAATTGTTTGGCAAAGGGGAAAAAAAGATTCAAATTAATAAAGTAAAGCAGTGCTATTTAGAATATGTTAATTAACAATGCATGTGAACTGTGCAAGCAAATGATCTGTTGAATGTTGTAAAAGATACTTTCCCAAGCTACATTAATATGGCTTAATACCTTTTCCAGAGAATCACATTTTAGGTAATACGAATATATCTTGAAGTAAAAGACATTAAGATATAGCCTCTATTTTAATGGGGATAAGAAACATATGTTGAAACAAGTTCATATTGGGACTAAATGATCTAAAAATAATTTATATTAATTTGCTCAGTCTATACTTATAGTATCCATATTTTTACTTTGAGAATTGGCGCACTGAGATAGACACCAGTGAACCCATGCCAGCCCCATTTTCCATGAGAAACCAAGTTAAACTCACACACAATATTATCTACTATCCTAACAATTATGTTGCCCAAAGGTCCAGCTCTTGCTGGACATTAACTTCTAAACTTATAGGTTGGAGACTTTCCTCAATATTTTATTCCACAGCTTTCCAGCAAAGAAATTTGAGACCAAGTAGAAAGACAGTCAGTTAATGTAGGATATTGTTAAACTCTGTCAGTGGAATATGGCTCTCAATGAACACTAGTTGGAATCAGTGAACAATCTAAGTGGACAAGTATGACAAGAATAAAGGAACCAGCCATTAGGTAGCATTTTGGCTGTTTTAGGCTATTTTAACAGAAATTCAGAGTTTAGGACCTTGTTTAAAGGACAAGACTCTCCCTTGACAAAGTGAGGAAACAGTTACAGGAGTCAGAGAAAAAAAATCAGAAGGTTAATGAAAGAATGAAACCATCCACGATAGTCTATCTGGCCCAGAAATGACGGAAACGGAGATCAACATCAGTTGATTAATGCAGGATAGATTTTGGGTTTTAAGGGGTCATACAGAAACAAACAGTGGTTGCTGCCCTTCTGGAAACATGACTAAGTGTTATTCATATCCTAGTCCATTCATTAGTGGAGTAGGGAAATTAGAAATTAGAAAACATGCTTCAAGTGGATTAATCTACACACCATTCAAAAGTTATTGCTATGACTATAGAAGAGAAAACCTTAAGTGGTACAGGATAGATAACATTCTTGAGAGAACAGTTCTGTGAATCAAGTTTTGCTTTATTTCCAAGACGGTGACCTTAACTACTGTACTACACTGCCTTTCTAAAATGAGGCTTTCAAGATGGGAAGTTTGAGAATAGATGCTCATCCCCTGGAAGAGATAGGACCAACCAAATGGACAGGGGAAAAGGGAGCAATCAATTTCCCTTGCCTTGGGGCAGAGAGAGGCTCTGCTCACTTCTCTCCCCACATGTGTTAGTGCTCTCTGCTTGTTTTATTAAGATAAACTAAAATAAAGATAAGAAAGAGAAAAGAAGATAATAAAAAATATAAAACTACAATGAAAAATAGATAACAAGATAAAAAGAAAATAATTAAAACAAAGCCTAAAGGTGATAAGAAGAAACTAGGTAAATAAGTAGTATAAGAACAAAGTAAACATGAGATAAAAGTCTTAACAAAAGAGTGAGAAAAGATGAATCAACTAAGAACAATTAACTGTGAGATTATAAAAACAAAAGGACTAAAAGATTAAAAGGAAAAGATAAATATGCAAAAAATTTTTTAATGAATTCAAATAATAAGAGGAGAATAAACTAGGGCATAAAATGCTAACTGGAATAAAAGAAAGAAAATAGTACTACAAGTTCTAAAGTGCAATACATTTGTGTGGTTAGAGCTAAAATTACTGAACACGCTAAGCAGACACCATTCAAAATTGTGCTTTTGACACTGAGGGGCCTGGCAGTGTCCTCTTGGCTTGAAATCCTCTGTGAAATCTGCAAAGAGATCTAACCATTCCTTTCTTCTCTGACCTTGCTCTCCAGCCCAATATGTGCACAGAGATGCGGATCAGCCCTCAAACTACTTCCGCTGAACTTCCTGCCGGGTACCCACAGGCACACAATCCTTGTTTCCCTTGGGATCTTCTTTCTCGGCCAAGAGCTAGTCTTTTGCATGAGAAGTTAGCAGAATGTCATTGAAAAGTTTATCAGAGAAACTGAAATGCTGCTCCCCATAGCTACAAAACGTTCAAAATGGGCTGGTCTTTTGGTAAGTTCTATTAATAATTCTAGTTATTGCATCAATCATTTTCAGAAAACATGGCCTGTGAATTCATGCCCTTCCACATGTTGTATCTTACACAGAAGAAAAATAAATATAGTATGGTAGGATACTATGGTGATGTGTTAACTGAAGCATTCTTTTCTCCAACACCACCCGTCTATCACTTTTCATTTTGTCATGAAGCATGAGCCAATGGAAGCTGTTGGAGAGGGACCTGAGGACATATGTGAGAAATATTTAACTTCTGGGTAGAAAAAGCCATGGATCTAGATTTAAGTCTGATATACTTAAGAAATAAACCAAACAGTGAAAACTCTTACTATAATTGCTGCTCTCTCTTTTCCTAAATGCATTAAGACCCACAGAACTACGAATAACAAAGACTTGGGAAATCAAAGAAAAAGGACCATTTCATATTACAGGGGACACTTCACCCTTTTCCCACTTCCTGGAAATAGGTTCTGGGGAGAAAGTTTATTCCACTTTTATTTTTAAGGAACTACAGTAGTCAGAGCCCATGCCTCAGACACTAGGTGAAGTTCAGGAAACAAGCAAGGTTAATAAAGAAGACTCTTGCTGTCATTAGGTGGTAGTTGTAGAGTAGAACAGTGGTGTTTATGTGTAGACACAAGAGAACTGGAGACATTTTCCTACCTCTCTCAGGAACTGTGACCCGGTATGGCATCAGAATGGCCCAAAGAGCAGGTCAGCAAGGGTCATGTCAAATTCCACATATTTTGTTTGAACAATACCTGCAGGATGTGAATAAAAACAGAGTTACATTTCAGAAAGGCACATCAGGTACCAGATTAAGAAACAAGTCAATGCCACAGATTGACTGTACCAGATTAAGAAACAAGTCAATGCCACAGATTGACTGTTGAGTCATTCACTGCATCACCTAGCATCACTGGGCACAGGAGCAGATAGGTTGACTTTAGTGTGGAGTGAAGACAAGCCTCTGGCATGGGAAACATCTCCTCCTTCCCCCAAATACCATGCTTTAAATTAAGTTCTACAAGATATTCCAGAGTTTTGTGGAACATCAAAGATAATTAGATTGTAATAGTACTGAATACTCCAGTTAAAGATACTCCTGGTGTTTTTTGCCTGCCTAGAAACAGAATGGATTTATCACATCCCTGTTTGGACTTGCTATCTTGCAACATGAATTTTGTTCTTCTGTCTTATCTATATGTCTGCTATCTTCTTCATTTCTTTAACTTTACTTCCCTTGGATATGTATGTAGATTCTGAAGCAGGAAAGGAAGATAAGGAAGATGAGATATGGGAGAAAAATCATTAAAACACACAGATTTAGGGAAATCTGAATGAAAAATATCAACTATTACCTAACCAGACTAGTCTAAAAGACAGTCCTACTACATAATTCCCCACTGAAACATCCACAATAGCATTGGATAATGAAAGCACTCTATTTCAGGCACAAAATGTACATTATGTGTCATATCTTATAAATTCTGCATTCTGCTCCATAATACATATTCTATAAAATATATAAATATTTAAGTGCATAAAAGAAAAAAATCAAAGAAAATATTTCTACCTGTGATAAATGGCTGCTAGGTTTTTATTTTATCTTCTAATTTTCAAAAATCTGATTAAAGAAGAGTGATTTCAGTAATTTATTTCTGGTTCTTGTGACAAATGTGGCATTCCATTAGGCAGTTGAATTGAGAAAGTGGGTCCCAGAAGGAACAAAAAGACACCATTTTATGGCTCACAACCATGTAGCAATGCTACAAGCAACAAAAACTTGGTCTTTGCTTTAAGAAATCACCTCAAGAGATGATATCTGAATTTATACTCTCTTGCTAGGGTTATTGCTTGAGAAACACAAGGGCATGATTCATAAACAAATTGTTGATAGAATGTTCTCATTAATCCTCTAGATTGTGAATAAGAAGAGGGGAGTATAAAAGAATATTTCCCCCCAAGGCTATTGTCATGAAATGGAGGAACCACATAATCAGTGGTCATTCCAACATAATATATAACACAGAAGTGCCTCAAATCATTGAAAATATCCTACTGTGAGGTCATGTGGCTCCAACTTGCTTGCTCTGTGGTTCAAGGTACTACTGAACTCGCTTCACCTCCCAACACCAACTGAAAACAAAATAATGGATTAATTACTTAGGCCAAAGAATTTGGGCTTTACTTACAGGATATAGCTGTACCCTGGGTACTGTTAGGCTCAAGGACATGCACATCCTTATACCCAAGTGACTAATGGGACTTAATCCACATTACTGATTTCCTTTTTAACACCTGATGTAAGCACCATTGGGATAATCAATCATATACTCAATCCTTGTTTCAATACCATTTTTCACTTTGATGGTCTTTTTTCTTTCTCTTGTAAAATTTCTCTCACTGTAAAATCTGAAATCTTATTCCATGATTAAGAACCTAACCTATATTCTCAAATATTTCTTCAAATATTCCCTCTTTCTCTCTAAAGTGGGGCATTTCCCACGAGGATATTTGCTCCCCTTTGCAGCTATATTAAAAGAGGTTTTCTTCTTTCAGAACCCAAGTATCTCAGGATCAGGAGAAGTAAATGGCTAATGCTGTTGATCATGTTTTCATGTACCTACTAGCCTTTTGTACCGCTACACTGATGCTTAAGTGAATGCGTTATGATCCAAAACATATCGTGTTATTTTAAGTGCAAAAACCACATATTATTTTCTTTTTTGTATTTCTCAGTAGCTTGTAAAATGCTTTACTCTGATAAACAAAAAATCCACTATCAAGTTCTTTTACATTTTCAATATTTCTTAAATCTGTCCACAACCCTCCTTCTCTACTTCCATTAGCTTTGTCAATACTACCTTCATCTTTGGCCTTGTCTACTGTATCAGCCAGCTAATTGTCTCCCTCTGTCAATGTAGCTGCCTTATAAATCATTCTTTAACATACAGCTAGTTGAATCTTGTCAATATTTAGTCTAATAATGGCATACTCTTCAAGAACTTCCCATTGCTTGTGGGATAAAACCTTTCACATGACCTGCAAGGCCTACTGGTCTGAAAAATGTCTTCTCCAGCCTCATAGGGAAGCTGGACCACTTGTCTCTGTATTTCATCACTCTCACTTTCCTTCCCTTCCTCTGGCTCACTACACTCTCTCCTTTGTATATGTGTTCCCTCTGTCTCAAATGGTCTCTTTCTACAACCTTTTTCTTAACAAATATACTATACAGCTATGCTTTAGACCTCAAATTAATCACCACTTATTCAAGAATGTCTTCTAAAATATTGATCAGATTCCTCTTTGTTATGCCCTTGAAGAGCATCCTCTATATCCACTTAGAGTACTTCTTCAATTTATCTCACCCTATTAGAACATAAGCCACCTGAGGGCAGGGGTTGCATCACTTTATCTCACTCTCCATTATACTCTAGCATATAGCATAGAAAGTTCAAAATGGAACTATGCAATATATATATTTGAAGAAATTAGTGAAGGAAAGGATAAATCTAAAATGTAGATGTACAATAATTATATTTTAAGTGATAATATTATATGGTTTATCCTGAGCAGTTGATTCTTTAATAATATTTAAAGAGGTATTATATTAATCAATGTTCCAAAATATTTACTCAAAAATAAATAACTTAGCTATAGTCATTGGTGTATTTTTAGAAGTTAATACTTTTAAAGACTAGCAATCAAGACATTTCTATAACACTGTATTAATGAAATACGCTTGGTTAACAGAGTTCATTCTGCTAATGAGATAAAGCAATAGCAATTTGAGCAATACTACTAAACTAATAATAATTGTATGGATTTTCTCATCATTTTTAACAGAGAGATAAGCAATCCAATTATCAATAGCATCAAAAAGTTTGAAGTCTTGGTAATTATCACTTCTCAGACATGCTTTCATTTTTATCCTTCATTTAAATAACATCCATTTTATTTATTTGATTTTAATACCTATAGTATTTAAATATAAATCAAAACCAGTGAATTATATTATGCATCAAATATTTCCTTTCAGGCTCTACTAGATGTCTAACAAACATACATATCAAGAAAATATGCTTGCAAAATTGGCACGGTTAGAAAAATGTAGACTGAAATTTACTTAATTTTCTTATCAAAGAGGCAAACTCATGCACTTTGCAATTAAAGAAATATTGGTTTGAGTTTTGAACATATTACTTATTAGTTGAGAGCTCTATGGTGAACAGTTTTAACTCTCCAAGCTCAGTCCCATTAAATACATGTATAGTGCCTAACTCACAGTTACTAGGAAGTTTAAAGGAAATAATCTTATGAAGTTTCTATAATACTATGTGGCATAAGAGCAAAACATAAGAAATATTTTTTTCCAAACCACCACTTATCCTCTACTGTAGTTTATAACACTCTATATTTAGTTTGAAGCTTGATCCTATACTGCTTATATTATCTATTTAGGGGTATAGCTGAGAATGGAGTAGACTGCTTCTAAACTGACAAGAAGCAAAATGCAAAATGTCTATGGAAAATTGTTCCTGCATCAATCATGCATCTGTTCTTAAATTATGTACCAAATTTTACATGAACTTCATAGTTAGAAAAAAGACAACAAACAATCCAATCTGTCAGTAAGGTATTTTTTATTTGCCTGGAGTGTCAGAGCAATATAGCACTCAAAACAGGTCAAAAGAGAAGTGCTAAGGAAAGTATTTCTGAAACAATACAGAGATTTAACAAGGACTGTCTAGTACTTCTAAAATTTATCTGAAAAACCTAACAGAGATAAACACCTAAATTCAAAGATTCCATAACTTGGTGTTGGCAGATATAGTTCTTATACAAGAATCTATGTTCTTTCAAGGAAAAAATAAAGGAAAAATAAAACTATAAGACCAATTATAAAGATCTGAAAATCTTGAACCCCAAACTACTAGATAAATATGCTATGAACATGCAAGTTTTGTGATTTTGATTTTAAGAAAAAGGAAAAACAGAAATCTGTGTTCACTTGTTATGGCTTTATTGTTCACAAATTCATTCTTTCTCTTTTTGAGAAACATCCTCTCTTATATGCTCCCCCAAATGCTACAATCTTGAGTAAAGACTGTACTGAGCAAAATTAATATCACTTGTTCTGAAGTCAATATCTCTTTGCAATCATTTTCCTCAAGTTGGTTCTCCATAGTCCACAGGCTAAACTGAAGAACAGTCCCTCTCAAAAATGATTCAAAATTGGGAGTCTTTTTTCCTGTGGTCACCTACGGGTCTTTCTTAAAAATCTGTCCCCTACACTATTATCCCCAAGCATGAATGGATTTCATTCTGACAATCTTATATAATCCAGTTCTCAAAGTCAACCATTATTCTATCATTTGGATACATTTGTTAATTAAAATTTTACATGATCTTAATCATTATTTCTAAAAATATATTTATTTAGCTCATATTGTATACAGGGTATGCTACTAGCTGCTGAGAATACACAAGTTAACCCAAAGATTTGGGTCTTTCCCTTGTCATGACTCATGGAGCATATATATTGTAAATAAATATTGGTTAAAGTTATATATTTTTTAAAGTAATCGGATTTTCAAATACATTTTCAAATACATTTTTGAACATTTAGGCCTACATTCCAAAATTAGGTACCATCTCCTTCCACCTTGGACTTACAAGAAATGGAAGTAGAGGGCAAACTATGTGATTACTAAATCACTCATCCCCCTTGATTTCATAAAAAGCATGAGAAATTGGAGGAAGATTTTGGAGGGGGATTTTTACAGAGCAAGCTATGTTTTGCATCATACCTCCTCCCCCCACCCACATACAACAAAGATGGGGTCTAGGACTATATGTCTCTTCCTTATACCAAGCTAAGCACAAGGAATTCGAAAGGAACTTAACAGAATATCATATGTTTCCAACATTTGGAGGACAGGGTGGACCAGCTCAGAAAGTTTAAAGAGGTAGGTATTGGATGATTGCCTGAGTTGACAGTGAAACTACGGGCAGGTGACTTCTTTGGAATCAGTTTACACATTTGTCTAGGCGAAAGATGTCTGTATGTTTCCTATGAACAATACGTGAATAACATACAAAAGAAAGCTGCCTTGGACTCGTCCTAGGTCATGTTCAAAAGAGCTGCCTGGAAAGAAATTTAGAAATCAGAAGAAGGAATATGAGGTATCACCACACATCTAGAGATGAATAAAGGATTGAGTGGCTTTATTATGGGAACTACTGAAGAAAGATTCAAAGAGAGGAAAATCTCTAAATAACTCATAAGAGTTCATAGGACAAGCATCTTTAAGTATCTGCCAGTTCCAATTAGTATCACAGTTAGCCATGCTGGATTCATAAAAATAACGTTTCTGCTCACAATTCTCTCCTTCATTCCAGAATAGTCACAACTGTGGTTAACAGAAGGAGGAGGAAAAAAGATTTCAGGTGAAGAAAGAGAAAAAGTTCACTATAGTCCTCATTCCACTCCTCAACTGTGGGTTTCTGCCTAAAGCAAGACTCAGCTGTTGTAGAAGAAAGCCTCACATTCACAGCAACTGTGGATGTTTTACTGTTGTATGGGACTATTTTAATTAACCTAAATGAAAGTGAATTTTGTTACTTAAAGTAGTCATACGACTTTTTATTATCTATGAGTAACTGGAAGAGTGATGACAGTTGCTCTAGATTTCATCCAAATGCAGGGTAAAGACAAAGCTCCAAGAGCTGATTTAAAAGAACAGTGGATGCAAAACTATCTGTATATTATAAAAAATAATCCAGGATTTTATTTACTCAACATAATGGTTACTTAAGAAACAAAAAATCTTGAACACCTACGTAAACAGTGGGATTTGTTATAAGGGTAAAGTAGGTCTCACAGAACCCAAAAGCAATGAGGCAGCTGAGTCAGAAGAGAGATGAGAAACAGATAACAACATCATCCAAGTCCTTTCCTAACCCCTCTCTGTTTCTCTTTGTCTCTTTCCAGAGTTTTCAACCCACCCAACTTGGTTCATTAGGAAGAGAAAAACAGCCACCAAGGTCCCCACAGATTCAACTTCCCTAAGAAACTATATCTTTCTGCTACCAAACAAATGTTTTCAGAAAAGTCTCATCAATCATGACCAGCAGACTGGTGTTACTGCATGAATAAAGCTGCTATTGAAACCACTTCTATAATCATAGGGATGAGAGGAAACATACTACAGGTGGTAACTACAAAAGAGAATGAAATGCTGTTTATAATAAAAGCAACAGAAGACACCATGTAAAACTAAAGATGTTAAATATAAATCTAAATCAGACTTTGGTGGAAGTGGTAAGAAGGAACGTGTAAGTTTTTCAGAGGAAGTGATTTTACTGCGTGTAACAGGGTAAAGAGTTTTTCTATAGGGTTTATTTGCCAATTAAAATTGTCCAGACATGATAGAGGATGGAGTAGGCAACTTGCAGGTCAGTTTTTAGTTGATTCACCACATCTATACTTCAAATTATTTTGTTTTACTTTTAAGTGTGTTACAAATTAATTTGCACTTGTCTATTTAGGATTTTAACACAATCTGGGAATCAGTACCTTTCAGTAAAGAAGCTAAAACATTTATATTCATTGTCATAACTGATATTTTTGGTTTTACATTCATCATACTGTTTTATAATTTTTGCAACGTATGCTTCCCTTTTTATGTATTAGTGCAATGTGATCTTGGCAAACAAGACCAGTTGCTGGGCATAAGTCTAGAGTCAAGAACTTTGTCGTTCAAAAGTCACACA
Source organism: Lipotes vexillifer (assembly GCF_000442215.2). NCBI lineage: Eukaryota > Metazoa > Chordata > Mammalia > Artiodactyla > Lipotidae > Lipotes > Lipotes vexillifer. The sequence continues at coordinate 1,351,876 of NW_006792653.1, forward strand.
GTTTTGTTTTTTTTTTCTCTCTATTGAGTTCAGGCTATTAAAATTGCATTGAAGAAGAAAGATGATAGTGGTTTTTTATTCCTTCCTATGTTATCTCTTCTTCCTGCCTAGATTTACATAGGCATTATTTTATTCCTTATCCTTAACATTAAAAGAAAAAAAATTACCCAATTGTTTCTGGATACAAGTTATTTTCATTAATTTTTCCTAATATGATAAGTTCATTGGATTGTTGGTTTTTTTATTTAAGCTTAGTAGACATCTGTTTAGGCATGTATCTTCTTATTGTTACTGTTCTAATTATTTTTTCTTTCTCAGGAATATATAATATTCTTTGGGTAGACCTCTATCACCATTTTTCATGGTCTTCATTATTTTTATCTTTTTAAAAAATTATGTCCTTTCATCACAGTATATCACTGAATATATATATATATATATATATATGTATATATATGTATATATATATATATATATATTCAGTCAACATCTTTTAAGATTATTTGTCAGTGCCTCTAGCTTCTGGCAATCCACAGGGTCACATTCACCTCAGCCAAAACTGATTGAATCAGAGAGACCATATGCCAAAATGGAGATAAAATCATAAACTTGAAGGTGTCCATCTAATTATTGATTCAGGATGTGATCTGAGGAACCAGAGATTGAGTGGCTGAATCATATTTCTAGAACAGACATAACCACAAGGTCCCAATTCCTGATGCTGCGATTTGTTCCTTTCTTGGGAATGTTTTTGTTTGTTTGTTCACTTACAGCTTCTCCTTGGACACTTCAATTTCTGCAGCCTACTAGTTCTTTTCTTTTAGCTAGTTTCTGTACTTACAAGGTCTGTGGTCTTTTTATTTTTTTATTGCACATTGTTCTTTCCTATTTCTCTGTGGTACTATTTCACAGAGCCTTCTTGAATCTTATTAAAATACCAAACAGATTTCTAAAGTATTACTACAATAAGTCACTTTAAAAAGGTACACTTTTCCTTTCATTTTCAAGATAGGGTTTCCTCTTTATCAGACTGTAGTATACTTCCATGGGTCCAACTTTATTTTCTTCCTCATTAGTCATCCTCCAAGGAGCACATATATACCTAAAATTAAACTCTGCCAACTAATCTCTGTGTGTGCAGGTTCTGTTTTTTTTTAATTTCTCTACTTTCATCCACTTCCCCTTCCCCCCACCTCCCACCTCTGCTAACCACAAACCTGGTCTCTTTTTCTGAGTTTGTTTGTTTTTGAAGGATGATGGACCTACAACACTATGTTAGATTGGATTACATACTGATATGCAAATGTCATTCTTGCAAGGCTGTCCTTCCTTAATTCAATAGATCTCCCTAGCTGGTTAGCACCACGCTGTATGTTCCATGCCAACAGGCATCTTGCCATTGACTGGAATTTTCAGTTCAACTCCACAGGGCTTACAGGAATTAGAAATTCCTTCTTACATGGGACTGGACATCAACCTTAATTTTCTCTCATGTTTCCAGTTGTCATCTTTTCCTGTCTTTCCCCTGGAATTTTAAAGGAGAATTGGAAAGCCTGCATCCATCCTGATAATCAGATTCTCTGTTTATATTGGTATTTCAAACTTAAACTTCTAAGCCTGAATTTGAGCTGTTTCTTTTTATTAAGTTTCAGTACATTAACATATCATTTAGTTCGCAGCAATTGTTTTCCAAAGGTGGTTATTTTCTTATTTCAACATAAATGAAAAAAGAAACTATTCGGATATTCAACGGAATAATAATACCACCGTTAGAAGCAATATGGAAAAGTTTATAAAGTAAATATTCAACAATTTCAAATAAAATTTATATAAAGAAACCAGTGATAGAACTGTTTTAGATTTTTAGTTAGTTTAGAATTTTCCAAGACAAAACTCAAGTGGAATAATTTGAACTTAGAATCACAATTTGTTCATACATATTTCAAATAATTGCTAGTTCTATGACTAAAACAAGAAGATTTTTCTTTAATGTCCTGTATTCATTCTTTCAACAAAAAAATTATTGGGCATCTCTCATGTGCCTTAGACTCTACTTGGTCCTTGTGAAATAGTTTTAATAAACAACAAATTATTCTGACTTCTAGAAGCTCATGGTTCCGTACACTAGTATAAATTTTAGAAGTTAATTATTGTGTACAAGTCTGCAAGATATTTTTCTAGACTTAAAGCAATATGGAAAAAATTCAGGTAAAACTTGATACCAGAACAAGAGCTAACTTAACACACTCTCTATTAAAGCATATATCTACAAACTTTTGTATCAGTTTTTAAAACATAAATATTGGCTTCTTCCCTAATGTGATTTAAAGTTATACTCGGAGGGAATTTGCTCATCTTTTATCTTGTATACCTCATGCCCAGGTAGAGTGTTGAGTGAGAAATCATTCACTGAGAGTGTGAGTATGGAGAGTAAAAACCCATGAGATACTAGTGTGCTTTGCAACATTTCAAGATGAATTCCAAACGTTTTGAATGCATAAGATGCAAAATAAACTCTTTAATGACTCAGGTCTCACATTCTAAAGAACACCTCATAGTTTTCAAGGCAATCAGACACATAGAGAATCTCAAAAGTAGTTTTGCATTTTTAGATCAAGAAAAGGCTTTAGGCAGTTGGAAATGAATAGTATATAAGGCCTGAATGTCAATAATGAAAGCTGTTCATATGCATATCCAATTCAGAATAGCAAATAATTTATTTTTTAACCACGTAAGAGCCTTTTTACTTCTCAAAAATTAATATCTCTTTTTCTGTTACCCAGTTCACTTTATGCAAACATATGCGTTACAGTTACCAATAACACATCCATATATAGTACTAGAGATACAAGGGTTTAACCGTCGAATATGTTTCACCACCATCAGGGCAAAATTTTTATCACTGTAGCCTATGACAGAGTAAAAGTTAATCATATGTCTACTTCAATTGCCCATTTAAAAAGGCAATTTAATAAAATATGTCTTCTAAGTATAATAGGATAGTTTTAAATAGTCTAATAAAATATACATAATAATAAAATGGTACTACTCATTCAAACTGGTATATTCTGAATAAGTTGTATTTCAGTAAATCTTGAGTGCAGGATATCATTCACAAGCACTTTACTAGACTATTGTCTGGTATAATCAGATAACAAAACTAGTTTTTTTTATGACCTCTCCATTTCCTGCTCATTGAAAACAGAAAATAGATTTTTTTAAAAATAATAAAATTAGAGAAACCTGTGGAAAAGATTATTAAAAGATTATCAATGAGTGAGAAATTGAAAGTAATTTTCTGAGTCTTGAGGAATAAGGATTCAGAAAAGTTTCACTCCGCCAAAAATATTCTTACTGTGGAAATGCTATTCACAACCACCAGAAGCTATTTGATAAAAGGAAATACAAATCTTGTGGATAGTCATTATCAAGTAAAATAAGACCTGATTAGTCCCTATTACACAAATAGTGATGCTTATCTTGTCTGCTCAAAACTCTGGGCATCAAGCTTTTGACTTCTCAAATTGGTTAATTCCACTGGGCTTAGATATTCATCTAAACCGCTACAATTAACTCAGATTTTTTTAACATGACAATGGAATTACTCTCTGAAAAGACAACTTTATTTAAATATGTCTATATTTTTACATGTATATCTATAGAAATGACAGATATGTAAATAAACATATTCTGTATAAAAATCTATTAATGTATATATATGCAAAATGTCTAAATCTGAAAATTATATATAGAGAGAAAATTACAGGGTAGTTCCAAGTTGTAGTGCCAAATGCCTCCCATTTTATTACTGGTGAGTCTCTTAGCCAAGAATAGCCAGATTCATATACTGTCTCTCTCTCTCTGTTTTTTTTCTTGTCTTAATCTTGCTTCTACACCATCTGCTGATTGGCTTCTCTTTTCACTGCAGGTTCATTTCCTACTTAGGGCCTCACCATACTTGCCCATTCTTCTTAAAAGTGCATAATTTGCTGAATGCCTTTCTCTGTGAATGACTCCAACACAATGCATGACGAATGTTCCTGGCAGTTGTGTTTTACTACACTCCTCCTAATCTAAGTGAATGGATACTTTTCTGAACTAAGGCTGATCATAGCTTCTCTCCTAACAATTTGCAATTAGGACAGAGAAGGGGCCAATCTTTGTAAGTGATGAAACTATGAAATAATAGAACACTATTGTTCCGTGAAGGAGAAAGAGAAGAAAAAGTCGTCTATGGGGAGAAAAAGAGAAGAATGAAGTAAGTGCACTAAGAGAAGCTCTAGTGCCTCTTGAGATACAGCTCCCATCTTTCCCTGGCTTCATGAATCACTATGAATCTTCTTTACAAACTAGATGGTCTCTTCAGCTAGTCTGAGTTGTTTTTTTTTACACTTAAAAATGTCAGAGGCCTTACTAACATGGTTAAATAATTATAGTGTTGTATTCTCATATTCTGTATCTGCAGCCGTTCAAATCTTATCCTTTAAAATACTTATTTCTAGAACTCTAGCTATTTCAGCTTCAAGGCACCTCTCTGCAGAGTCATAATATTTTAGAAAATAAATTTTCTGAAAAAATAACTGGTAAAATATGCCTTTTCTATGCATCCGTTCTATGGAAGACATTTTATAGATTTTCTTGACTTTTAGCAAAGTTTTCTTGGCTGAATCTTGCCCATAAGAGTGGCATTTCTTTAATAAAAGACCTTTACACTCTGCTTACTTTGTTGCAGTGAATAAACATTTTTATTCCTTTAAGCAATCTCTGTATATGTCAAAAACTCTCCATTTGTTAACTTAGTGAAATATTTAGAGTTTGGTTCTCCAGTCTTACACACCAGCTTGGCATTTATTTAACTACAGAATAAATGTTTTTTAAAGATGTATTATATATACATACATAGGTGTATACATTTATACTTACACACTTATATTCTAATAGTTCTTTCAAAATAACATGACAATAATCAAACTCCTTGTATTTTCACCAAAATGAGTTTCTCTTAAAATCCCCCATCACAATAAATAAGTCTATTTTTGCTATCCGTCAATTCAAAACCACAGAATCCTTCACTGATTTCATGATTATTGATATCATATACCCAATATATGATCAAATACCAAAGGCTATATCTTCAGAGTATATTCGGAATCTGAATCGTTCTCCCCACCTTTATTGCCAGCCCCAGGTCCAAACTACAATCTTCACTCACAAAGATTTTATGAAATCACCTCTTACCCTAATGGTCTTCCTACTTTTGTTCTTGGCTCCTTTGATCAATTTGCCCCCCAGAAGCCAGTGTCTTGTTATGGCATTCCTCTGCTTAAAATCCTCTAAGGGCTTCCCATCTCAACCAGAGTAAAAATCAAACACCTAACAACGACCTACAAGGCGCTACATCATATGTAAAATTCTTACTACACTGTGCCCACCACAAAATAAGCACATGATCAACACTGGTTGATGCTATTTTTAATCATTATTTTAAATTATATATAAGGAAATAAAGGTCCAGAAAGAATACTGAAGGAAAGAGCCCTAATTCAAATTCCTGCTTTTCCTTCTTCAAAGTTAATGGAGTCTCTTTTTATGTATAGAATAAAAAAAAAAAATTAAATTGACAAAATAAAAATAAAAAGCTAGTGAAATAAACAAGGTGCAAGAAAATTTGGTAAGATATCAATGTAAATTCCACAAAGAGTAAAGCATTTTTGTAATGTATCAATTGAAAATTGGGGGAAAAAAAGCATGTGTAGGTGTTACCAAGCCAGGACTGGCTGCCTGATGTGCATAGAAGCCAATACTATAGCACTGGCTTTTGAGAAAAGACAAAGCTTTATTGTGAGGTAGACTGGCTAGGAGACTGGAGGCAAGGTTCAGATTTGTCTCCAACCTGCAGCTGAGTCAAACTCTTATGAGTTAGGGGAGGAGGGATGGTATGCAGAAGAGGTGCTGGCGGGGCAGGTTTCAATTTCACTGAAGGGCTGTGGAACTTGGCCTTTCATGGTAAAGTATGGTAAAGGGGGCTTCAGCACCTGGTATTCCTGGACAGCAGACCCTTCACTTCTGAAAGGGTTTCCAGTGTTCAGGTTGCAGTCATGCCCTGGTCCTTTGGTTATGTGGGGGTAGGAACTTTTGTTCCAGGTGTTATCTGAGGTCAAAATTTTCTCCTTTGTGCATGTTTCAGCTGCATGACTTGGGGTTTTGTTCTGTTGTTTCTGAAAAACCACTCAGTATCTCGTTATTGATACCAGTTGGAGCAGATCCTGAAATGGAGCAGGACCCTATAGTCTTTGCCTCTCCATGTCCTCAGCTTGCTTTTTGTCTGTGGAAAAACTTTAGCCAAAAAATAAGTTTAACCAGAGAAATAAGAAGACGCAGAAGCAAAGAAAAGCAGTCAAGCAGGACAGTAAGCAAAGTCAGCAAAGTAAGCAAAGTCAAGGACCTTTACTTCCTTCTCAAGGGCTATAGACATTCTGAGCCATGTCCTGTGAGCCGTCTTATGAAATGCCCAACAGGTGGAAGAAGTTAACTACGTGATGACCAGACTGTAGCCATGGCATAAGCTGCCACGAATCTGAGAACTGGCCTCAAGGAAATGGGAAAAAACTGACCCTGGAACCGAAGGTTAACTGTACTTAATCAAGATGACGTTGATCAGACCACCGCATGACCAATTTCAAGATGACTCAGAGCTGATTGTGCTGTTTCTGCATGTAGCCCTAGCCCCCTCCCTTTACCTATAAAGGCTCTTGCCCACTGATTGTCAGTGGGGAGGAATCAGCCTTTGGACAGAAGTCTGCCCTCTGGGGTTGGTAGTATATTATTCCTCAGATTAAAATAATAACAGAAAAGAATATTAAAATTCATCAGTGAAGACAGGTTATTGTTTGTGACCAGATTTTTCCTATCTGTTGATTTGAATATGGTCAAACACAGAAACTTGAATCAGAAAAGTTTTAATACTGAAAACAGAAATTTGTAACAGCTAGTTATTTTATGGGGAAGAAGGTGAGGTAGGAGAGACTCTGCTATTTTTTGAACTGTTTACTGATCAATTAACATATATTTCTTTGTCCTCTCTAGGTTCATATTCATGGTTTAGGAATTTCCAAATTGTGGGTAGTGGACAGTCCCAGAAATGAAGACTAATAGAGGTCGCTTTTGAGTTATTAGGTGCCAGATATTTTGACGTGTGTGTGTGTGTGTGTGTGTGTGTGTGTGTGTGTGTTTCATCATAATACATAAAATACATTTTTGGTTTAGACATATAAACCAAGGTTCAGTAATATTGACAAATTTTTATAGCTAGGAGGTTGACCCAAGTCTATCTGAATCCAATATAAAAGCCTCCCTTTGAGACATATGGATTAATGAGTAGGAGAATATCAGTGTTCAATGTCTTAGCAGTATTTTTTTTTTTTTTTTTGCGGTATGCGGGCCTCTCACCGCTGTGGCCCCTCCCGCTGCGAAGCACAGGCTCCGGATGCGCAGGCCCAGCGGCCATGGCCCACGGGCCCAGCCGCTCCGCGGCACGCGGGATCCTCCCAGACCAGGGCACGAACCCGCCTCCCCTGCATCGGCAGGCGGACTCTCAACCACTGTGCCACCAGGGAAGCCCTTAGCAGTATTTTTAATTACAGACATTGGAACATTATATACCTAAAACTTTAATATACATCTTTAAAAAATAAGATCGTTTTCATAGATAGCCAAAATATCATTACTACATCTAAAATAATTAGAATTTCATGTATCATGTATTATTTTCTCACCTTATCTTAGCTTTTTTATTTTTAACTAGTTCATGTTTCATCTTTTGGGCCTCTAATTATAGGTATGCTAGTCTGTTCTTTACCTGTCCTCTATATTCCTTTCTAACACTTTTCATTTCTTTCTCTATATCTGTTAAATTCTCATTTCTTTTTTACTTTTATCCTCTATGTCTCTTACTTTCTTTGTTTCCTCTAGTCTCTTTTCTCCCTTTTGCTATTTGCAAGTTAGTCTGAGTTTCTGAAATGATTTTTTCTTCCATTTATTTCCTGATTTCTGTCAGTTTGTACTTCATATCCTTTCTCCTGCCCTTTGGTTTCTTGTGTTTGTGCCAGTGTGTGCTTCAATTATAATCTCATTTTATTGACATGGCCTTTTCCTTTCTTATTATTGATATTGAATGGATGGAATTTTCCTGGTCCAACTAATAGTAGAATGATCTGATGGAGAAAGTGGGGAAGTGAGAGGATAGTTTTTCTGGTTTCTCCACTCAAAGTCTCTCTCTTCTCTTGCTACAAAGTTGAGTAGTTTCTTTAAAATACAGTGCTGCCACCTCAGTTTCCTTGCACTGCCCATGCTTTATTTCCTTTACCCCCAACACAGTGCCCTGCACTATTTATTACCAGAAATCACAACAGTTTCCACATGAGGTAGAGCCTCCTGCCTTCTGGGGTAAATACCTGCTAGTACTTTATTGTTGTTATTTTCCCTGGGATCAACTACAGGCCTGACTCCTTGGCCTTCCCTATCCTTTTTCAGCAACTGGCATGATTCTGCAAACATTTTGTTTTTATTCTGTGCATTTTTCCCCTATTACGTACAAGTCATTTTGAACTTGGCAGTTTTTGTCTGTCTTCAGGTTTTTCTAAAGATGTAAAATATGGCAGGTTTTGATTATCCTTCTAATTGCTCTGTATGGTTATTATAAGAAAAACTGAAAAGATTTTTTTTTCTAGGTTGCTGCCATACTCCTATTGTTGGTAATTTACTTTTTGTAGGCAAAATGGGTGAAATGTGAAAAAATGTCCAGACTCTATAAACTGATAATACAGGAAAGGTCTTTGAGAATTTTATTTTGTTTAATCCATGTATTGTTTTATTCATAATGTTGTCTGATATTTATTGAGGGCTTGTTTTATGGGATATCATTTTTTTCTATTATCTTCACTTGTACTACTCATCTGATCCTCAAAACAACTCATGATGTAAATACTACTATTTATCCCCACTTTACAGATGGGAAAACTTGGTCACAACCAGATCAATTAAGTTGCCCATATCACCTACCTTTCAGAGAGAAGAATCTGTACCTAAGTGACTGACTACAGACTGGGTAGTATGTAGATAGCCAAGATAATATAAGAAAAAAAATATGGGTTTTCTGGTAAATAACATTTATTTTTATATAAACTAGATAATAAATTCTAAAATCTTCATGATTAGTAGGCTTTTTAAAGTTTAATGTTCAATAGACTTGGAATAATCTCTAGGGACCTTATGAAAAAATCTCCTTAGTTCATGTATTTTTTTCCCTCAAAAAAGAAAAACAATTCCCTTTTATAGAATTTTGTAATCATACTAAGAAGTAATACCAGTTTATGATGAGTTAAAGGAGATTTTCTAATATTGAATTCAATGTTCTGGATTTCTTAGTAACAATTCCTGTTTCTCCCATTATATGGGAAATCATCAGGGCTATTTACACATATAACTTAAAGTAAGGTGTAGAATAATGTTGTCTTACATCATTCCAATAGAAAAGAATATCTACTGCGAATTTCAACATGTCAGAGTATACTGAATCTTTGAGCTATCCAAGTCTAGATAACAGTTTCCATTTTTCATAGGCTTATATATTTATTATTCCTGTAGTTTTTCTGGGAAACTTTCATATTTGAAATGGATATTTTTATGGGAAATAAAACTATACTTACTGTATAGACACATTTGATTTTAGTTCCAATGTAACAAAAACAAGAAATTGTTTGAAATGAATATACTCTCATGCGGTTTTACTCTTTTCATCGTATTAGAGATTTTGCACCAAGAAAGTAGCTGAGTGTGAGAAAATTCTTCTAAATATAACTAGTAAATCATCATTAATAAATAGCAATATCATTTGCAAATATTTCAAATTATGAAAATAATTTTATTTAGTGTTACATTAAATGTATTTTCATACTTACTATTTTTTATTAGTCTGTTTCATCTTAAGAGCATTGTATTGATATTTTAGCACAGAAACTTTTTCAAGTATATAAATCTATATATTCTTCTGCCACTGAAACTCTCAGTTTTGCTAAAAATTTTAATATGATAGTCAATAATTCAAAACTAATTATTTAACATGTATTATTACAGGAGTAGAATTAAATAGAAGTTGAATGCTGCTCTAAATATTAAACGATGTTATATTTTACACCATTTCTTTTATTAAGAAAAGGAGGTGAACAATGGTAGCATTAGCATTATATCACAGTAAAATAGTTTTGTTGAATTATATCATTCTGCTTATAATAATCTCCTTACGTGGAAAACCAAATGTCACCTTAAAACAACATTTATAATTGGCATTTTTTCTTCTGTCATTTGGTTTAATGATCCCCAAGTATTTGATAATAAAGATATGATTGGAGCTGATTTCTTTGATTTGCTTTGGTGTTTTCAAGGCAGGAAATGCTTTCAGATCATTTTCTCTGTGTAATCTGAATGCAGGTAAAGAATTCCTCAACTTGTCAGAATGCTAATTAAATGTAATAATAATTTGTGTAACCTGCTGTGATACTAAAGTGGCTAATGACAATCACTTGGGTTTCCAACCAGGAAGGGTTTGTTTTAATGCACATGTCTAATTTAAGAAGGTCACTACTTTATTATCACGTAATATTGTCGTTTGCTTGAAATAGTGCAAAGCTAATAGTTGACTGATCACTCCGTAAGAACTTATGGTTTCTTGTAAAATCAACAGAGAATCTATTTCCAAAGAAAGAAATATCAAAATTAAGTAATAATTTAAAAATTTATGGGGAAAGTATCTCAGGCAACTCATAACTCCTAGATGTTTTTTATTAGTCCATGATGTTTTCACAGTAACAAAGGCTCTAAATTTATAGATAAATGCTGGGCCTGCTACCTTAATATGTGAGTGTGGTTGCCCTGGATGCAGTGCAGAGGATACACAGAGGCGACAATTTCATGCTCCAAGAGAATTAATGGTGGAAAGTTACATGATGCTCAAATAGCTCCTTCCTAAGGAAAAAGGAAACTATCCTGAAAGTCACACACCTAGCAGAATCTATTGGAACCTTGGGACTTAGATATTTTTATAATCCTATTTCTTTTTTTATAGAGCTTCAAAAAATCATCTTTGTTCAAAAAGAGGAAATATTTTCTTTACTATAAACAGACAGAACTTTTCTCATATTTTCACAAATATCAGTGTTCTTCTATTTCAGGAATTAATTTAAAATGTTGTCATCAAATAAAAATTCCCATATTATTTTAAAATATTTCTTTTGGGCTTCCCTGGTGGAGCAGTGGTTGAGAGTCCACCTGCCGATGCAGGGGACACGGGTTCGTGCCCCGGTCCGGGAAGATCCCACACGCCGCGGAGCGGCTGGGCCCGTAAGCCATGGCCGCTGAGCCTGCGCGTCCAGAGCCTGTGCTCCGCAACAGGAGAGGCCACAACAGTGAGAGGCCTGTGTACCGCATAATAAATAAATAAATAAAAAGTTTAAAAAAATGTTTATTATTATCAAGTGTCAAAGGTAATCAAGGCTATTACTCTTGAGGCACAAAGCAGATGTTGACATAAGAATGCTCTTTGTCACTACCCCTTATTGTGGTGTGCCATGGTGCCAGGCAGAATTGCTGAAATCCACCCCCCCACCCCTATGATGTCTCACCCTAATCCCTGGAAACTATGACTATAATGAGATGTCACTTCTTTACTTATGTTATATTATATGACACAATTGACAGTAAGATAGGGAGATAAACTAGATGAGCCTGATCTAATCATACAAGCCCTTAAAAGCAAAGACTTTTCTCTGGTAACAGAAGGGGAAGAGATTCAAAGTTCGAGAAGGGTTTGATACGCCATACTGATAGCCTGAATATGGAAAGAACCATGTGTCAAGGAAAGGGGATGCCTCCACCTGAAAGATGCCAAGAAAATAAGCACCTACAATGACAAAGAAATGAATTCAGCCAACAACGAATGAGGCTGGTAGTAGATTATTCCCCAGAGTCCAACCTAGGAAACACCCAGGCCTGTGAGCCAACTGACTGGCTCCAACTTCTCACTTACAGAATTGTGATATAATAAATGAATCTGGTTTTAAGCGGCTAAGTTTGTGATTATTTGTCATGTAACAATAAAACACTGCTCAAGGCAGGGTAAAGAAACAAGGGTAAAAAAAAATTAGCCTCACCCAGGGTTAAATGTGCATTGTAAATGCTAAATTTGTGTTAATTTGTTATAGCAGCAATAGAAAACTAAAAGTAGAATGTGTGTTCTTTGTTATGCTGGAGAGAGTCTCTTTATCTAGCCTGGTAAGCAACCTGAGAAAAAGAAAGCCTCTTTCTTATCTTTTCCCAAATATTAGGTAAGTAGCTTAAATACAACTGTTACGAATTAAAATTTGTTTTCCATTTAGAACCCATGACATTTTTCGGACATGAATGCATGGGAATGTTTTGCCAGTCATTTCCCTGTTTGCTCTTAGATCCACCCCTACTCCTCGGGGGGTCGATACCTGCAAATGATATTCCTCATGCTCTGTACCCACTGGTTTGTTAGGTGCAGTCAGGGGGGGTGACTAGTGAACAGGAAGAAGAGAAAAGCCAGGGCAACTCCTCTCCAGCCTCCAGTGATCACCTCCAGCACAGGCTCATAGTTCAACTTTTATCTTGCGCGCCCCCTGCCTCCACGACCCAGCTCCTACAGGCCGGCCTGGGAGGGTCTCTGCCTTGTGGGTTCATATCCTGCCTGGTGTTCATGGCTCCCGGACCCTGGTAACATCATCATTTTCTCCAGTCCCTCCTGCACTAAGGGGCTTTCTAGTTGCCTCATATTCCCCTTTTCTCAGCTCTTTGTTTGGCTCTGTAACTAGTTCCCTATACTACACTCAGTATATTGAATTATGTAGTATAGATTCTATTTTCCTAACATGAACCTGGCTAAATACAGTTCTTATTAGTAGAGGTGGTCTCAAAAACAGACCTTACATTGGAATTCTGGAATTGTATTACACACCTATTTGAGATAAAACATAGTGATGATTTCACTGCCAGTGGGAAAAGGGATACTAAATACCCATGGCATAAACTTACATCATTATTATAATACTTAAACTATCACCAGTGGTGGTTATTTGTAATCAAGGCTTTTGGAGATAAAATTGCTGTTGCCCTTGATCATCCTGGTAGAAATGATGACTACAAAGTTCATAGTATGAAATGGCCACTTCTGGATATACTGGAAAAGAAAATGATAAAATCTTGCATGAAAACTTTTAGTTCAAGACAGAGTACCAGAGAGAAATCTTCTATTGTGATTCTGAAATAATATCTTATTTCTTACAGCTACAGGGTCCACATGGCTAAGAACCAAACTCTAATCATACCAGTTGGGAAATAATCATGCAAACTGAATGAAAGGCCTTACTGAGTTTTTTAAAAATAAAGGCTAGAACACTGAAGAGTGAGTTCCTAAGATTTGGAATGGAGACTTTTAACTGGAGTCAGAAGAATCTGAGAAACTAGAGCCATTATGTTCCCCTGAGCCTCCCTCAGCTACCAGTGGAAGAAGCTTCTTCCTTCTTTTCTGAGGAGACATCCCTCCCTTCTTCAAGCCCCTGTAATAATCTCACTTTGCAATGGGATACCTATTCTTCTCAAGACCCGCCCTCATCACTCCTCTTTGCCCCCAGGCCCGGAACAGGACACACCTCAGCATGCCTCTGGGAAATAAGGCCAAGTGTGATCCCAGATCATATGTCATATACACAAAAAGAATTGCAAGATTTGATCATTTATTGTGGCAGGAACCTGAAGGACATAAGTAGAAATGGATCTTAAGTGTGTCAGGCACTCTGTAACACGGATTGAGTTGAATTTATCCATATGTGTGTATTTTCTTAAGATTTACTTCAGTGTACTAGTTTTCAGCAGCTGGAAGTGGCTCTGACACTGTTTGATTAATTCACTAAAAGCTATACACAGAAGTGGACCACATTCAACCACATTCAATTTTCTGGCACAGACTGAGGTGCCAGAAGGTCCTGGGCAGGAGGAGGAAGAAGAAATCCAAAGATTTAAGAGATATAAATGTTAGAGTAGATTTATGATGATAACACTAGCTACACTGGGAAGACCCAAATTACAGTTCCTTTACCAAAGCATCATTAACTATCTTAAAGAGGGGGACACCAGCATCTGTGAAATCTCTGGGGTGGTTAATGTTGGAAAATGCCTCCACTGAAACAAACTCATTGATTTCCAGGGGACTGATGGGATCCTGAGGTGACCCAGCCCAGGTACTAAAATTTAATCATCAAAATAAAAGTGCTTGTCAATTCAGCAGCTGGGGTGGATCGACAAATAGGATGTTTTGACATTCAAGCATCTTTAATGGTGGTTAATTGATTACTGGATATTTAGATATAAAATAATCTTTAGGCTAGTAAAATATTATTTGATCTGTATAACTGGGAAAACTCTATAGCTATTGAGAAGAAATTTAGCTCAAATCTCCATAATGTGAAAGTGTAAACTCAATTCCAAGACACACTTGACAGTCAGAGCCTCTTGCCCAAGGAGATTGGATTCCCTTGAATAAATACCCTTCAACAATGCCACAAGTATATACTATAAGGCACCTTATAAGCCTTCTTCTCAAGTGGAACTTGAGGCCACTTACCAGGGTGACTGTGCTCTAGGGAAAGGAAAATATTATGATATTCCGGTGACTATTAGATAGTATTAATGTTTTGAAGATAATCTCTGGAGATCCAATTCAGCACTGTGGCCCTTGGGTAGGGAATGAGGATTATGTCAGGTGCTAAATAAAGATTATTCCAAAGTCTGTCATATACTGAGATCAGTGTATCTGTGGTTTCACCTTGAGTATATTTCCCCAATTTCAAAGTACATAATTGTAATACATATTTGGCAACTGGCAGAATTCCTGAATTGGCTCCTGAGCTGTATAGTAAAGGGTGTTATGAGGAGAATGGACAAATGAAAGCTTTATGACTGCTCTGACATCCAAATTTTAAAAAGCAGAAGCATATATATAAAAAAATAATTAAAAAATAAAAGCAGAAGCAATACCCAATCTCTGATCCCTGTGGGAATTAGAGAGATTACTATCACTCTCAAATACTTAAACAAGGTAGGCAGTGGTGATTCCTATCACATGGTTATTTACCTTGAATGTTTTCTTTGTGCAAAAACCAGAAGCTCTTAAAGAATGATTGTGAATTTTCATAATTGCCATCAGATGATAAGTGAACTGCATTTCCCAAACCAGACATTCTGGAGCAAACCTCTGTACACTGTGTTGTCTGCTATGTAGCTATTGATCTGGATACTGCTAAACCTTTCTACTAATGAGTAAGAAAAATAAGAAGGAATTTACCTTTACCTGGCAGTGTAGCAGTACAGATCACTGTCTTAACTAAGCTCTATGGCAACTTTCAGTTGTCTATTATAATACAGTGCCCAGGGACATGGATAGTCTTGAATTCCACAGAGCATCATTCTGGTTCATCTTGATATCAAGCTTAATAATTTAGAGAGGAAAAAAGTAGCAGGTACTTTAGATGGCTCAGTAAGTACATATATACATGACAGAATGTTAGTGAAAAACTCTGAAAAAATCAGGGCCTGCTACATTGAAAGTGTCCAGTGGTCTGGGGCAGGCAAAAGTAAATGACTACCCCTTGCACAGCCTACCAATAAGAATGAAGCCAAAAGTGTGATGCATTGGTGATAAAAGTTGCCTCTAAAATCTACTGATTGAGAAAACGTGAAGCTGCTAGCTTTTATCAGGATTCACAAATAAAAGGCTATGTTGCAGTCTGGCTAAAGTTCAAGCCACTCTGACACTTAGGTCTTGTGTATCAACTGAAGATTGACATGTTTGTTGCATGTAAAGATGCCTTATGGAGCCTCTGGCAAAATAGGGAAATTACAATGCCTTGCTCCAGGATTCTGGAGCAAAACTGTGAAAATCCTCACACTGGGCTGAGCTTCTACTTGTCTATTTGATATTGACTTTTCCTGGAAGAGATGATGGCCTGTGGTACAGATGTACTCTGATTTATGGCATCAAATAAGAGTTTAGAAAGAAAATATTCAAATACTGATGACAACAATGCTGAGGGAGACACAAACGGACAGACTTAATATGTGCATGGATCATGAGAATTTTTCTGTTCCATATAAATACTCACGAAAGTTCTCCCACTTGAGAGGGGTCTCGATAATCATATGGGTAAGACGGCCCATCTGTGGGTATCCATGGAATACACCACTCTCCTATATATGAATTTGTTTTCCTTGCTTATAGAACTCCTACCAGCCTTACCATTCTTAGGTTCTTATTCACCTAAGAATGGTTACTTTGCACCAAGAAGCTTGTTTCACTGCAAAAGAATGCAAAAAAGTGGCTTTGTACCTACAGGTTTTCATGATTTTGCTGTATACTCCATTATCCATAAGCAGTTCCCCAGTAAAACAGTGGAATGATTTACCAATGACTCACTTATGGAGACAGTTGGGAGAAAATACCAAGTAGCATTCGTTTATTCTGCTGTAGTTGGGTAGGCAGAGATCTCTGGTAGAAATCAGAAGCAGCCTCAGTTGATACAGTAAACATGCTCAAATTGGAAAACACACTCAAGCTGAGGTTGTTTGCGTAAAGTCCTGGAGAAATCTGAGAGTACCAGAGTGAAGCCAGAGGCTAAGATTCAGAAAGTCAGAGATCTGATATCCCCAGGGACAAAAGAGGGCTGGATACAAAGCTGAGAGCATTCTAATGCTGTTACTTCCACATATTAAAAAATAAGATCAACTCCAATACTAGTACAAAGAAGTCCAACCAAGTTCTTTTCTGGAGTAAATACTTGCCGCTTAATTTTTAAATTATGTTTTTCTTCAAAATTAAGATTTTTGCTTGGTGTGCATGTGTTTTGGTCCCTGTATGAGCTCAGTGAAGCACTGGTAAGACCCTGTGTTGCAAGATAACCAGAGCTATCAAAGTATCTCCCCTTCATGAATAATCCCAGAATTTGCCATATTAAGTTCACAGAGGTAGTCTGTTTCATACAGCAATGAATATACTGCCCAATTCTAGTGAACAGAGATCCCACAGAACCTCTCCCATAATTTCTGCACAAACTGTGAGATTCTGCCACTAGGTCCTATGTCTTCACACCGAAGACTCTACTGTGCTATATATAAGAGGGATTTTAAATAATCTCTTTATGATCGAAAAGTTTAACATTTTCCTTCCATCAAGAAATCTACTTATTTCCTCCTGAAATGCTCTTAAAAAGATCAAAGAGAATGGTCTTTGTTTTTCTTTTCAGAGTGAAGCATCTGCTCATTGGAATGTCCTGCTTCCATTTAACAAAAAGTGTGGAATGTTAATGGTCTCACACTGAGTAACATGTTCCTCAGTTCTTCGAGGAGGATGAGAAAATATCCTTAGAGGTAAGATACCATTAACAGTCAGGGCTGCCCTAACTGTTTTCAATTTACTGCTAAAGTTCTTGGAAATATGATATACAGATTAATAGAAACATTAAAAAAAAAAAAGAGTTACTTAATAGTACTCTAATGTAAATGTTTAATGTTTGCCAGGCAAAAAGCTAAGCACTTCTTTCATTTAATATGGAGAACAAATGTATGTGGTTGATATTATTAAAGAATCCTTTTGTAGGGGAGGAAATAAAGAATAAGAAAAGTAAATTAAATTACCAGTGGTTACAAAACTAGGAACTGGTGGATCCAGGATTCTCTCTGATGTCTATTTCTAGGTTACAGTATTATGAATTAAATTTTATATTATTTCATTTTTGTTGATAGATCTTTTTCTAAATTTTTTTATGACAAAGAAACCGTTTTTATGAAAACTCTTTGGGTATTTTGTTTATGATGTCAAAAACCTGAACAAAAAAAATTTCAATTAAGCTATTAAAATATCTCTCTCTCTGGCATTAAGTGTGCACAGAGCCAGGCCATTAACACTGCTGTGTAAAGAAAGTGGTTTGTTGTTGTTATGAGACAACAGCTAGTGGAGGGACCATGACAAACTGGCAAGTGCATGCCTCATTTAACTGAACTAGTGACAGTTTGACTCTAGCTAATTTTTGTCATGTTAAAATCTAGTCACTGTTACCATATATTCTGATTTTTTTCATTAAAAAAATTTCCCATTTCTGGATTTTATTTGTCAGCTAATTAAAAAAACGTATGAGTCCCCCTGGGACTCTCCCCAGCTTGCAACCACTCCAGCCTCCAGCTGACATGCCAAGGCTGTCTCGGGCACAGCCTGCTCCAGGACTCCACCTTGCCTGAGTCAGCTCCAGCTCCAGCCATCCGACCAAGGCAGCCCTGGTGAGGAGCACCATAGAGATCCCCCTGGTCATGCCTGTTCCTGCTCCAGCTGGCCTGCCAAAGCCACCCACCCAGTGCACGAAGTCTATACAGGGAATGTTTACACACAACATCACTCCTTCAAGACCAGGAGAGAGAGCTGTTTTGCCTAATTTATAGAAACAAACACAAAGTCAAACAAAATGAAGAAACAGAGGAATATGTTCTAAATGAAGAACAAGATAAAACACCAGGAAAAAATCCTAATGAAATGAAGATAAGTAATTTACCTGATAAAGAATTCAAAACAGTGATAATAAACACGCTCACTGAACTTGGGAGAAGAATGGATGAACTCAGTAAGAACTTCAACAAACAGAAAATGGAAGAAAGAGCCAATTAGAGCTGAAGAATACAATAAATGAAATGAAAAATACACTAAAGGAAATCAACAGCAGATTAAATTATGCAGAAAAACAGATAAGTGATCTGGAAACTAGAATAGTGAAAAATCACACAATCAGAACAACAAAAAGAAAAAAAGAATTTAAAAAAATGAGGATAGTTTCAGGGATTTCTGATACAACATCAAACAGGCGTCCCAGAAGGAGAAGAGAGAGAAAAAGACAGAAAACTTATTTGAAGAAATAATTGTTGAAAATTTCCCTAGCCTGGGAAAGGAAACAGACATCTAGGTCCAAGAAGCACAGAGAAAACCAAACAAGATGAATCCAAAGAGATATACACCACAACATATTATAATTAAAATGACATGAGTTAAAGATAAAGAGAGAATCTTAAAGCCAGCAAGAGAAAAACAACTAATCACATGCAATAAAAACCTTATAAGTCTATCAGATGACTCTTCAGAGGACACTTGACAGGCCAGAAGGGAGTGGAAGAATATATTTAAAGTGCTGAAAGAAAGAAATTACAATATAGAATACTCTGTCTGGCAAGGTTATTGTTCAGAATTGAAGGAAAGATAGTTTCCCAGATAAGCAAAAGCAAAGGAATTCATCACCACTAAACAGGCCTTACAAGAAATGTTAAAGGGTCTTCTTTGGCAAAAAAGAAAAGGCCACAGATAAAAATAAGAATATATATGAATGAAAAATTCTCCCTGATAAAGGCAAATATAGAGTAAAAGCAGTGGATCAGCCATATATGACTAACCCCCAGCTAACATCATACTCAGCAGTGAAAAGTTGAAAGCTGTTCCTCCAAGATCAGGAATAAAACAAGAATACCCACTCTCACTATGTTTATTCAGCATAGTATTAAAATTCCTAGCCACAGCAAATAGGCATGAAAAAATTAAATAATTGAAAGGGATCCAACTTGGAATGGAAGAAGTAAAACTGTCACCATTTGCAGGTGACATAATACTATTTAGAACCCCCCCCCCCCGCAAGACTCTACGATATAACTATTTAGAACTAAAAAATGAATTCAGTAAAGTTACAGGATACAAAATTTATATACAGAAACCTGTTCCATTTCTATACACTAATAACAAACTATCAGGAAGATAAATTAAGAAAACAACTCCATTTACAGTTGCATCAAAAATAACAAAATGTACAGAATAAATTTAACCAAGGAGGTGAAAGACCTATCCTTGAAAAACTAAAAGGCATTGAGGAAAAAAATGGAAGATGACACAATAAATGAAAACATATATGGTGCTCATATATGTTTAGCAGAATCAATATCATTAAAATTTCCATTCTACCCAAAGCAATCTACAGATTCAATGTAATCCCTCTCAGAATACCCATGGCATATTCCTCAGAACTAGAACAAATAATACTAAAATTTGTATGAACACATAAAAGACCCCAAATAGCCAAAGCAACCTTGAGAAATAATAACAAAGAAGACATACAGATGGCCAACAGCACATGAAGAGATGTTCATCATCACTAAATCATTAGGGAAATGCAAATCAAAATTTCAATGAGATACCACCTCACAACTGTCAGAATTGGTACTATCAAAAAGACAAGAAACAAGTGTTGGGAGAAAAGGGAACCCTAGTGCACTGTTGTTGGGAATGTAAATTGGTGCAGCTACTACAGAAAACAGCATGAAGGTTCCTCAAAAACCAAAACTAGAACTACCATACAATCCAGAAATTGCACTTCTGGGTATTTATCTGAAGATAACAAAAACACTAATCCGAAAAAGATATATGCACCCCAATATTCATAGCAGCATTATTTACAATTGCCAAGGTATGGAAGTTACCTATCCATCAATAGATGAATAGATAAAGAAGATGTGGTATTTATGCACAACTGATTATTACTCAGCCATAAAAAAAAAAGGAATCAAATCTTGCCATCTGTGGCAACACGGATGGACCTGGAGGGTATTATGCTATGTGAAATAAGTCAGACAGAGAAAAAGAAATACTGAACGTTTTCACTTCATGTGGAATTTAAAAAACAAATGAACAGGGCTTCCCTGGTGGCGCAGTGGTTGAGAATCTGCCTGCCAATGCAGGGGACACGGGTTCGAGCCCTGGTCTGGGAGGATCCCACGTGCCGCGGAGCAACTGGGCCCGTGAGCCACAACTACTGAGCCTGCGCGTCTGGAGCCTGTGCTCTGCCACAAGAGAGGCCGTGACAGTGAGAGTCCCGCGCACCGCGATGAAGAGTGGCCCCCGCTTGCCACAACTAGAGAAAGCCCTCGCACAGAGACGAGGACCCGACACAGCCAAAAATAAATAAATAAATAAATTTATTTAAAAAAAAAAACAAAAAACAAAAAACAAATGAACAAATAGAACAGGAACAGACTCATAAATAGAGAGCAAACTGGTGGTTGACAGAAGTGACGGGGTGGGGAGACAAAGTAGGTGAAGGAGAGTAAGAAGTACAAACCTCCAGCTAAAAAATAAATAAGTTATGGGGATATAATATACACCACAGGGAATGCAGTCAATAATATTGTAACAACTTTGGTGACAGATGTTGAGTAGACTTACAGCTAAGGTTATTTCATAATGTATAAAAACATCTAGCCACTATGTTATATACCTGAAACTAATATAATATTAATGCTAATTATAATTCAATTAAAAATAAATAAAATTAACCTATCTGTAATGTTTCCTCTCTCACCATGAAAGCCTCCTTATAAGTTAAATGGCATTTATTTCACTTTATTTTGTAATTACGGGTCTCACATTACTGGAGGTCAGGGCCTAAGGTTTAATTATTTCAATATATACCATAAGTTCCTAATATAAAGTTTTGCCTTACTGGGAGCTTAATAATTTGTAACTAGAAAAATAAGTTATTTCATTTATTTATTCACTACATTTTTCTTAAGCACTTTAAATGCAGTCATAAAGGTAAAATTTCCCTGTATTTTAAAGTCAAAGATTTATGATTGGTAAATGCTTTTTTATAAGGACCATTTTTCTAACTTCTGCATAAATATAAAATTAGAGAAAGCAAAATATTTGCATGATTTTTTCATTTTTACTTAAACCAAAATAATTATGTAATTTCGTTTCTTGAAGATATTTTTCTTCAATAGATGTTTCATTGTTTTCTAAGTGAACTTGAGCTATATCATTTAATAGAAAGTTTTAGAATGGATCTTTGCCACAGCAAACCCTCCAATGAAGTAATAAGTTCTGATTTCCTCCCTCTATGCCTTAAAAGATATCTACATCAAGTTTTTGAACCTAGACATTTTTGCACACTTCCTGAAGTAATACTTTTCATAAAGTTGTTTTCCTCCTCATTAAAGAGAGCACATCTCCTCCCTTCTAGATATTGATAGAAAGTATTTTTATGTGATTTCTAATTTGTGATATTATTGTAACAAAAGTGGGCACAAGTCGCCCATCCTGATTATTATTTCAGCACTTTAAAATAAATCCTTGTACTTTACGTATTATTTACATTATTTCTCTGTATTTTAATCCCTTTTGTGCTCCTCTTTTTCCAAATTTCTAACTTCATTATCATTTATTCATGTTTTAAAGTCATGTCTAATTTACCTCTCTCTTTCTTCTTGACTTTACTTTTTTATTTAATGGCCAGAATATCATGTTTCTGTTCTCATTGTGTCTATCTCTGTTGCATCCAGCTCCTTTCATTGTCCCACTAAAACTTGACAACCTTTCCTTATAGTGTAACACTCAATATTCATGTCCCAAATTTTTATTCTGTTGTCTTCCAGAACCCGTACTCCTTTAGAATGATGTTGAAAGATTCATGCCATCGGTGACAGCTGGTAAAATTAAATTAAAAAGTAGATGTCTCCATAATTATACTCTACAATGCTTTATAAAATGACTGTTTGTAAAAGAAATGTTACTGTCTTTGTTATGTGAAAAATTTATCTGACTTTAAAGGTCATTGTTATTTGACATCTGAATATTCTGTTGTACCACAGATATTTTTAAAAGTCAAGCTTATAGTATTTAATTCTATCCTGAATATAATTTATTGAATAATTCAGGTGAAGTTAATTAAGTAGTATATCAGGAGGATGTTTGCATTTTTAATGTTCATTCAATTATGAAGGTATCCTCATCTTCTTTGTCTGAAAAGGACTCTTTTGTCTGTTTTTGCCTAAGTGAGATGTCTATGTAACTTCAATCAGTTTTTGCCACCATATTCAAAACAGAAGTGAATTTGGGTCACCCAGTCTTAAAAGCAATTCCACAGGCTTCACTTTATTAAGTGTCAGAGTTTGCACTGTTAGGTAGCTTTATTCCTTCTTCCCTAATGTGTAATATGCAAACAACACATTAATGCAGATTTCTTATCTATCCAATTCTAGAATATAATTTCGGAAGACCCCAAAAGATTGGAGATTAACATAGAAAGATGGATGGATAGTTTTAAGATAGATATAGATCTCTAAAAATCATATGTAGCATTCAGTATGTTTTGAATGTTCAATAATCAATTCAGGTCTCTGGTTTTGACTAGGTAGCAAATTTGAATAAGACAAGCATAAATATTTCTGACATGAAAAGACATAATTGAGAAATTGTATTTACTAATGTACAACTGGAAATCACAAGCACTTCATTTGCTTAGTTCAACTGTGGTCAATAAATATTTGCATTTTGTTTATTATGTGCCTGGCACTGTGAGAAGCTCTGGACCCTATCCAAGGGTTACTGAGTTAAGGTGTAGATGACACCAAAATATAGATAGCATACCATAGTATGGTTGGTGAATGCTATAATTACAGAACAGAATTCCTCCAATGGGCATTTAGTACACAATGTGAAAACACACAACTTTTTCTCAACAAATGTTATACTTTCATTGAAGACAAATACATTAGAAAACATAACACTTGAAAATTATTATGTACAATTAATAATTTCCTTGAAGCTATATGATAATTGGGGCAAATGGGATGACTTTTCTAAATTATCTCTATAAGTACCTCATCTTCCACCTAATGTGTTTTAGTGTAGATTACTGTACAGATTTTTTTAATCCTGTTTTTGAACATTCTTCTTATATTCAGCAAAGTTAAAAATATGTTTAAACTGTTAGTAAATAGATATAAAGGTCTTAACGCTATGGCTTTTAGGGAGATTCTCCCCAAAGTTATAATGAATAATCCATACTTAAATTTCTACTGTCAGTTCTAAATTTATATTAACTTATGTTTACTTTTAATGAAATTTTTATGAAAGAGAAAGCCTAATAGGCTATACAAAGAGCCCATCTATTCTTGTTTCCCTTTCTCTAGACCATTGCTATCTGACAGAACATTCTACCATGGTGGAAATATTATAAATCATCACTTTCCAATAAAGTATCCACTAGCTACATGTAGCTGCTCAGCATTTGATATATGGCTACTGCAACTACAGAACTGCATTTTTAATCATATTTAATTCCAATTAACTTAACTTACCACATGTCACTAGTGTCTAATGCATTGGACAGTGAAACTGGAGGTATTTACCTTTATAATAATAAAATACATATTTAGTTCCTCAACTCTTCTGTTCCTCTTTGCCCTCAAAACAGACTTTGGCAGGAATAATGTAACACTGAGATCTCCTGCTTTGAGGATCTGAAGAAATATTGACCAACAGTCTGAGGTACAGCTGCTGCAGGGAGCATAACTGACGATGGCACCTGGTGCTGCGTCTGAATCCACCACCAAGTTGTGCTGAGCCCACTCTTCTCAAACGCTACTGTCAGTCAGTGAATGTGCATAATAGGGATACTGAGGTGGGTCCATTTCTGCAAGATGCAAGATGCCTCTGAAGGATGATTTTGACTTGAGGAGACACCCTTGGCCTGGCAGAAACCTTCTTAGGCCTATAGTACTGTTTGAGAATCTGCCTATCAACTGTCCTTTATTTCTTCTCCCTTTTCACAGTAGTCAGATCTGTATCTTAGTCTTATGGTTCTCTTAAAAAATTCCAACTCCCTCCTCTTTTTTCTTCACAGGCTTTTCACCCTGTAAAGCTCTTGCACATCTAAACCCATCTTGACAAATGCTACTCAGAGGATCTGAACCAACACACAGGCATTTTCCTTTTTATTTTTTGCGGTATGCAGGCCTCTCACTGTTGTGGCCTCTCCCGTTGCGGAGCACACGCTCCGGACGCGCAGGCTCAGCGGCCATGGCTCACGGGCCCAGCCGCTCTGCGGCACGTGGGATCTTCCCGGACCAGGGCATCGGCAGGCAGGTGGACTCTCAACCACTGTGCCACCAGGGAAGCCCCTTCACTTTTTAATAAAATATTTTATACAGTTTTTCAAGGTTAAAGGGTAGTCAACAAGTCTCCATAGAGAAATAGATAGTGGGTAACATGTAATGAATGACCAAGAGTTAAAATAATTTAAATGTTTTTAGAACAACAGAGTGCTATTCCCTTCTGGAATGAGAAATCTTATCTCCATGGATATTTGATGCCATCTTCCCCCTGAGAAGCTCTCTCTTTCTGTAGCTTATGACTGTATATTAGATATGACAAAGGCACGCTGATAGATTCGAACGAAAATAAGTTCCTACTTTGGCTCAGTTGAAAAATTTGTGTAAATACTTCTTGACCAGTGACTCTTCACCAGGCTGATTTTATCCTCTAAGGGATATTTACCAAAATTCATAAACATTTTAGGTTGTCATAATTGAAGCAGTGCCACTGGTATCTATTGGGTAGGGTTTAGGGATACTACAAAACATCCTATAATGAACAGGACAGATTCCCCACTAAGAATTACAAACACAAAATGTCAATAGTGCCAAAGTGGAGAAACTATGATCTAGAACAAGTTTACTATGGTAATGCATGTCTGAACAATCTTCTCAGACTGTGTCCATGCATTTGACAGCTGTTTCTGGCATAAAATATAGTTAGTACTATACACGCTAAAAAAAAATGTAGTGTTCTTCTTAACGACACAGTTTCCCTAATTTTGTGCCATGTTGATTAGCATATTGCAACACAATTCAATCAAATCTTTTGGCTTCTGAAAATGGTTATTTGTTAAGTCAATGGCTGGCACATTAATTATTATAGTTACTGTCTTTTATTCAAGAAACATGTGCTAAGCAACTACAACAAGTTAGGTGCAAGGCCAAACATGACTAGGTCTCTAATTCTATGGCTGTAAACATATAGGGAAGAACACAAGTAAATAATTAGATCATAATATTGCAAACTATAGGAATTCATAGAAAAGACATCTAACTCAGAAAGGAAGAGAGATGGAATAAAAGTATTTGGAGTGAGGTATCAACAATAGATTTCCAAAAGAAGGCATGCTAGGGAAAGGTGTAGAACTTAGCCTCTTGTTGATAGTGGAAGAACAATATAGATAAAGGGCACACCATGTGAGAATAAATATAAGCCAATTTAATCATCATATTCAGAGAACTGTAAATTATGAATGAAATTAATGAAGAAAATACATTTGAGGGATAAAATATGAGGTTACTACTAATGTAAGGGAGTGATTATGAAAGGTCTAGCAGGCCAATGCTCCTGGTATAGAAGATGGTATTAAAGAACTGGACTGATTGACAGCAATCATGATAATAGAAATTGATAAAAATAAAGGTCTTTGAGAGTCAAGGGAAGACAAATATTATAACGTATAGTAAGATCAGAGAGGCAGCCAGGAGAAATTTGACCTGCAAATAGGTATGAGAAGGTTAGCATAACATGATGACATTAGGGACAGAATAGATAGGCAGCCAGCAAAAGCATTTATTCTGCACAATCAAAGGAAATTAAGAATAGATCCTCAGGAATTTGAAAGAAGTTATCAAAACATAAGCCATGATTTCTTGCCAAGTTTCCAGATAAGATCCAGTTTGGAACCTGGGAGCTTCTGCCTAAAGTGAGGTCAGTTCACTAGGACCTTGGCCTGTGAGGTAAGACAAGTCATAGGGTGGAAGGCCAAATGGAAGCCTCTGAAAGTGATCTTCCCTGGTTGAGGTCATAAATAAAAAACAATATTGCATACTGGGATGAATGGTAAAAATTAGGGATATCCCTATAAATCTAAAGGATGTAGCGTAGCGATCCCCAGCCATTAATTTCACTGGTCTGACCCATGAAAAAACAGCAGAGAAAGCAAGTTGTCTGGTGTCTTTTCTTGTAAGAGCCTTAATCATATCATCAAAACCTCATGACCTCAACTAAACCTAATTATCTCCCAAAGGCCCCATCTCTAAACACTGGGGTGTTATGGCTTCAACATAGGAATTTGGGGGAACACACAATTCGTTCTATAGCAGTGTGTGTGTGTGTGTGTGTGTGTGTGTGTGTGTGTGTGTGTGTGTTTGTGTGTATACAGAAAAAATTTTCTTCCTACTAAGAATTCGTTTTTGGCTCTCTATTTGAGACGAGCAAATAAAAATCGATGGAGGATGTGGCCAAGACTGTGGAGAAGAAAGAGCCTGAGCTCACCGCCTCCCATGGGCACACTGAAATTGCTCTATTTACAGAGCAACTATCTGGGAATAATCTGAAGACTAGCAAAAATGATTTTCTACAAAGTCTTTATAAAGATATAAAGAAGGAACCACAACAAGATGAATAGGAGAGGTGGAGACACAGTGTAGTCTAGACCCACACTCCTAGGTAAGTGACCCACAAATGGGAAGATAATCACAATTGCAGATGTTCTCCCCAGGAAGCAAGGGATCTGCCCCCCACAACATCAGGCTTCCCAGCCTGGGGATCCTGCACCAGGAAGGCAAGCCACCAGAACGTCTGGCACTGAAGGCCAGAGAAGCTTGCATATGGGAAAGCCATTGGGCTGTAGAAAACAGAGAGTCTTCTCTTAAGGGTGTGTGCAGAGGCAGTAATTTGAAAGAAGCTTGATTCAGACCTAAGTGTTGATCTTGGAGAGTCTCCCAGCAGTAGGCAACTGAGACTCCTCCAGGGGCACAGATGCTGATGGCAGCCATTTTTGGAAGCTGGAATTACCCCAAAAAGACTGGTGCCAGCAAATGACATTTTGGAGTCCTCCCTTTAGTCTATTATCAAAGGCTTACCTGCCCACCAAAAACCAGCACCAGCCTTGGGACCCCCATGAGCCCCACAGCCAGCAGCAAACAGGACATGGTCCTGCTCAACAGAGGGCCTGTACCAGCCTCAGGACCCCCTTGGCTTTGCAGCCAGCTGCTCCAGGACTTGGCCCCACCCACCAGTGGGCCAGCAGCCATTGCACAAGGCTGGTCCAGGAATCACACAGGGCCAGGGCAGCCCTGTCTATGAGCATACACACAGTTGTTGGCCCCACCACAACAGAAGGGCCCACACAGCTCACATAGGGAGAACCCCTAAAACACAGCTCTGATAAACAGAGGGGAGTGAGCTGCTGGGACACATAGCACATCTCCTACATAAGGCCACTTCTCTAAGATTGGGAAACATGACCAACTTACCTAATACATAGAAATAAATACAGAGAATTAGGCAAAAGGAGGAGACAGAGGAATATATTCCAAACAAGGGAACAAGAAAAAAATCCTCAGGAAAAAACCCCACAAAAAACCAAAGCGGAGATAAACAATCTACCCAAAAAAGAGTTCAAGGTAATGATCACAAAGATGCTCAATGAACTCAGGAGAAAAATAGATGACAACAGTGAGAATTTTAACAAAGTATTAGAAAATATAAAGAAGAACCAAACAGCTGAAGAATACAAATTTAATAACTAAAATTAAAATTACACTAGAAGGAATCAACAGTTGATTTGCTGATACAGAGGAATGGATCAGTGAACTGAAAGACAGAGTAGTGGAAATAACTCAAACTCAACAGAAAAGATAAAAAAATTTTTTAAATGTGGTTGGTTTAAGAGACTTCCGGGACAGCAAGCATACTAACATTCACATTATAGGGGTATGAGAAGGAGAAGAGAGAAAGGTACAGATCAAGAACAAGATAAGGATGCCCACATTCACCACTTTTATTCAATAGAGTATTAAAAGTCCTAGCCACACAATCAGATAATAAAAAGAAATAAAAAGAATTCAATTGGAAAGGAAGAGGTAAAATTGTCACTGTAGGTCAGATGACATGAATCTATATGGAGAAAATCTTAAATATGCCACCAAAAATCTATTAGAAGTAAAATATGAATTCAGTAACATTGCAGGGTAAAAAACTAATATACAGAAATGTGTTGCATTTTTATACACTAATAACAATCAGAAAGAGAATTAAGAAAATAATCCCATTCACAATTACATCAAAAAGAATATAATACCTAGGAATAAATCTAACCAAAGAGGTGAATACATGGACTCAGAAAAATATAAGACATTGATGATGGAAACTGAAGATAATACAAACAGATGGAAAGGTATACCATGCTCATGGATTGGAAGAATTAATACTGTTAAAATGACCATACTACCTGAGGCAATCTAAAGGTTCAATGTGACCCCTATCAAAATACCAGAGGTATTTTTCACAGAACTAGAACAATAATTCTAAAATTTGTATGGAAACACAGAAGATCCCAAATAGCCAAATTATCTTAAGAGAGAACAAAGCTGAAGGTATCACACGCCCTGATTTTAAACTATACTGTGAAGTTATAGTAATTAAAACAGTATGGTACTAGCACAAAAACAGACACATAGACCAACAGAAGAGAACAGAGAGCCCAGAAGTAAACCCACACTTACACAGTCAGTTAATCTATGACAAAGGAGGCAAGAATATACAATGGGGAAGACAGCCTTTTTAGTAAATGGCATTGGAAAAACTAGTCAAGTACATGCAAAAGAATCAACCTGGACTACTTTCTTACACCTTGTAACATCAAAATGGATTAAAGACTTAAGATGTAAGACCTGAAACCATAAAACTCTTAAATGAAAACATGGGCAGTATGCTCTTTGACATTAGTCTTAGCAATATTTTTTTGGATATGTCTACGTGGGTAAGGGAAACAAAAACAAAAACAAATCAATGGGACTAAATCAAACTAAAAAGCTTTTGCACAGCAAAGGAAACTATCAACATTCAGTTGGCTGATGAAAAGGCCAACAATATATTTGCAAACAATATAGCTAATAAGAGGTTAATATCCAACATATACAAATAAGTTATACAACTCAACATCATGAAAACAAACAAGCCAGTTAAAAAATGGGGAGAGGAACTGAATAGACATTTTTCTCAAGAACACCTACAGATGGTCAACAGGCACATGAAAAGATTTTCAGTTTTCTGATCACTAATCTTCAGGGAAATGCAAATCAAAATTTCAGTGAGATACCACCTTACACCTGTCAGAATGGCTATCATCAAAAAGATGACAAATAAGTGTTGATGAGGATGTGGAGAAAAGGGAGCACTCTCTTGCACTGTTGGTGGGAATATAATTGGTGCAGCCTCTATGGAAAACAGTATGAAGTTTCCTCAAAAAATTAAAAATAGAACTACCATATGATCTAGCAATTCTACTTCTCAGTATTTATCCAAAAAAACCAAAAACACTCATTGGATAAGATATATGCTTTCCAATGTTTATTGTAGCATTATTTACAATAGCCAAGATACAGAAGGAACCTCAGTGTCCATCGACAGACAAATGGATAAAGAAGATGTCATGTGTATACGTATATACATATGTATACGTATATACACACATATATATATATACATATGTATATACATATACACACACAAAATGGAATTTTACTCAGCCATTAGAAAAATGAAATCTTGCCATTTTGTGACAGCGTGAATGGATGTAGAGGGTATTATGCTAAGTGAAATTATACAAAGACAAATACCATATGATCTCATTTATATGTTAAATCTAAGAAACAAAACAAACAAAACCAAAGGAAAGCAGGTTCATAGATAGAACAAACTGGTAGTTGCCAGAGAGAGGGGGCTTGAGGAGGGTAGGCAAAAATAGGTGACAGAGATTAAGAGGTAGAAACTTTCAGTTATATATTAAGTCATAAGTATATATATGTTTATATGCATAGATATAGATATAGCATAAAGAATATTGTCAATAATAATGTAATAACTTTGTATGAGAGAGATGGTTACTAGGCTTATGGTGATCCTTTCACAGCACATGCAAATGTCAAATCATTATGTAGTATACCTGAAACTAACATAATATTGGACATCAACTATATTTTAATTAAAAAAAGAAGATATACACATTAGCTTAAAACAAGATTATATCCTTGTCCAAGTATCCCAGTATGTCATAGAGAATAGCAACCCAACCCTGCTGGTCTTTGCCTCCCAGGGTCAGTGGGAAGCATTGTTAAACGGAAAGATCTCCCAGGGGGCCAGTCAAAGCCTGGCAGCATTGAGCTCCTAGACAAGGGGCCTATAACCACTTCAGTTGCCTTGGCCTCTTAAAGCTGAGGTTTGGATGTTGAGACTGGCCTGGGGGGAATAGTATCATCTGTTCTCTGTAAATTCTTTGGCTTTGATTCAGTCAGCAGCTTTTTAAATGCCAGCATATTGTGGCTTTAAGGTTTAATTAAAGGGATTAACATAACAAATCCAGGAAAAAGATAACCACATTACATGGCTTTGGATTTACCAGTAGAACGTAAAAATAATTAAGATAATTTGGTTTTCTGTCTTTGGCAATATTTTTTCCAGATATATGCTGAATTATGCACACAAAAACCAGTGAGCAGAGAACAGCCTTAACCATATGTTCAGTACAGAAACTACCAGAACATGTGTGGACTTATGCTGATCAGTACTACTAATTTTTAGTAATCACAAAAATGTACTAAATCCTATATGTAGTAAATACCAATAAATATGTTTCCTTGTAGTTAGTTTAGCTGAGAATTTTCAGGCATGTGAAGAAGTTAAGAACTCTGTTAAAGTTTTATGTTTTTAAACAAAATTTATTCCCACTAGTTTATGTTTGCAGTATAAATGTAATACATAGCGGGAACGGGATGAAGCAATGTCTGTTGCTATCAGCATAAATGGCTAAAGGCTTCTTCAGGGGTTAGTGGAGAGTGTATCTATAGAAGCAATTTACGTTTTCAAAACTTGTCTGTTAGGTGAAAGTGCTTCTGCAACTCACAAATGAGTTTCACGGTGCAGTATATACTACCCAGGGTCTCTGCCAGATAAGCAAGCCATACCTCAAGAGGTGATCTAAGCTTTTGGGGCATATATCCTTCTCACCTCAATCCTAGATCTTTCATCCAGTGTCTCATATAGTACTAGGATACATTTGTGATAGAGGCAAAGGTAAAACTACTCTTTCCAACTTTATTTTATTTGGTTCAAACACACACAGGTTTTCATGGATTCCAGTTAATTTTATAAATAATATTGCAAAGGGTGCATGCAGTTGATTTATCATTTTCACTCAGAATTATAAATAATAGAGATAAGTTTTCATTTGACTATACAGTGAGTCTCCTACATACGAACCTTCAAGTCGCGAACTTTCAAAGATGTGAATGTGTGTTTGCATGTCCAATCGTGTAACTTAGTTCACGTGTCTGGCGTACATAGTCACGTGTGTGCATCCTCTACAAGTGGCTGTGCTTTTGTGTACTTTACTGTACAGTACTGTATAGAGCACAGTAGTACAGTATCTTTATTTCAAGCCCAGGATGTCTGGAAGCAAGCGTAAAAGCAGTGTGATGTAGCTGGTACTGTACTGTACTTTTCAAAGTATTGTACTGTAAGATTAAAAATGTTTATTTTTGTGTTTGCTTTTTATGTATTACTTGTGTGAGAAGTATTATAAACCTATTATAGTACAGTACCATATAGCTGATTGTGTTAGTTGGGTACCGTACCTAGGCTAACTTTGTTGGACTTACACGAACAAACTGGACTTACGAATGTGCTCTCGGAACAGAACTCATTCGTATGTAGGGGATTTACTGTGGTTCATAGCTCAGGTGTATATGGTGAATAGGAAAATCCTTCCTGTTTAGCTTTGCTGCAAATTCAGAAAAACAAATGCAATACAATGTTCTAAATGTAGATAAGCAAATAATACGCAGCCTGCTCAGACCTCCCTTTCTCAAATTCATGGCCATTAAATCTGTCAATTACAAGTCGACTGACTTTCCCATGTATCTTTGCTTGAATAAGTATATTCTGTATATTTTAAAGCTTATTGCTTTGTGGGAGTTTATCTTCTAGGTTTCAGTGAGGAGCAGAGGTTTTTCCATTCTCTTTGGCATGAGCTAAAACCAGAGGAAAAAAGAAATAGCAAGACAAGTTTAAAACCAAAAAGTAGCTGCATGAAAAACAATAAATCAGAATATGGGAATGAGTTATGTTTATTTGGAGATTGGGATCCTCAATCTCAGTTGATAGTAAAGGGATACACTGCAACTTCAAACGACTATATAACTGTTTGTGCACTTAGATCGTTTTGTACTTTTCAAACTAACAGTACTTGCAATATAGCCTAGGAGACAATGGTCCACAATTCAAGCTGAGATTTTGCAGATTATTTGCTTTGTAATAAAATATTTTCTGTCTGGGATTACAACAGTGAAAATAAATGAAAGAAATTGTCACCTGTGGGGATCTTTCTAGTGTCCATTCTAAGACACACTTTAAAAATATATCAATGATGAAATGTCTCTTCTTGATTCATTAGGAAGAAATCAATCTAAAATGCTCTTTCTATAAAATGAACTCATACTCACAGTATGAGTATGACATACTCATGTCATACAGCATGCATGAATGACAGAAGCATTTGGTGATTGAAACCAAGAAAGAGGAAATGAACAGGAAAAACTCAGTGTCGCTTTAGGGAAAATTCTGGGGAGTATGCATTGTAAGTTAGATAGAAAGAGTG
>NW_006792653.1:1385571-1386298 GCF_000442215.2 Lipotes vexillifer
GTCAGAGTGAAGGTCATTGACTATTGTAGGAGGATTTGGGTTGTAAATAGCAGAGAGGAGAGCCAAGTGGACTTAATAAAGGGAATTATTGGCTAAAGTAATTGCCTAGCAGTGTTCTTGGCAAGGGTTTGTCCGTGATTCAAAAAGTTTTACTTAACCTCCATTTACTTCTCCTACTTCCTGGGTTTACTTCTGAAACAGGAGGGAAGGGGGCAGGGCCCAACCTTTAAAAGAATGACATAGCCATAGGACATGACAAAAACTGGTTAGAACCAACTAGATCCAAGATGGTGGAAGATCTGACTTCCAGTGGACCTTGAGCCTCATTATACATTCACTGTAATACACTAGCATGCTAAGTGACACACCCATCAGTGCCATGACAGTTCCGAGGCCGACCATCAAAGATCAAAAAGTGGGTGGTGGCCCAATTCCTGGAAATCCCCACCCTGTCCCCAAAATAGCTGGAATATTCCTCCCACTCATTAGCCTATGAAATTACCCAGCCCATAAAAACTAACCACGCCATATTTCGGGGCCTCTCGCCTTCTGAGATGGCCCACTCTCTGTCTGTGGAGTGTGTTTCTCTCTAAATAAATCCACTTCTGACCTGTCACTTTGTCTCTCACTGAATTCTTTCTTGGACAAGACATCAAGAACCTGTTTCGGGGCTTCCCTGGTGGCGCAGTGCTTGAGAGTCCGCCTGCCGATGCAGGAGACGCGGGGT
>NW_006792653.1:1386887-1411928 GCF_000442215.2 Lipotes vexillifer
AAAAAAAAAAAAAAAAAAAAAAA
The DNA here is from genome assembly GCF_000442215.2 of Lipotes vexillifer. Lineage (NCBI taxonomy): Eukaryota > Metazoa > Chordata > Mammalia > Artiodactyla > Lipotidae > Lipotes > Lipotes vexillifer. Next base: position 1,386,911 of record NW_006792653.1, read on the forward strand.
AAAAAAAAAGAACCTGTTTCATTAAGTCCTGAGACCAGGTGTGTGATATCAATTAAAGGACCATGGGCTCAAGTTCCAATCTGAGTTCCATGGTTTCACTTCCACTGGACAAGATCTTTCCTCCTATTATTAAAAAGGTTATGAGCCACCACTAAGGCAATACGTTTCTGTGTTCGTGTACAGCTAAAAAGGGGTCATTTGTTTTCAAAGACTTTCAGGAAAAGTCCTGATGATTGCCCTGAGATTCACCTAGGACGTGTGCAAGAATCTGAAATAATTGCACTGGACAAGATTAATACCATTTACGTTCATTTTGCCTCCAACCCTAGAGTTCGGGTTTGATCAATTGCTTGCAAATTAAATTATCTTTAAATGGTAAGGAAAGATAGTTTCCCAAACAAAACTTGTGCTGCTTTCCAAAAGATGGGGATTGGTGGGAAGTTGTCGTTTGTCACTTAAATCTGCAAATATTCACTGAATGAAACAACATTAACATTTAAAGAACAGAAACTGTTTATTCTGATTCTTTGTCTACTTTCTCAGTAGCAATTTTGTAGCCTAAATCAACACCTATTTACTATCTCTGTTAAAAGATATACTAAGGCATATTAACATTTTTAAGAGTTTGAGCAAAAATTGATTCCAATCAGGCAGCATCCAAGCTAGCAGACAGAAGAGAGCTCTGAGGAGTTATACGAAGTGAAAGACTTTTATAAGCAAAAGGAAGAGGGAACAGGGAACGAGGCAAAAAAAGTGGGTTGGTTATTGCAAGGTTACTCTTCTTTAATGGCAAGAGTCTATCAGGCAGATTATCTAGCAAGTGCTGATCAGGCAATTCCTGACTGACTGTTTAAGATTCCATTTCTGGGAAAGCTGAAACTGTAATGAAGTTAAATCTCAGTTTGGTGATGTAGGGTTTAACATAAGCGATTCCATTTTGGGACTGTAGTCTTGGTTTTTAACCCCTCACTCTTCTGTAGTCAGAAGTCTAGTTTGCCATTCTGCTTAGAATAACACATGACTGAAATCAAAATCAAGTGTTGGCCAGGCTGACTTTTCCTCTGGAGTCTCCTGGGAAAAATCTGCTCACAAATCATTCCTGTATGTTGACAGAATTCATTTCTTCGCGGTTATACAATGCAAATCCCGTTTTCTTGCTGACTGCAGGCTGGAGGTCATTCTAAGCTTCTAGAGGCAACTCTAAGTTCCTTTTCTCGTGGTCCCTTCCAACTGCAAGCTAGCAACAGCTCAATGAATCATGCTTCATGCTTCAAACCTCTGACTTGCTCTTCTGCAACCATCTGAGAAAAACTCTCCTTTTAAAAGCTGATATGATCCAATCAGGCCTACCAAGAAAAATCTCTCTAAGTCAACTGTGGCATAGAACATAGCCTACTCCTGGGAGAAAAACCCATCATATTCAGCTAGGGGATTATTCAGGACATATACACCAGAAAGAGCAGGAGGTCTTTGGGGAAATCTTAGAATTCTAACACATCCACCTAATTCCTTTTGGCCTAAAAAATGATCTCTTAAACAAGTTTTACACATTTACCCACTTTAGAAAAGTATTTTCAGTTATCATGCCAGGTATATTTTAGGTACAGCAATTAATTATCATTCATGTTTTATAATTAGGGCCTTTGAATCTGAAGTGATTAAAGTGATAAATTATTTTTTCTGAATCTATAATTTGATGAATCAACCAAAGAGTGGTCAGCTTCTGAATCCCTCGTGAAATGGTCAGTTACCACCTCATCCCTGACAATTACAATTTGCTTAACTGTCCTAGGTTCAATTTTCCCTACTCCATTATCTCCCCACTTACACCAAAATTTGATTACTAGTTACTCAAATGCTGTGTATTTGCAAAAATAAATCCCATATACAATGCCTTGTTCAAAAAGGTCATTTAAACAGCTTATGATGGAAAAAATGATACTTACGGTGCTTCTGTGAATCTGATTAACTTGAAATATTGAAGGTTTCAGTATGCAATAATAGTTAAAATAATTTAGCTATTATATTACAAAATTTTCACATATTCTCAGAATTGCCCCCTTCCTTTTCCTTTTGTTAGTTTCAGTTTGCCAAAGGATTTAATGAAATGTACATGTTAAAGATAAACTCAATTAACTTCACCCCTAATACACCATTTCCCATATTCTACCGTCACTTTCAACGTTACCAGCTTTCTCCAGTGTTTCCTTCTTTGACATCTGCTCCTTCACTGCTCTTTATATTCAAATAATAAAGGCATGAATCCCTTTGAGAGCCTGATAAAAATCCATTGATCTTTATCCCATAGAAATATGTATATGGGAATATATGCACATATGCACAACATTTTGCTTTCAATTCGTAGACTCACTGTTCCCCTAAAACTATCTCCATTTCGTATCTCTTAAGTTTTGCTATTTACTTCTCTGAAAAGTTTTATATACACACTCTCTCTCCACTTCCAGAGCTCTCATCATCACACTTCATTTCCTGCAATCATTTTCTTGCTCTTTCCAGACACTAGTGAATTCATACTCAATGCACCTTACACACAGATAAGGTTTAACTATTTTTTTCCTCAAAAAACTCTTTCAATATATTCATTTACTCAAAAGTCTCCCTCTCTGTATTTTAGTGCTCATTGCTTTCATCTAAACTTACAAAGGCCCTTTTCATCTCTTTTTCCTAAACTCACTGCCTTATCCTGTCCTCTAATTACTGGTTGTGGAAAATATTAAAGCAAGTGTTTTCCTGGCTTCAACCAAATTCAAATACTTTCCTCTATGTGAAGTTGACTTCTTCCTTGCTGGCCTGCATGCCTTTCTTTGCAGGTGACTTCACAGCCACCCTCAACGCCCGAGTTTCACCTGTCTACCCTCCTGCAGAAAGTTTGTCATGTGTGTATATGCTGTCGATATTAATCTCAAATCATTTTAACCCATTCATTTTCTCCACTGCTACACTGCAAAGTCACAAGGAAAAACACGGTCTGTGTCCCTTGTACTGGTCCTCCCACTTCCAGTTAAGAGTATTAGGTTGTCTGTAAAAGCATACATACACATGTAAATACTAGTAGTAAACATAAAGATCAATCTTATTTTCTACATTTTTCAAAGAAAGAAAAAACTAATTTTAATAGAACTGAATATAGCTTGAAATCCTGTTTTAAAGTTTACTGTTAATCATCTTAAAAAATATTTTTCATGTAATACATTGCCCAAAGACACACACACATTCATACATATACAACTTTAAAAATAAAATATAAGGGGCTTCCCTGGTGGCGCAGTGGTTGAGAGTCCGCCTGCCGATGCAGGGGACACGGGTTCGTGCCCCGGTCCGGGAAGATCCCACATGCCGCGGAGCGGCTGGGCCCGTGAGCCATGGCCACTGGGCCTGTGCGTCCGGGGCCTGTGCTCCGCAACAGGAGAGGCCACAGCAGTGAGAGGCCCGTGTACCAAAAACGAAATAATAATAAAATAAAATATAAGGTAATCCAAAAAAACTATCTTTCTCTTTGACAAAAATAAATGGGATGGGATAAGTCCTCAGAAGTTGCTCAGAGGTTAACGCTTAGACAAAGCAATTCATCGATAAGATATTTAAAAAAATAAACTCCAAGGTGGGAGGGGCAATATATGGGTAAGGGAATAAGAGATGCAAACTATTAAGTATAAAATAAGCTACAAGGATATATTGTACATGAGGAATATAGCAAATATTTTATAATAACTAAAAATGGAGTATAACCTTTAAAAATTATGAATCACTATATTATACACCTATCACTTATATATTATTATACATCAACTGTAAGCCAGAAATAAATAAATAAATACTCCAACATAGGAAGCAAAGTTTTTGACCCTGTATTGTACCTAGATTCTGATGTCTGTAAACAGAATGGAGGAGGGAAAAAAAGCAAAGAAGGAAAAAGAAATTGTAAATCACATTAGTGTCTAGCACAGAAAAATGGTAATGGTTTCAAAAGGAAGCTTTGCCATGAAAAGGCCTGGACAATACAAAGTCAGTGAGTCATGGTTTCAGTGACTGATAGGAACACTAGCAAAGGAATAGTCCTGTGGTAGTAAGGCTCCCTGGTTTAGCCTAGGGCAAATGCTTGTACTGGCTTATTATGGCTCTTTCCTGGTGCCACGGTCCCTGGCCAGAGTTGAAAGAGGCCCTCCTTGAATACAGATATGGTAGTAATGCAATTAGCAATGGAGGCACAGATTCTTTGCAAAATTGTCTGGGAAGTATGTCAATTCTCTGAGAGACATCAGCAAAATCAATCAAGAATCAATGCAGCTACTTGGAAATAGAAATAACTTTAGGGGTTATGGGGAGTAAGGGGTGGGCAGAACCTAGTCGAAATTAGCCTTAATAGTGGCTCCTTCCATTTTTCAATGCTGAAAGAAAGAATTTGGGTGATTGAGGTGCAGAATAATTTCTGTGCTATTAATGTGTACCATAATTGTACCTTTAGGTTCGTGGCCTAAGGAAATACCTGTTATGTTTATCTTTACATTTTAATTGGTATAGATTAGGCATTGTAGGAATTCAGAGTTTGTCACACCAACATTACAAAGTGGCATTATAGCAATCTGCCTTGGGAGGTGCTGAGAAATCAGTCCCTCTAAAATGGGAAATTTCTTGCTCCCTTCTTCACGTTGCACATAGAGAACTGCTTCTGTTAGACTAATGCTTTGCCATAGAAAATGTTAGCTGATTAATTTAAAGAGTAGCTTTTTGGAAGTAGAGTAATAGACATCATGTAGTTTCATTTGCTTCCCCTGTATTATCTGTAGGTTCTTAATTGAAAGGCATGAGATAATATCAGTATTTAGCAGTGTCTGAATATGTTTAGCCTGCATATGTTTAGATGCTAGTCTCCTTTACCACCTTTTGGAGTAAGCCCAAATTCTTTATTTATCAAGGGAAGAAAGTGAAAGTGAAAGTTGAAGGGATTTGTCTAAAGTATTTAGGATGATAAATAGTGATATTATATGGCCTGTATTTTAGATTATGGCAGCAGTTTTTAACAATTCAACAGTTAAGTAGACAATAAAAATGTAAATTTTATACAAATTGACAACTAAATTTTATGCTATTTAAATATTTTGAATGGGTGTAACACTTGCAGTGAAAAGCTCCACTAAAGAGGAGGATTTGTTTTCCAATTTAGCTTCTGCATTAATACTTGTGAGATCTTGTCAATTAACTGAAACTTAGAAGCACATTTTTATCTATTAAATAGAGATAAAAAAATTTCTTCCCTGGTGGCGCAGTGGTTGCCAGTCCGCCTGCCGATGCAGGGGACGGGGGTTCGTGCCCTGGTTCGGGAAGATCCCACATGCCGCGGAGTGGCTGGGCCCGTGAGCCATGGCCGCTTAGCCTGCGCATCCCGAGCCTGTGCGCCGTAATGGGAGAGGCCACAACAGTGAGAGGCCCGCGTACCGCAGAAAACAAACAAACAAAAAATCTCTATCTCACAGGTTATAATGAAGCTTAAATGAGAAAATGAGGTGAAATCAACTTGTAATGGCAAAGAGGAAAATAAATGCTAGTTATATCGTTGTAGTTGTTGAACATGTATAGTTAGGATAAGCACAAGAAAGTGCTACTTTCAACAGAGAGTAATAAATGCATAAAATGGTTAAAATTCAAGGTAAAAGATGTTAAAAATCTTCTGTGTAATTTTTTAAATATTGAAAGTAAAAGACACGTGATGAATAAACAATGGAAAACGGATTGGGGTAAATTTCTGGCTTTTTGAGAGTAATATTATCAAAGCAGCACTTCTTTTTGTTTGTTTGTCTGTTTGCGGTACGCGGGCCTCTCACTGCTGTGGCCTCTCCCGTTGCGGAGCACACGCTCCCGACGCACAGGCTCAGCGGCCATGGCTCACGGGCCCAGCCGCTCCACGGCATGTGGGATCTTCCCGGACCGGGGCACGAACCCGTGTCCCCTGCATCAGCAGGCGGATTCTCAGCCACTGCACCACCATGGAAGCCCAAAGCAGTATTTCTTAATTAGATGTTTTGTAAATGTGTAGTGGCATTTTTTATCTTAATATTGGTTAAATGTTCTTGATTGATCATTACAATATTGCATAAGATAGCCTTGTTCAGCCCCAAAGGTCAATAGAGCCTGTTGAGGGCTTCCCTGGTGGCGCAGTGGTTAAGAATCCTCCTGCCAAGGCAGGGGACACGAGCTCGAGCCCTGGTCTGGGAAGATCTCACATGCCGCGGAGCAGCTAAGCCCATACACCACAACTATTGAGACTGCGCTCTAGAGCCCGTGAGCCACAACTACGGAAGCCTGCATGCCACAACTACTGAAGCCTGCGTGCCTAGAGCCCATGCTCTGCAACAAGAGAATCCCCTGCTCGCGGCAACTAGAGAAAGCCTGCGCGCAGCAAGAAAGACCTAGCGCAGCCAAAAATAAAATAAAATAAATAAATTTAAAAAAAAGAAAACATAAATAGAGCCTGTTGAGAAACACTGGAAAGGGAGCCGAGAGGATCTGCAGCCAGCGGAGTCAGCACACGCCTTCTGACTGCGTACCTAAAGCCCGTGCCATTTCTCCCACTGATGATAAAAAAAGAAAAGAAAAGAAGGCCAATATTGTAAACATGTATGAGCAAGTTCCCCGTGCATATAATACAGATTCTCCATTTTTATTACTTCAAGTTATAAGAAGAGGTAAAAAGAGCAAATGTCGGGAAGATATTTATACAGCTACGTCTCTCTGCATGGAGAGATGGAGGAGGGACTGAGTCATACTGGAGAATTCAAGGGGTCTATTTATTTTAATTTCCTTCCTTCTTTCCCTCCTTCCTTTTTCTTTTGGGATACTCGTGTAATACTCTGATAGTTATAGTGATGATCGGTAGGTAGGACAAGTACCTCATTATGAACTTGAATTCACTCTTTCAGGTCCTTGAGAATTTATACTTTCTTCTTCCATCATTTCCCATGATATGTGGAGAAAACACAAGAATTCCCACTTCTAGCTATTTCTGTTTTATGGAATTCATCTTGAAAACCTCTTTTCTAAGAAACTCGGAGAACATTGATTTATGTTGCTCTATACTTTTGCAAAACTATGTGTGTAAAATGCAGTGCATAATATGTACCCAGGATAAAAACTATATGATAACTTGAGCTTGAAGGAAGCAAAACTCTTCCGGGCCTCTCTATGTAAAGGGAAAACTAGTTAGGTATGTGTCCCATAATAAATAGGAATAATAGTATCAAAACAAATCTAGAAGCGTTCTTCCTCTACTCTCATCACTCTTCGATTTTTAGCAATTAATTATGAATAGTAATCCTGAAATTGCTACAAATAATTCAAACAAATATGAATTCTTACCTATCTAAATAATACATAGATACTAAGAAGTATTTTTTTGCTTTAATAACTTATGACAATACACAGAACGTATGACACAGGTACTCTACACGTAAGTCTTTTGTCACCTTATAGTCTGTTTCCTCTATCACTCAGTGGAAAGTCGGGATAAGACAAAAGAAATTGCCTTTACTAAAGTGTTGGAAAAGTCAGTTTCTAATCCCAGCTCTGTAAAATTACCTGTAAAATTACTTCATTCAGATCTTTAGTCCGCTGAACTTTAATAGGCCTCAATCTGCTCTGATGTAACATCAATGCATGAATGTTTCCAGTTCGAAAGGCTTATAATTTTATATATATATATATATATATATATATATATATCAATGTATATACATCATATATATCAATCTATATCTATATCCATATATATCAATGGAATTCTATGAATATAAGAAAAATCCTCCCTTCTTTTACATTAAAAAAAAGAAACTCACACTTAATGGAAGTTGATTGACACTCATTGACAAGAGCTCTTATGCATTCAATAATACATTTAATAAATTTGTTTTTGATTAAATCCAATAGCTTCTGTAAACATCTGAAAAACCTGCAATACACACAACTGTGTTATTTATTCAACATAAATAATGCTTTGTGCTCTTTTTTGCCTTCATTCAGATCTAATGTTGCCAGGTGATCAGGCACCAAGGAATATTTTCTTTAGATCATTCAGAATTTTTAAAAATTGAGTTAATTTTCAAAAATCAAACTTATTCAGCCAGAAGTGTGGATTTCTAAGTTCTTTTGGCATGCTCAAAAACAATGTAAACAATCATCTCCATCTAGGGGAGAGTGTGTGTTTCTCCAGTTTACCTCATCCTCCAGCTCTTTAGATATTTTTTTTCCTTCAGCCTGATTCCCTTTTTAAATTTGTTTTGTTTTTTCCTTGGCCCCAAAGGGCACCTAGCTCCCATCCCAAATTACATTCTTCTTTATTTTATCCAGAGTCTCTTTAATTTTGTAATGACAACATAAACTCATCTTGCTAAACCCAAACTCAAATAATCCTTCTCAAATACATCAATAAAAAATAACAAAGCAGAAACAAACGAACAAACAATCTCAAATACAGATAAAAGTAGGAAGTTTACCTCTTCTCACATTAACTACCTGTGGTATTCCCATGGTTCCTTCCCTATACAGGTTCCTTTATCTTTTCTCAAGTGAAGTGATCCAGATTCTCCCAGAACAATTCTTTAGCTTTTAATTTAATTTATGTAGAGTACATTAACAATACAAACTTTAGACAAAGTTTAGGAATGTGAATTCCTATGGAAGTCAATAGGAAAAGCTCTTTTGAGTAGAAGATGTGAAAATCCATGCAAAATATATCACATAGCTGTCTCCAAGTTGTTGTTTACTCCAACAAATTGAGTTGATCCAGACAGTAAACAGATTGAAACTGAATTAAGGTATCATAGTTAATTGAAAATAATGCTGAAAGTAAACACAGTATTCCCCAAAGATTATGTCAAGATTGGCAATAATATTTAATTTTAGTGAGTGAAAGACATTGAGATTTCCTTTTAATATATTGGACAGAAACTTGACATTTCCTTTCATGCTTCATGTTTTTTGTGCCCCAATCTAGGAAATACTTCCTCCAAAACACAAAGATGTTGAACCATTTGATATTCTCCCAGGTTTTAATGGTTCTTACCTTTTTGTTTCCATATATGATTAATCTCGATCAATCTCAAAATAAATTTCATTTGCAGTGTAAGACAGGAATCAGTGTCTTTTTCCTTTATTTTCCCTATTGGTATATTCATTTTTCTAGCACAGTTTATTGAAAAGAATTTCTTTCCATCATCACGTACCTTGGCACCTTTGTTGAAAATCCCTTGATCACATATGTGTGGGTCTCTTTACAAATTTTCTACTTGTTTTATTAATTTTTTTTCTATTCTCAAGTCAGTATCATATCATTTTGATTGCTATAGATTTTTCTTTTTTTTTTTTTTTTTTTTTTTTTTTTTGCGGTACGCGGGCCTCTCACTGTTGTGGCCTCTCTCGTTGCGGAGCACAGGCTCCGGACACGCAGGCTCAGCGGCCATGGCTCACGGGCCCAGCCGCTCCGCGGCATGTGGGATCTTCCCGGACCGGGGCACGAACCCGCGTCCCTTGCATCGGCAGGCGGACTTTTAACCACTGCACCACCAGGGAATCCCCGCTATAGATTTTTAACAAAGTCTTGAATCAGATAGTATAAAGCCTCCAAATTTGTTTTCTTTTTCTAATTTTCTTTTGACTATTCTAGGTACTTTAAAGTACTTTAAAGCTTGCCAAATGTATCTTTACTAAAAATATTTCAAATCAATTTGTCAATTTGTCCTTAGTCAATTTATCAATATACAGGACACTGAATGTCTCAGAAGATGTTAAGATGAACTTCAATTTTTATATGATAATTGGAAATTTCAGAACCTAGTATTCCATCAGTTAGCAAAGATGGATCTGTCCAAAGATATGACAACAATTTGCAAAAACATTGCTGGTAAGTGCAGATATCTAGAGAAAGTTTAGCAAGTTCAAGTGATATAAAATTGCAAGAATAGGAAAATAATTTTTTAAATATGTAGAATCATTCAATTACATGTGATCTGTTGGAAACTTTGCCAGTGTTCCAAATATTATCAAATTTCATTCTAAATCCACAGGAAAGAAACATGAAGCAGAAATCACTATGCCAATTGTAGCTTATTTTCATGTTTTATATTTTTACATTTGTAGCATGGATTGATAGTTTGAATATTTGAATACTATTTGTAATACTTGACAAAGTTATTAATAGAACATTTAATATATCACCTATGTTTCTTAAGCCCAGAAATAAATGAATATTTGCATTTAATAATTAAAGACATTTAAACATGTTTTGTTTATTAAATACACATTTTAATAAAGCTTTTTGGTCATGTAACTGAGGTATTTTTATGTGTTTTTAATGAAAATAATCATATCATTCAAATTAATATTTATTCACAATTAATATAATTATTTAAAATAATGTTATTTCTCAATGACAAGGAAAAGCATGCATATATAGAAGGCAGTATCACTTATTAATTTATTCACTTATGTAATTTTCAATTTAAAAAATAATATATGGGAATATAACATATACTGAAGATATGGCATATATATCATATATGTATGTGCTACATACTAGGGAATAAAAAATGGTTCTTTCCTCAAAGACAGTGTACTTGAATGGGTAGAAAGTTTATTTATTAGAGCACAAAATAAAATAGGAAATGCTCTCAAGCCAAATTACATTTACCCTTCAAGATTTAGCTTTCCTCTAAATCATTCCATGTTCTTTATACTTCTAATAAAAACCTGTTTTTAGTAAAATTTTCAACAATAGACCTTTGGCATGAACTAAAATAGTCTTCATCCTAGCATAGGACCTGATGTTTAATTACTTTGAAATAAGATTAATATTGTAGTAAGTAATTGATAAAATCCATGAATAAAAGCTAGCTAGCCATTTGGAGTGTGAGAAAAATAACTTTCTAGGCAGAGAAAACAGAGTATCAGAAGCCTTCAGGTGAAAAATGGCTGGGTTTATTTGAAAACCAAAATAAGATAAGGTAGGGTCAGATCATAAAGCCCATCATAAAAAGTGTGAGATTATTTTGAATTTGTATCAGTTTCCTAGAGCTGCTGTAACAAAAATATCAAAAACTGTGTGCTTTAAAAGAACAGAAATATATTCTTTCACAGTTCTGAAAGCCAGAAGTTCAAAATCAAGGTGTCAATGGGGTTCATTCTTTCTGAGGGCTCTGCGGGAGCATCTGGTCCATTCCTCTCTCTTTGCTTCTGGTGATGACCTGAAATCCTTGGTGCTCACATTAGCATCTTTCCTGTGTGTCTGTGTGTCCTAACTTCACTTTTATAAGGACATCAGTCATACAGTATTATAAGTCTACCCTATACCAATAAGACCTCATTTTAACCCAGATTTCAAATAATTCACATTAAAAGCATAAATTTCATACCTATTATTCCACATAGAACATTTTAGATTCCCATCCTGTGACTATTCAATCAAATACTAATCGTCCTATTGGTATGAAAGAATTTTGCAGATGGGATTAATTAATGTGTCAAGTCACTTGAATTTAAAATATGGAGGCTGGGAATTCCCTGGTGGCCCAGTAGTTAATACTCCACAGTTTCACTGCCCAGGGCCCAGGTTCAATCCCTGCTTGGGGAACTAAGATCCCAAGTAAATAAAAATAAAATAAATCAATCTTTGGACTTCCCTGGCGGTTCAGTGGTTAAGTCTCTGCGCTTCCACTGCAGGGGGCATGGGTTCGATCCCTGTTTGGAGAACTAATATCCCGCATGCCACATGGTCAGGCCTAAATATAAATAAATAAATATGGAGACTATTTGGGTGGGTCTGGCCCAATCAGGTGAACCCTTTAAAAGTAAAGAGTTTTCTCCAGATATGAGCAGAAGAGGGAGTTAGATCTTCAAAGCACATTGGGGAGTCAATGCACTGTTGCTGACTTTGGAGATGGGAGGGCCACATGCAAGAACTGGAGATCTGTCTCTAGGTGCTGATGGGGTAGCAGCTAGCAAGAAATGAAAACCTCAGACATGCAGCCTCACAGAAATGAATTCTGCCAACAAGAATGAATCTAGGGTTTCCCTGGTGGCGCAGTGGTTGAGAGTCTGCCTGCCGATGCAGGGGACGCGGGTTTGTGCCCCGGTCTGGGAAGATCCCACATGCCGCGGAGCGGCTGGGCCCGTGAGCCATGGCCGCTGAGCCTGTGCGTCCGGAGCCTGTGCTCTGCAACGGAAGAGGCCACAACAGTGAGAGGCCTGCATACCGCAAAAAAATAAAAAAAAGAATGAATCTAGAAGAGGATTATTCTCCAGAACTTATAGGCAAGAGTCTCGCAGACACCTTAATTTTGGCCTTGTAAGACCCTGAGCAGAAAATCCAGCCCCACCATAGTAGGCTTCTGACTTAAAGAACTGTGAGCTTATAAATAGATGATTGTTAAACCACTAAGGTTGTAGTCATGTGTTACACCACAATAGAAAATAAATACAATTTCGGCCAATGCGTTAGATTTATCTCTTTGTATGATTATTCCTCCCCATGATATATATAGCAGTAGTGCCATGAAAGAAAACTTTAGTTTCAATTTCTTTTTTTTTTTTTCCTCTTAATTTCCTACTTGAATTCCTTGTTTTTAAAACTTATCCAAGTAGGCCTTAAAGTATTGTCACAAATTCCTTACTCTATAAAATTTTGATGATGTAATATATGGTAGTGATATGGTACAGGATATGTGGTATATAGTATGTGGTAGACTATTTTTTCCCCTATTTAGAACTAAAAAATAAATTTTTAGCCAACTTTTATAGAAAAAAAATGTAATTAAGCTTAGCTCACTTTCTTGAAACTACTCACGGGGTTTCCCTGGTGGTGCAGTGGTTGAGAATCTGCCTGCCAATGCAGGGGACACGGGTTCAAGCCCTGGTGCAGGAAGATCCCACATGCCGTGGAGCAAATAACTGTGCCCGTGCGCCACAACTACTGAGCCTGCGCTCTAGAGCCCACGAGCCACAACTACTGAGCCCGTGTGCCACAACTACTGAAGCCCATGCACATAGAGAAGCCACAGCAATGAGAAGCCCTTGCGCCACAACGAAAAGTAGCACCCGTTCGCCGCAACTAGACAAAGCCCACATGCAGCAACGAAGACTCAATGCAACCAAAAATAAAATTAATTAATTAATTCTTAAAAACTCATGGAAATATAATAATAATAATATATTAATATAATAATAATATATAATACAAATATTATATATATATATAATATAAATGAAATAGCACACTTAAGCCAAAATAGGATTTATATTTTTCTAAACATAGACTTGATAGGTTTTATTTAAATATAGGCTGGAATTTATTTTAATCAGTTTTATTTACAACATGAAATTTTATTTACATGTTAAGTAGTAAAACTACAACAACAAACAAAGGCAAGGCAATATCAATAGAAATATAACCTAAGACATAATTCACATAAGACTATGAAAAAACATTTTCTTACTGAGTAGCATGATCAGTTTCAAATAAAATTGCAGCAGCTAACTAAATTATTATGCATACAAGTTGGTTTCTTGATCTCTTAATAGGTCACTATATGTATAAAAAGTATTATTTTAAAATGAAATTTACCTTTTTACTCTGCAACCTGTCTTTTCTTTTTTTCCACAAATATCTGATTCTAGGTAGAACTTAAGCACAGAAAACTGAAATAAGGTCATTTTTATCCTTGCTCATGATGCTTGTTAAGGAAGAAAATGCCTGTTCACATATGTAAGATGTTGAAAACTACAGCAAAAGATTTGTTTCATTGCTGTGAATGTCAAACACACTTCAACAGAATCCCAGAACTTGTGTAGGGGCAGACTAGCAAATTTCACCTTTAGTCTATGAGCAGATCGCAGCTCACAAAATTCTTCCTGTTGACTGAGTTGAGATCTCAGCCTGAGCAGAAGATTCAGAAAAAGGGTCCTTCATTTATTCATACCCTTGTATTCAAAAGAGAAGGCACACCCTGTTCAGTTCTTTCCTATAGGTCTTGCAGGTGGTTTTCAACAACTCCTGAGGCTTACTGATTCCCTTCCACATACTCAAGTCCAAGCAGGAGTAGAAACACTTCAATTTCCTTTTGCAGATCGTTTTTTAAAAAGATTCTGTTACCTTTTAGAGTACTTTCTGCAAGACCTCACAAAGACCTGTTAGACTGGTCCTTGTGTGGGAAGACATCTGCTAAGCAGACCAGTTTTGGCAGCAATAGTTTATCTTGAAGTTCTCCACTGAATCAAGTCTACTATTTTCTTGAGCGCACCCTCCAATTCACCTCTCTGCTGAAACACCTTGTTGAGCACTGCTCCTCTGTTAACCCACCGGATTTCTGTGTGTAGCAAATTTATGTGCTCTTTGACACCCATTTGTACACCCATTTTTAAAACAAGTCTCAAGTAAAACTGGTCTTTGTTTAATAAAGTATTTTTGTAGCATCGTTCAAAACTTTTTGAAAATTTCACCTTCAAGTACTTTGGTCACCAGCATTTCTCAAGGAAGAAAGCATTGTTGTGACTACCTCAGGATTTTCTTTCATTTAAAGAGATATAAAAGCTCTCGTGGAACCAAGCATTTTTGGGGCCCCATCAGCACAAATGTCAACACATTTCCTCCAAAACAAACTCTTTGTTTGCAGATAAGAGGGAAAACATTAAAAACATCTTGGCCTTTGCTTCAGTCTGCTCTTTGCAGTAGAAAAAAAAAAAAAATTCTTGAATCTCACCATCATTCACAAATCTTACAAATGCTATAGCATGACATTTACTGGGGAAATCTCAAGACTTGTCAACCTGGTAAAGAAGCTGTTGTTTTTCAGATTTTTACGCAAATCTTCTTCAGCATGCTGTGGCGTGATATTAACACGTGTATTATACTGTTTGAGAGTGGAACCTTTCCAAATCCTACTTCATCTTGTAGCATTTTAATCACTTTCATTCTACATACTGACATTATTAGGTTCTCACCAACTGTGTGACTTTTCCTTCTCAGCGCAATAAGCTTGGTTACTAAACAACTTGCTTCCTGAGTGCTGTCACTAATGTGACTTTTTAAAACGAAAACTTTAGTTTTGTGATTCTAATATCTGTTTAAAATAATCAGCACCTTTAAGTGTCTAAAGGCTGTACCTCGTAATGAAGCATATTTTCAACTTTGCTGGAGCCATTCCTGCATTTTTAGTTTATTTGCCATACCATTGTAACAGCAGGCTTTTTTTGGTGTGTGTGTCCTTGTTATATTTCTGAAATGATTCAGAAAATTGTAATTGTTCATCGCCAACCTTTTCAGAATTGTTCACTGGCTTAGACATAGAATCCTCTTTCTTTCACACCTCATCTTCAAAAACCATTGCACTTAACACAAAGACATCTTTGTTTTAAAAAAAAGAGGCTAATAAGATATAAAACAGAAGTATATCATAAATAAAAGAGAAAATTGCAAATAATAAAATATGAAAACCTCACAACACAATTCACTGCTAACATACATGATCCACGTTACGTGATAGTCGCAACGATAGCAGAGTATGAAAGGGAATAGCCAGTTGCAACATACAGGAACTCTTTCTTCTGAATTGAACTTTCTGACTTTCTTTTAGGATGGTATAGCATGTTTGCTCTCGTGTTTTCCTAAATCAGCCAGCGCTGCCTAACAGGTTAGGGTAAATGATTTGGGAGGGAGAGTCTGGTATCATTGGCCTCTTCTCCCCTTCGTGTAATCAGCACTCATCAATTATAAACAGCCTCTCCTACGTGGCCTCAAAACTGAGAATGAGCACAACCAAAGAGCACAGTGCTTGTGCACACTGCTATCTGGGAATGAAAAAAAACCTCTAAAAACTCTGATAATGGAGCTGCTCCATCACTGTGAGTGCTAAGATCTTACACAAGGTACAAAAATATTTCCTTTTTTATTTATTTATTTTTTTTGCGGGCCTCTCACTGTTGCGGCCTCACACGTTGCGGAGCACAGGCTCCGGAGGCGCAGGCTCAGAGGCCATGGCTCACGGGCCCAGCCGCTCCGCGGCATGTGGGATCTTCCCAGACCGGGGCACGAACCAGTGTCCCCTGCAACGGCAGGCGGACTCTCAACCACTGTGCCACCAGGGAAGCCCAGTATTTCCTCTTTGTATGTGATCATTCCCACTACCCACAGCCATATCTCACCTAAACCAGGAAACTAGGTTGAGAAATCCTATTGTAAACCCACATAGAATAATATCAGTTACTTATCATAGCATTTCTATTTACTGATAAAATTCATGTTAATTATTGTATCTTTGTTTTAACATATGTTTGATATTTGAGTATATCATTTTAAGTGCTAAAATATAAATTAAAATCATAAAAAACTTTATGTGTAAAATAATGTGTTCTATGAGTTGTCCAGTAACTATCCATAATGATTTAGAGCCAAGACACAAAAGCCTATAATCATGTCGAAAATGATGTTGGGAAACCCACATCTGTATGGATATTATTACACAAATCAAGTAAGAGGAAAGAACAGTAATATTAGATAGGCAGCTTCATCAAGATTGTTTCTACTTTAGTGCATGCTATTGGTGTTCTGGTATAGGCAGGCCTTCAAAGCAGAACCTCCTTTATAATTTTTGTCATAAAGTCTTATTTTTTTTTCTTCTTTCTTACCCCTTGGAAAGTTATTCAGGTATTTTATGAGAGAAGGTTTTATGAAACTCTATACTGTATATATCATTACAATTAAATCTTATTTTACTGTCCTTCTCAAAAAGTGAAACCACAAACTGTCACTAGATGAATCAAGTCACAGCAATACTCCCTATTCAAGTGAAGCTGCGCAGGGTTGAACTGAAGATATCATAACTTCACTAAATCACTCTACAGATCCTGTAGCACAAACATCAAAGCAGAATTTATTTGTAGTTGTAGACCCCAACCCCATCATATGCACCAGTCATCTTGTCCCTTACTAGGTCAGGGAGGTATTTAATCATGTCCTCAATGTTGGCAAATATCCTAAATTCTGTCTGAGACTAAGTTTTGCAGATACGACTTAACTGAGATAAAATTACATGCAAAGCAAGTATCAGTTACTGTCAAATTGTTACTCTACAATTAATCAAAATGTATTGAAAGACTTCAAGTCAGGCACTATTGCTGTACTTTTATTTGTATTTTCTAAGTTCTTAATATTGACCCAATGACACTGTGAGACTTGCCTTTGAAATTATTGATCCACCTTGTTCTCAATCTGACTGCACAGAGAATCATGAGTAAAAATTAAAACTAAGGAACAAATATATAATTACCAGAACCCACCCCAGAACAACAGATCAAGCTGTCTAAGACTGAGGACCAAACACAGATTTCATAAAGCTCCACAAGTGACGAAGCACAGACAGAGTTGAAAATCTCTGGACCAAATAATGTAAACATTTAAATCCCATCTTTGTACAATTAGCAAATAAGCCACGTTCATGGTAATTTTGTCAGCGCTAGCAGTAGCTGTGATGAGTCATTCATTCATTCATTCATTCATACATTCATTCATTTAATCAGGAATCCATGCATGAAATTGTAATTAACTGACTGTTGCATACATTATATCCCAGGAAATGGAAATATAAGAATGAATTAGGCATGGTTCCAGTTCTCAAGAAGATCATGTTATGAAAGCCAAGCACTTTAAAAATTTTAATGCAATGTGGCAAGTGCAATCACAGAAGTATTGCAATGCAAAAAAATAAAAATGCAACACATATGTGCAATCACAGGCTATTCCAAGAGAGTAGAGAGGAAGGATGTTTAAATGTGTTTGAGATATTAGGGTCTTGAAGTATGATTTACACCTTTGTAAAAAATTTAAATGCATGTGAAGGAGCCAGGAGGAAAGCCTCTTCAGAAGAAACAATAGCAAATGCAAAGGCACAGAAGAGTAAGAATTGGATACAGCTGAATAGTATGCATTTGTGTAGAGATTATGAAAGATGGATCTGGAAAAATAAGGCCTGGAATATCGTGTCGGGGATTTTTTACTTCATCGACTAGCCAGTTACTGCACCAATTTGAATTCACAGATAGATAACGTAAAAGAAAAGAAAGTAAGAGAAAGAAGAGCAAAGAAAAAAAATAGAATGAAAAGAAGATGAAAGTGACCCATAAGACTATCAGTTTTGTAGTTTTACAAGTAAGATTAGGAAATAACAACACCTTTATTACTCCATTATTTCAAAACCAAAAAGCCATGTTAAAATAATAAAAGTGGAAAATATCAAAACAGAGTAGTGTGATGAAGTGAACATAATCAGTCTCACAAACAACTTGTGACATTGTCCTTTTTGTTCTCTTCTGTCTAAAGACAAGTAAAAACTTCATCAGGGTTTTGGGAATCACTTGGGGGACTTGGAAACTTTTAAATCTGGGACAAAATTAGATTTTATTTTTATCAAATCAATTCTGTCATAGTGGAAGGAAGTGTGGTAGGGGACAAAATTACTTCTTTTCTCACAAATTGTTAAGATTGCATTTCGGTCAAGTTTGCTCTTCCAAATTTTAACTTCTTTTAGCCACAGGGGGTATAATTTAAAGCATCATCTTTTGGAACCAAATTGTTTGCATCAGGTTCATTAATTTACCATCTTCTTCAGGGGGACAATGCTCCCTGTTTCAAATCATTAACAGTGGAATAGTAATCACCTTGAAAGGTAGTTTTACAAAACAAACAAGCAAACAAACAAACCATTCAATATGCAGTAGCATGTTTACAATGATGGGTTGAGTACGTGAGAATCAATATGCTATATAGGGATTTCCCTGGCGGTCCAGTGGGTAAGACTCCTCACTCCCAATGCAGGGGGCCTGGGTTTGATCCCTGCTGGGCAACTAGATCCCGCACGCATGTCGTAAATAAGAGTTCACATGCGGCAACTAAAAGATCCTGCGTGCCGCAACTAAGACCAGACGCAGCCAAAATAAATAAGTATATATTAAAAAAATTTTTTTTTAATGTTATATAAAAATAAGAAATCAAAATTAACCCTCTCTGACTTTTTTCACTGTAAACCAAAATAAGAAAGTTTATTGTTCTTATCCCTAATAGATTTTTAAAACTATGTTAGCCAGCTCACTTAATGGGGGAAACAATGTTTTCTGACACAATCAAACAATGAATTTCTGGCTTTCACACTACAGTATGCACAGCCTTTGACTGTTCTGTAAGGTTCTTTTCCACAGGTCTAATTACTTAAGAAGAGTGGAGTACAAGGCGCTAAGGTTAACATGCACTCTAACAATTTTTTGCTTCATGAACAACTGTCAAATGTAATGCACCTCATTAAATTCTATATACCCTATGCAGAATTGTCACATGGAGTAGTTGTTCTAAATATGAAGTGCTTTGATTTATTTCAATCTCTCACTGATTATAAATACTTCATTAGAAATTTTCCACACTATCAATACACAAAATGTAAAGCAGCTAGCATATGGGAAATTAGGACAATCAATATGACTGAAATTTTAATGTGAAACTGAATGGCTAACGTTTCTTTTTTAGCTCTGATTGATCTGACTGTATTACTCTTTCACAATTAAAAATATATGACAAAAAAATACTTCAAAGAAAGTTTCAAGATTATAAATCTATCCCTGCTGGTTACAGATAAGGTAGACTTGATCCAACTTCAAAGTAGCAGCAACTGTATCATTCATGAAAGTGGACCACTCTCATACTGCTGGAATAGTATTTTACTTAGAGTTAATTATCAAACACTTAGCTCAATAAAAGTGAAGCAAAAATTTTTAAGTACATCAATTCTAGTATTTCCAACAGACTCTTAGATTTTTAAGTAAGTTATCATAAATTCTACTTCCCTATATACTTTTTGCAGATCTTAACTATTTTAGCTAATTGTGCATATTTCCATCTTTATTCATTAATACTATAGACTGTAGACATTCAGTAAAGCTAAGTGATTATTCACAAGAGTAAAATATCATTTTATGATATCAGCTATACATAGTTGTGAGTAGAGAGAGAAAATACTTTCCAACCATTTCTCAGAATTCTCCTGGCTAAGAATGAAAAATAGCTCCCCAGATCCCAGTGAACTGCAGCAACCGTGTGTGCCAAAAGCTCTAGTTGGAGAGTGAGAATAAAATAGCCCCTCTTCCCTTCTAGAAATGCTCTCCCAAGATGGCCTCAGTTCCTTTATTTCTTTAATTTACTCTAAACCTTTAAGGATAATTATTAACCTAGTCTTATAGAAACAATCAATTAACTCCTTATTCTCAAGTAACATAAATATCCATATATATACAGTAAGTACATATATAGACATATTTATTGTATAATACATGTATATCCATAAATACCGCATAATATATAATATATCAATAATAATTATATAGTATTGGGTTGGCCAAAAAGTTCGTTCGGGTTTTCTATAAGATGTTACAGAAAATCCCAAATGACCTTTTTGGCCAGCCCAATATATATTATATATAAATATATCATATTATATATTATGTGGTATTTATGGATATACATGTATAACACAATAAGTGTGTATATATTTAACGCAACAAAACTGAATCTTACGTTGTTATAATGTGAATTAGAAGTGGAATTAGAGTGCTGAAAGACCACTCTTTAAGTATAAAATTGTATATTTTGGAATCAGACAGCACTCTTAAATCTCCCCAAATTAAAAGATAATTATGTTGTTAAACATCAAAAGTTGAGCAAAAATAAACGACTCCTGCCAATTATGACTAGTGTAAGCAACAAAGAATATTGTCTTAATCAGTTGGGGCTGCTATAGCAAAATACCATAGATGAGGTGGCTTAAACAACAGACATTTATTTCTCATGGTTCTGGATGCTGCTAAGTTCACGATCAAGTTTCCTGGTGAGAACATGCTTCTTACATACCCTACTTTCTCACTTTGTCCTTACTTGGTGGAGAAAGAGAGAGAGCTCTGGTCTGACTTTCTCATCTTTGGAGGATCCTGATACTATTATGAGGTTCCCATTTTTGCAATCTCACCCAATCCTAATTACTCCCAAAGGCCTTACCTCCAAATACTATCACACTGGGGAATAGGGCTTTAACATATGACAACTGGGGGGACGCAAACACTCAATCCATAACAAAAATCTTTAGACAGATTCAGTTTAATTTTATGGTTTTACTTCATTGGAAAAACTAAGAGTAGCTCAGATGTAAGACAGAAATCTTATAAGCTATGATTCCATTATTTTCCCTGGAAAGGTGCAAATTAATATAAAACAAGTGCCCTATGACATTGGATATATTCTCAATCTAGCTGTTTCACATTTGGATTAGTGAAAATTCCCATATTGCATTTCTCAATGAATGGGAATCCTGACTTATAAAGAACACCAAGAAAAATATGCATTTAAAATTTGATGGTGTCATGGAAGGTACTTCAATGGTATAGACTGTAAAAATATTTACTTCATATGTTGGCATTTCTTACATGCAACTCCTTTTCAGAATGGGTTTTCATGTGTGTCTCTTTAATCATTACACTCAGTGATAAAACGCAGTTACCATATTTTACCGCAATTAAAAAAAGCAGGCTACTCAAAATAATGGTGGATTATTTTCCAACAGGGCAAAAATATCAGTGTATGAACATTCACATCTTTCCTACCAAATCCTACCTATGGAAAAATTTTTAGCCTAGTTGCTAAATAAATATGGAAAATAGTTAAGAGAAGGCAAAGAAAAGCCAGATGAGGCTATAAACAAAAGAAGGTAAGGATCTGGCAAGTGAGAGGCTTGGAATAACTGCAGAAGGTACGCGAATTCTGAAGGAGAGAGATTTTTGAGAAATGTTGTCGGTGTGATGAATGGGTTAATATTCTCTGAGAAACTAAATACAAATGAAATTCCATTTAAATTATTTTAGCCGTTAATGGAAATCTATGCAGAAACGAATCCACAGAATAAACCCCCCACGCTGGTAATAGTTGCTTCAGCAACAATTTTCATCGGTTGTTATCCAACTTTGGGGAACAAAGGTGTTATATTCACCAGTATCCTTGTTTAAAAATCATTCTTGAATAACAAGAAAAGATGGTTCTTGAATAACATGAGAAAGTCAAAAAGATAGTGCAGACAATATTCTGAAGTTGGAGTTGCAAATTTGGGGATAATTGACAGAGCTTGTCTACACCCGCTAGAAAATTAAAACTATGTACAGCACTAAATGTAGACACCTAAAACTATGCTGATGTGTTAAAGTGAAAATTAGCTGTTATATTCAACTTCCAAGAACCTTGAATTTATTTGAAAATTGTGATGATTTGGAGATAACAAGAAGATGTCAATATCAGGACTGGTTAGATTAATTCAAAGCTCTGAATGACTCCACCATTCAAACCAAATACTTATTATCCTTCCAAACACTTATTATCAAGCAAAATATTTATTATCCTTCAGGTTTTAGAACTGCTGGTGAAGGCTAGTTGCAATGAATAACTTGGTGCTCTTTTCAATAATTATATTGTCAGGGACCAAAGAAAAAGATTTTGAATTACAGGGAGAATATGACATAATCAATGGGACATTTTAAAATGTGAACATGCAGTGTGGTACCAGAGTCTGTTCCTGGACCCAGAGTTACGTGAACTGATATCTCCGCAGATGTGCATCACTGCCATGGAATGTATTTAAGCCAACGTGGATACTGATTGGGGTTATAATTTAAGATTACAGATCGTCAATCAGAGCAGCAGTATACATGTTACACAAGGACTATGTCAGCCATCTGTCAGGTGTTGACGAACTCAGATGTAAAGACCAGAAAAGTGTAAATGAATATGTAGGAACAATTTATAATAGTGGATATAAACACAACCCAGATCTTTTCTCATTCTTTCTGCTGGAGAAATTAGTCATAGTTGAAGAGGAAAAGCGGGCAACTGTGGTAATATTCCAGGCATGGGACAAAATAATGAAGTTCACACCCAGGAGTCAGGGGCAGACTGGGAAAGTCTAAGTGATGTATTGTAGATAAACGTAAGAATTTTCGAACTGAATTGAAATCTCAAACAAAGAAATCCAAGTGCATAGAAATAAACAAATTTCCATTTGGATGTTGTAAAAATAAGGACCATCCACAGAATATCCCCATAATTAAAGGACTAGAAGAGGTCTGGCTTCGGCTTTGTTTTAGCAAAGAGTAGCTGACTGTCGTTGTACACCATCATCCATCCAGTTATCACAAACCCTTGCTTTCCAGAAGAGGGGGTTGAATGTAGATATTTGTGTTTACTCTCTAGGAAGTTGCAAATATCCAGCCTCAACATTGGAAGAAAGGACCCTCATTGACCCAACCAATTTTAACATGGTAGCAACTACTCAGAAATTAGAAAAGAACTGGATACACTTCCAGTTAAATTAGAAGAGAAGTTTGAAGATCTTGGGTTGTAAGTAGGATTTCTCAATCACCGATGATACAAGAAAATCCATGATAAAAAAATTATTTTTTAATAAAACAAAGTGAGAGTGTTCCAAAGTTCTCTTTCACTCCCTCTAATTTCATCCTGGATACTTTCTAGCTTCCCACCCCTGACTTTTGAAAGATGTGAATAAGTAAAAATATGATTTCATAAGGCGTATGAGTCATTTGTTCTTTTCTGGAATTATAAGAGTAATAATAAATACATAAGAATCTCCTGGACGGATCAAATTTTATCCTATGAGCAGGCTTTATGGAGGACATTCAATGAAGCTATTTTGTTGCTGTCTGTATCAGTTAAACACCTATAAGGGAGCAAAGTACACCGTAATTTTGACAGGGAAAGTTTAATATAAGTAATTATTAACTTTAACAGGAGATTGGAGTAATGGAAGTTTGATCATTAAGAGGTAAAAGGAACAATAAAAAAAAAATAGAAAGAGCATATATAAGGAGTAGCCACTAACCCCAGGGCTGAGATAGAGCACCCCAGCAAGAGTGCCCTGCCCCCACCCAGGGCTTAGATAAAGACCTCACTGGAGAAGGGGCAGCCAGAGATCAGTGGATGGTGGAGAAGTTTTCCAGGGTTCTATGCTGGCAAAACTCTGTCTGCTGAGATACCAAGGAAGCTACCCATGGAGCGGTGCCATAACTTGGTCCTTGATAGCCATCTGAATGGCATCATTCTGATGTGAAGATTCCTGAGGATGTATGGGGGAAGCAGCTGCCCTCTATGTATGCAGATGCCTGGTGTTGGAAATGCCATCTCCCTGACCTCAGAGGAGCCTGGTAAAAGAGGCACATTAGAAAAAGAAACCTCTTCCTCTTTCAGTGCCCTCTACTGACAAAGCTTAACAATGTGCCAGCTGACCAAAAATTACAGGGTCAGCTTCCATTATTAAATAATCAAGGATGAACTAAGAGGCAATAAAGTGATAACTGGCACAACATCCCATTGTTCAGTGTCTGTGGATCTTAACTCCCAAGCTTTGCTTCTACGTGGCTCAAGGCTTGGTGATTACTTTACTCTACTTGAACCCTTCAGACTCTTTTAGCCAAATTCCTCACACTCAACTGAGTAGCTGTTTCTAGAACTTCGTATGAAGTAATAGCCTTTTTTGTACTTGTATATTCATCGTACTCATAGTTTGGCCTTCTCATTATTTGGGTTTCTGCATGGACTCTATTCACCCTCACCAACTTTCAGATTCTTTTCATTTTTCCCAAATCATATTCGTAAGAGAGAAAATGGCCGACAAGCTCAATCCTATGTAAGTAAAATTTACTGCAATTTTAAGCAATTAAAATGGCCTATGGGGGCTTCCCTGGTGGCGCAGCGGTTGAGAGTCCGCCTGCCGATGCAGGGGACGAGGGTTCGTGCCCCTGTCTGGGAAGATTCCTACATGCCGCGGAGCGGCTGGGCCCGTGAGCCATGGCCGCTGAGCCTGCGCGTCCGGAGCCTGTGCTCCGCAACGGGAGGGGCCACAGCAGTGAGAGGCCCGCGTACCGC
>NW_006792653.1:1411976-1419636 GCF_000442215.2 Lipotes vexillifer
AAAAAAAAAAAAAAAAAAAAAAAAAAAAAAAAGAAAAAAAAAAAATGGCCTATGAATTGGCTTCTTTATATTTGATCCTTAGGCCTGGTACAATCAGTTTGGGCCAGCAGAGGAAAGCAGATTTTGCACACAGCAAGTCTGTTTTGGGGTAGGACTGATGGTTACTGAGGGAAAAACATTATTCTCTGTGATATATCAGATCTGAATGTGCTATGTAGTTTGGGGTGAGGCTGATTCTAGAAACTGCTCAAAAGAGAGTCCCTTAGTAGCTAGAATAGTGGAGTGTGATGAAATCTTATGACAAAAATAAGTTCATGTTCTATATCCTAAAAAATATCAATTTCATAATGTGCTATGGTGTACCCTAAATATTAGAAAGTTCAATTTTGTTTTGTTTTTTGTGGAAATTTGAACTCCCAAACCTGAGAGTGGGAGGATAAGTTTTAAAATTATTGTTCATTATTTTTGATGCTTACTAAATTAGAAACACAGTGTTTGAGTTGAAAGTATTGATTTATAGGGACATATATGCTATACAATCTTTCAACTCTTGGAAAAAATTGGGAAATATAAAAATTGGGAGAAAAGACTGGAAACAACTTTAAAAACATTTAATTAATTTTTAATAACTAAGGAAGTCACATATTTAATATATAAATGAATCTAAAATGCTTGTCAGCAAATAAAAACATTTTAGTTAAATATCCGTCTACGTCTACATCCACGTCTATGTCTATGTCTACATCTACCTATATCTGTGTGTGTGTCTGTGTGTCCAATGTGTCGGAAAAGACTCACTCTTCCTCTGTGTGTCTGTTTTTACTCTCACACTACTACCACACTCATACTTCTGACACCAGACATGTGGGGGGTTTTCCCACCAAGCTATTCTCCAGTTCTCAAGGACACTGATTGGGTGTCCCACAGGTGTAACTCAATTTTGACACTACCTGGAGATAGTGTCAGATCCCAGAAGGCAAAGGCTCAGCCCCAGCAGACTGTAGCCCCTTCACTCAAACGTTAATGTTAAGTCCAGGTTGTCATCTGTGCCTCTGATTGACTGGCTATAAATCAGAGGTTCCCAGGACCTCCTCCTTGGGTTCAATAAATTTTCTAGAGTGGCTCACAGAACTCAGAGAAACAGTTTACTTACTAGACAACTGGTTTATTATAAAAAGATACAACTCAGGAACAGCCAGATGGAAGAGATGCTTAGGGCAAAGTATGTGGGAAGGGGTGCACCACTCTCCCCAAATCTCCCCGTGTCCATCAACCTGGAAGCTCTCTGAACTTCCTCCTTTTTTCTTTTTTTTTTTTAATGTAGGCTTTATTAAATAGCCCCAGAGAATGCTGAAAGTTCCAACCCTTGTCACATGGTTCTTTCCCTTGGCAACCAGGTCCCACCCTTAGGTGCTTCCCCATAGCTACCTCATTAAAATAAGCTGAGGTGTGGTTGCAAAGGATTTGTTATGAATATCAAGAGACACACTTATTACTCCTACCACTTAGGAAATTACAAGCGTTTTAGGGGCTCAAATTGGGTATGAAGAAGAAATACATATGAAAGCAGATCCTTTGCCCCTTTCCTGTTTGTCCATTTCTGTTCCCCTCTAAACTTAAAAGAACTCAATTATAGGAATGAGATCACTAAGCAATTGAAATTAACTCCTGACCTATGCTCTCCTGAGTGCACACCATGCCTTGCCTAACCTGTTGATTCTTTTCCTAGATAAGAAGAAGTAAGAATGAGGATTTAAGTAGTTAAAAAATGACTAGCTCTCCACCCTCAACAGCCCCTTTAGCAATCCTGCAGACAGATCACGTGGGCAAGATAACACACAAGACGGCAGTCAGCCAGTCTGCATGCAAAGGAGAAGGGTGCAGAACCCAACCTCCTGCCTTGATGATTCACTGAGATTCTCTCTCCCACCGCCTTTTTCTTCCTTTAAAAACTGTTACGGCGCAGCAGGATCCTCGGAGTTGGTCTCAGGACATGATTTCACCTTCTCCCCGGATTGCTCGCTTTTCTGATTAAAGTATCTCTCCTTTCTACAGACACTTGCCTCTCAATTATTGGATTTTGAGCAATGAGCATCTGAACCTGAGTTGGGTAACAGAGTTTGGTAACAATTTAGCTGCCTAAAATATGCCAGGTCCCAATCTAGGTCGTGATAGAAGGTGAACAAGTTGCACTTCTTCCATATCCTGAGGGAACGTCATTAGAAAGGCAGTTACAACGAAGTATGGTTAGGGATACACATACTGTACTTCAACTTTCCCCAAAGTACTTTGCTTTTGAGTTCTTGGCTTAGTAATAGAAAAGCAAATATAGCAGGGTCTTATTCCAGCACATTGCATTATAAACAGTAAAGTATGTACACAAGTGTAACTCCATCAGTGTTGATGACAGTGAGGAATGTACACTCTCTTCAAAGCATCATCATGCACCAAGAACGATCTGTGAGCTGCAGTTCCTTGGGGATAACTGTTTACTACAATGCTTTATTATGCATATGACACCTCATAAGGACTCTACTTTTTAAATTACAAGACTATTTCACTGAAAAGGGATACTTAATCCTAAGTATATATTACTAATGGGTGCATAACAATCTGTTTCATCTTTTTAAAATATTTTGGAAAGGTTGCAGATTTCTTTTAAACGATTAGACTTGCTTGGGCTTTCCTTGCTGAGGGGGTGCCCCACTCCCTGCTGACTCTGAGGCCTAGGGCAGCAGAGTGAGCTCATTTCCTTTGTACCAAAATTGAAAGCTGACTACCTCTTGGTTTAAGAGTGCCTGACTGCTCATCAGGCATTATATTATCTTGCCAAGCACCACGGGAGAGTTATCATGGGGATATTGCTGATTGCAAGGCTGCACTTAGAACTGATAAATATGCAGATGTGTAGAATATTAAATGACTTTATTAGCAATCAACATATTATGCTATTAGGTTCATCTGTATGATCAAAACCTAGCAAAAATTAGTCTAATATTTTTGAACTGTTGGAGCTCAGAGCAGGCCACCATAAAATATGACAAAGTGGCATATTAATTAATTACTTTGAATTAAAGTTACTTAAAAAACAACTGGTGCAAAAAGCACACTATGACCCTCTAATCTGTCTCCCTGATCCCATAATCTCCCATAATCGCCAATATGAAAGGTACCCTCCCTGTACCAAGAGGTGGACAGACATCCTTATCACCAGAGATACGGAATTCAGGGCCTAAAAGGCTATATAAACAATCCATATTACTTTATTAATTTGCTACCTCAAGCCTAAACTCTGTTTGGATTCTTCACCAATTAAGCACTCAAAGCCTAAGTTTCTTTGTCCTGTCAATTCCTCACAAATTTATTGTTTCTTTGTCTATAAAGTATTAAAGCTGCCTGCTTTGGTTACTTCTTAGGTACTATTTCTATGAGATCCCCATATTTACAAATTAAATTTTTTTTTTCTCCTGTTAATCTGTCCTGTGTCAATTCAGTTAGACCAGAATTCAGGAGGAATAAGGGGGAAATTTGCTCCTCCCCAACAAAGCCAATCTAATGTTTTTGAAAGTCCCTTTTTATTCTTTTAAGTATAGTGTCTCTTTGGATGAAAGGTGACTGAAGTTATGTGAAATCACCAAGCACTGTGTCCCTACTGTTATCCTCTCCTGATTGAATATCAGGAATTTAAAGTGAAAGCAATTTCATACACTGAGTAGAAAAAGTTGGGGGGCAAATCAACACTTTTTAATTCAGTTAAACTGACAACCCAGCACACTTACAAATATAAATGCTAAAATTGAAGACTTTATCTAAAGATAAGTGAAAACAATAAAAAAGGTTATCACTTTTTAATCTCATGATTAGAAATTTATGTTAGATATAATAAAATTAAGGTGTCCATTTCCCATAGTTTTTTTTTTCCTGAAACATCTTAAGAACTCCACGAGTGACATTTTTATTCACATGTATATAACCTGTATTATTAAATTTATTATTTTATTTCAGATGATTAGATGTCTTGAAAGTTTTAGAGAGGGCTTTTGCCATTTTACGTTCAGTAACTGTGGTCATATGAAAGCATAATAAATAAAAGCAAAATTCATGCCATTGCATTTCAGAGAGACTAGTGCCTACAGGATATCAATAAGAAACTATAGAAAATATGAGCAAAAGAATGGAAAGGAAACTTGAACCTCAGATAGTTATGTATCTAGATTTACTAGAAATTGAATTTACGTTTTGGAGCGTTAGCCACTTAACTTTGAATATCAGTCTGTTGAACATTAGCTTACAATCAACCAATGAACATAAACTGGTATTCAACAATATGCTTATAAGTGAATTTTACTGCTAATTTCCTCGGACATGGCAACATATTAGATTTTATCACCTTCACAATGAGCCCTTTTATAAGAGCTTAAAATCAAAATTTCTACTCTAACAGCAATCTTCTAATTTCCTCTTCCAGATGCTGCCTCTACTTTCTTGTTTTCTATCAACTGAGACCTTTATTCCCTTGTTCTTTCTTTTTATCTAATTTATCAAACTCCATTTCTATTTTGACCTTCACTTTTATATCCATCTCCAGCGTGCTCCACTTTGTCCTTTCTTGCTAATATTCTCAATTCTCTCGTTCCATTATCCTTTTTACTCACCCACCAAGTATATCCTAAATACCCCCCATACACTATTACTCCACCTGGCCTGCAGAATGCTACTTGGATATTAACTCACACAGCTGCTAGACTGGAACCAATATAAGTCCATGAACACAAACCTAGAGTGTGCTTTTCACTCTACCCAGATATCTAGTTATGCTTTCTGATTCAGTCATCTATCCATTCTCCATATTACCTATTTAAAATTTTCTCCATTCTCCTTAAAACCTTATCCTTTTCAGCTAACTCTTTTCTTAGAGGTTGAAATCATCTTTTATTTTACAGAGAACATTGAAGTTATCTGGTAGGTTCACACTCAATCTATTAGACCCATAAAAGAAAATCTTGTTTCATTTACACCCAAATATTCCTTTATCTACCAACTAAAAGAGGAATGTTGAAAGTAATGTGACTTCACCCTTTCCCAAGTCTTCAGGGTCCTTGAAAAATAGCTTATCATACCTCTCCTATATATTCAACTCCCTCATTCTGCATGCCTCAGGCAATTCAACATATTCTTTAAAATTAACTAATAATTTCTGGACTATTTTTTCCTCATGATATGTTCTCTCTTCGTTAAGAATAGTGTCAAGCATCTTTAAAGAAAAATGAGTTATTGTCTTGTAAACCAATAAAACCTGAGTGTGAATTCATCTAGTGAATTGTCACACGTGTGTGAGTTTGTGTTGAGTTAAACTGAAATTAATTTTTCAACAGTGAAATAGAGGCATATTCTCTGTTCTCAAGACATTTTCTACACAAGTAAGAAAAACTAAACATGAATATTTACTGGAAAATATAAGAAAATGTAAATTGCACTACCAAATTTTATGGTTTAAAATGGAAATGCTATAGAAATAAAATTATAGAAATGGAAGAAGCACACGACAAACATAAAACTTATTTAAAATAAGGTAGAAATAGAAAGGTAGATTCAATAAAGTAGAGGAGGAGCAAGTATGCTAACAGTTCACTTTATCTAGTTTCCCAATTCCATTGATTTTGAGATCCCACAATCCATTGATTCTATTACTTTTTCTGTGTCCTTACATACCTCGTTTCTTAGCTTTCCTTCTTATCTAGCTTAAATTTCATGGTCAGCCACTAAAATCATTGCCTCAAACAAGTCTTCAATTCTTCTGGTTATCTTACTTAATAAAAGTTTTTTGGCTAAAGTACTACTCTGATTATGTCAAAGCTTTATCCATTACATGTCTGCAACTGCTTAGTTGGATATGACTGAAGAAAAACATAAAACCATGTTGTTTGCTTTTATTTTACCTCAGTCATCACTAAGCTGAACAGTTATAATATCTCTCCTAAATCTACTGACGTTCTTATTCTCCTGTTTAATTATCATAGTTTTCTTCCCTATTTAAACCTAGAAAACATCCTTCCTTTTCCTAATTCTCAGCTGATAACCTTGCTCCTGTTGTCAATTAGGTAATAGAAACAATTAAACATTCTTGATTTCTCACCACTGTACCTACATATCTCCTTGGTCTTCTCTACATAATTTGTCTCTTAGTATAAATTATCTCTGCCCCTACCTAGGGCCAATCGTCCATTTGTGCATTTTATTGCACCCCTTTTCATCATCTCAAGAATATTGCTCCAGAAATTCTCTCCTCTCTCACATGTGGCATTAGTTTTATCATCTTTCCCTTGAGCCTCAAAACTAGATACTATTTCTCTCTAAAAATCACTTCCTTGATGTTTCTTTACCATTTTTCTCTTTTTTTCCCCTCTTTTTAGCACAAATTCTCAAAGGAGTTCCATACATTTTGAGCCTTTTTTTGCATTGTCTATTTTCTATTTGACCTTGTCCAATCAGAATATCTAAGTCACCAAACTACACTTACCGAAGCCAAAATGGCCAATACCCTCACCTTAAGAGAATGTTGTGGGTGGTGGTTTGGAACTTCAAAGGGGAGAAAGGCAACTGATATGGAGATGGAAAAGCAGATATTTGGTGCACAAATGTTTGCTGGGCCATGCAGAGACAATGAGACACAGAGAGGAATTTTAACAGACTTTGCTAGGTTCCTTCTGTCTACACACCTAGTTCGTATTATAGTTATCTATGGCCCTCTATCTAAATTCTTTAGGCAAATAAGGGGGAAGGTCAAAGTTTCTTTCTTTCTTTCTTGATTGTTTTCAGTTCAAAATAATATGCATGCTAAGTAGACATTTTGGGGTGGCGAATTTGCTCCCCTACATTGTCTACACTAATTTCCTTAGTGATCTCATTCATTTCATGGTTTCCATATCATCAATATGGTGATAACTTACAGTCGTATATCTCCAGGTTGGACCACTGTCCTGAAATTTTGGTAGGACTCCTACTGAACTTCCACACTATATATAAATGGGAAAAATTAGAATCGCTACTTTTTAAAGGATGCATTTGGAAATATTATTCTACCTGACTTCAAAACTTACTATAAAGCTACAGTAATTAAAACTGTTGTAGTGGTACATTATGAGTTGATGTGTGTCCCTCCCCCCTCCCCATAAAGTTATGTTGGAGTCCTAAACCCTGGTACCTCAGAATGTGACCTTATTTAGAGTTCTTAGAAAGGTAGAATGAGGTTATTATAGTAGGCCTCAGTCCAAGATGACTGGTGTTCTTATAAAAAGGAAGAATTTGGGGCACAGATATGCATACAGGAAGAATGCCATTTGAAGATTAGAATTATCCTTCCACAAGCCAAAAAACTGCTAGAAGCTAGGAGAGAGGCCTGGAACAAATCCTTTCCTAGCACCTTCAGGGAGCATGGTGCTACCAATCTTGGACTTCTAGTCTCTAGAACTGTGAAACAACAAATTTCTGTTGTTTAGGTCACACAATTTGTGATACTTCGTTACAGCAGCCCTAACAAACTCATACATGGTGTAAGGATAGACATATAAATTAACTGAATGAAATAGAGAATCCAGAAATAGACCCATACATTTATGGTCAATTGACTTTTTAACAATGATGCCAAGAATATTTAATC
>NW_006792653.1:1419690-1425854 GCF_000442215.2 Lipotes vexillifer
GTGACAACTGATATTCATATCAAAATAAATTATCCTCAATATGTTACCTATATAAAAAATTCTCAAAATAAATCATATACCCAAACCTAAGAGCTAAAACTATAAAATTTCTAGAAGAAAATGAGAAATATATGAGAAAACCTTTTTAACCTTGGGTTAGACAAAGGACTTTAGGACCCAAAAAAGTATGAATCAGAAAAGGAAAAAGTGTGTACAGTGTACTTTATTTTAAAAAAAAATCTTGGACTTGAGGACACGGGGAGGGGGAAGGCTAAGCTGGAACGAAGTGAGAGAGTAGCATGGACTAATATATACTACCAAATGTAAAGTAGATAGCTAGTGGGAAGCAGCTGCACAGCACAAGGAGATCAGCTCAGTGCTTTGTGACCACCTAGAGGGGTGAGATAGGGAGGGTGGGAGGGAGACGCAAGAGGGAGGAGATATGGGGATATATGTATATGTATAGCTGATTCACTTTGTTATAAAGCAGAAACTAACACAACATTGTAAAGCAATTATACTCCAATAAAGATGTTTAAAAAAACAAACAAATGCACTTTTAAAAAAATAGAAAGGCCACAAATTGGAAATATATATAGAAAAGTAAATATTTGAGTAGTGACTTGTATCTGGCATATATAAAGAAATTTTATAACTCAAAAATACCAAACAAACAAATTTTATGAAATGGACAAATTTTAAAGACACTTCACAATATAAAATATACGAATGACCATAAGCACATAAAAAGAACTCTAGTCATCAGAAAAAGTGTGAATTAAAACCACAATGATATACCACTACATACCCACTAGAATTTTAATTCTACAAAAACATTTTGTTGGCCAAACAGTGGTCTCAAGGATTTCAAATGAGCATTGTTAAAGAGAATCAAGAATTAATCTTAAAGAAGGAAATGATAATAACTAGTGAAGGGATCTTGATCACCAGTCAGTTATAGGCTGAGGTTCAAGGCAGACTCAAATTTCTGCAAGTACCTGAAGTGAAATGGAGAAGTTAGAAGACCAGACAGGAGGCCAATAAGGTAGACTAGCTTGAAAGCTGAGGGTGCAAGAGTGATCCCTAGAGAATCATTAGATACTCAGAGTTTGTAGATGAATTTTTTTAGATTATATTCACTAAAGATGAAAAGTGTTCTAATATATTTGCATTGGTTCATTATATAAAAAATTAAAGCCATCATGTGACAAGCAAGAATTATGTGCAATTATAAAAAGCAAGGGCAAGAGAGGATGGATAGTTGAGAAGTCAGTCAGGCTCCAAGCAATATCATACTATATTTGCCGTATTTCTCCATAAGGTAAATATATGACAAAGGGAGCTGAAACTTGTTTGCTTTTCATGTAAAATGCTGTACTATAAAACTTCACCTACAACTGGAGAACAAGCTTGAATTGGATTTTAGAGGAAGAACAGAAGTTAGATGGGTAAATACAGTTAAAGTAGAATGTTGTAGGACATGGTTTTCAAACTGTTCTTCACAAGGGAAAATGAAAAAATCTGACATGAAAATATTATCATATCCCTTTCTATCTTCCATCAAAGCAGCTCTGCTTTTATGTATTATATAATGGTCCATATTTCTAGGTTAGATTTTATTCTGACCTAGAGGATAATTCTATCCCCCCACTTTTTTTTGAAAACTGCTCTTGAGTGGATACAAGAACATGTGCCAATTAGAAACAATAAAAATGCGGCATTATTAAAAATGCAGATTCAAAGTCTGACAAAAATCTAAGACTTTCACTGTCTGTGACTACTTTAAAATTACTTTAATAAAACACATTTTGCATTAGTTCAAGATAACAGAGTCCCTAGTTATAAGTAGGAAAAACACAGATCATGTGAAATTACTTTTCAGGTTGATAAACTGTTTCCCGTAATTCACTTATAGAAATGAGCGTGGATATATTGTGTCTGTATCAGTTAAGAGCTCTTTCCTTGGCTAGAATCAGAGTATCTGACTAACAATAACTGAAACAACAAGAAAGTCATTGATTACTTAACAGAGTCTGAAGGTAGGTGCCATTGTGGAACTCTTTCAGCAGCTTCACTGTGCCATCAAAGACCCATTTATGCTCTGTTGTCCTCATTTGGTTGGATATTTTTTCTAAGACCTATTATCTCATGGTAAAATGTTTGCTTGAAGATCTAGTCATTATATTGTTACATATGCCTCTATTCCTGCCATGTAACCTTTTATTACCTCTTTACTGGGCCAAAGCACACTGCTGCCCATATACATGCGCACACACACACACACACACACACACACACACACACAGAAAAATGTGGTTCAGTGGAAAAGGGAGAAAATGGCTATTGAGTATGCAACTAGAATTGCCTCTCACGAGGTGTATTTCACAACTTATAATTTAAAAAAATCGGAACATATATCTTTACCGTAGGAGATAATGATGGGTGCCAGTCTAGGCTTGCAATCATGGAATTACAGATTTAGGAGATATTCCAGAATTGAAGGGCAGAAAGCCAAAATTTAAGATATGGTTAAAATAAAACTACAATAAAAACTAATTTCAACTCTTATGAAGGATAAATGCTTCATTGGAATTGATTTGAAACAAGTTTATACTTTATCAAATTAAAATTCTATCTTTCTTTCTATAACTATAAAATCATCTATTGTAAAACCTGTCAGATGAGAATGAAATTCTGGTGGAATAAAAAAGAAAAATAATTTCATACAAATGTTGTAAAAGTTTGGCATTTTGCAAAGGGAGATACATGTTCTAACAGTAAAAATATTCCTCCAATAGAAAATTAAAAGATTCTGTCAAACTACCAGACGTATATTCTCAAAGAATGAAATTCTAAAGTGATTCCTCAACCAAATATAATTATTTATTAATACTTAACACATCAATTTACATTTTGATTCATTCTGATACGTATTTCTAAAAATAGGTTTGTATATAGAAATACAGTATACTTTTATTTGGGCCAAATATCAAGAGGAAAATGGTCAAAAATCATATATGTTTATATTTTATCAGATGTCTTGATATTTTGTGTTGCATATACTTTGCTAATTAACTATAAAACAGTATTGTGTGTATTAGATAGACCAATCTCTGAAAGCCACACCAATACTCAGCAACGACTGATATAATTATAAACTTATTTTTTTAACTTTCAAATTATTCAGATTGTCATTCAAAGTCCATTGTGTTAATCTACTATCTCATTTAATAAGGCAGTGGCAACCTATATCAGTCATGACACTTTACCACTAAGAAAAGTTCTGAATGCATGTACCTTAGCTTCTGAAGTTGAAAGAGGCTTGGGGGAGCACCTTCCTGGCCACACTCCTATTGATCCGAGCATTGCTCTGGGCTCTGCATGTCTGCTTGATATCTTTTTGGAGGCTGAATTGTGCTGATCTTCCTATTTAACAACTTGTTCCTGACTAGTGCAAATGGACAGGAGAAAGGAAAAGGTTATTTCTACTACGCTTATCAGAGTCTAGTGGTTGGAGCATGGCATTTGTTGTGGCACTGTTCTGGGCTGGCATCCTTGTTTTAAGTAAAAGATGCAAACAGAGTTTCCAATCAAGAATCTAGAGATTCCATGGGAGAAGAATGAGATCACTGCAAACACAGAGAATAAATGTGCAGTCATCAGGTGGAAAGCGGCAGGTCTTGAAGGAAGCTTCTTGATTCTTTATAGATCACTGAGAACAAAATTATTCCCTGGGAGAAACTAAGAACTTATAAATCCTTCAGTTTCTTTTAACACCGGTCTTCTCCTAAATAAGGAACTTAAAATTTGCCTTCCCTCACCTCTCTGACCTCCAGTGTTCTGTTTCACCTCATCTCACTGCTGGGATGTGTATATGCCTGTGTGTATGAGTGTGGATGTGTGAGACTGTGGTCTTTGTGGATACCTGTTTGTGACTGATGCCGTACTTTACGAACCTCACATCCACTGTCCCTGAACAGGAGATGAGATGAGACTTATGCGTGGCAGCTCTTACCCATTTCTTCTAGGGCTCCCATCACCTCCTACTCCTAGGAGCTTCCTTTTATTCCAGAGAGACCAATGCATTTTCTTGTTTTAAAGGTCGCATCAGGGATAGACGCAAAAAGCAGGGAGTCTCTGTCTTGTGACTCGGGAGAATTTACATGATGTTTATACTCACTGTAATGACTACCCCTATCTTCCCTCTTGCTACATGTACCTTTGTTCCTTTTCTTTTTTTTTTTTTTTTTTTTTTTTTTTTGCGGTACGCGGGCCTCTCACTGTTGTGGCCTCTCCCGTTGCGGAGCACAGGCTCCGGACGCGCAGGCCCAGCGGCCATGGCTCATGGGCCCAGCTGCTCCGCGGCATGTGGGATCCTCCCGGACCGGGGCACGAACCCGCGTCCCCTGCATCGGCAGGCGGACTCTCAACCACTGCGCCACCAGGGAAGCCCCCTGTTCCTTTTCTTTAATGGCTCCTGCCATCATCACCAAATATTTGCTTTTTCATCTCCATGTAAATTGCCTTTCTCCCC
Organism: Lipotes vexillifer; assembly: GCF_000442215.2. Classification (NCBI taxonomy): domain Eukaryota; kingdom Metazoa; phylum Chordata; class Mammalia; order Artiodactyla; family Lipotidae; genus Lipotes; species Lipotes vexillifer. The sequence continues at coordinate 1,424,225 of NW_006792653.1, forward strand.
TTTGAAGTTCCAAACCACTACCCCCAACATCCTTTTAAGGTGAGGGCTTCAGCCATTTTGGAGAGTTGCTCAGTTTTCCTGGGTCTTTCCCATGTATACGTGTTATTTTGTTTGATTTTCTCCTGCTAATCTATCTCATATCAATTAAATTCTTAGACCAGCCAGAAGAACCTAGAAGGGTAGAGGAAAATTTCTTCCTCCCCAGCAACAGGACAAAGAAACTTAGGCTTTGGGTGCTTAATCAGTGAAGAATCTAAACAGAGTTTGGGCTTGGGATATTAAAGAAGTAACGTAGTTTGTTTACACATACAGGATTCTTGGCCCCAAATCCCTATCTTTGGTGATAAGTGTGCCCTGCTACTTCCAGAAGCAAGGAATGTACCTTTTACATGAGACAATTATTTCCTGCTTTCAGGCAGACAGAGAGGAAAGTCAAAGTGTCCCTCTGATGCTGAAAGCTCAACCTCTGTGCACCAGTGCCAAATGGAATCTCAGAGACAGAGCTTTGGGTGAAGTAAAAAAGAATAACTTTATTGTTTTGCCAGGCAAAGGGGGACACAGTGGGCTCCTGCCCTTGAAAACTGTGTGTCCCAACCCAAGAGAAATTGATGATGAGTTTTTATAGCAATGGTTTAGGGTGGGGTTGCTGATAAGATTAGCGTGTGTGCAGGGCCTGCACTCCTTTAATCTCCTCTCAGGTAGTCTCCTAGTTTTGATGAGCTTCTCTGGTTCCTTTAATCTTGCCTCAGGTAGTTTCTTCGTTGCTGCTCCCTTGTCTCTGCACCCCCTCTCTTCCCCAACTGGCAACTGTTCAAACCTGCCATTTGGAACCCAGGAAGGTCATGCAGGCTGGAGTCTGTTCTCTACAAACAAGAAATGGGGGACAGAAAGGCCTTCGTGCCCAGGAGCCCCACAGGGTCCTGCTTGGTTTCACCTCTTTGCATGGGTTGTTTCTTATGTGGACAAAGCATGTTGCCTACCATTCCAGTAAACAACAAATGTTGCCCACCATCAAGACATCAGCCACTGCAGCTGCTCCCAGACAGTGCACCCTGAGGAGAGTTCAGGATGGAGGAAAACAGGAAACATTCTGTGTTTTGTATACTGGCCTTAGATAGTTAAGATGCAAGTCTAAGGAATACTTTCAGTGAGCTCAGATTCTTGCATCTTCCCATACACAGAAATACACTAAAATCATTAACTTGAGATGTCTGTTTTTTGTGATTAGCCCTAATCTTTTGATGTTCAACTACATGTTTTTTCCTTCCCCCAAGCAAAAAGTCAGGCTCCTCCCTGTCTCTTCTAAGCAGTTTCTCAGAGCTATCTGAGAGGCTGTGTCCCAGGCTATAGTCCTTAGTAAGATCCCTGAATAAAACTTAACTTGCAACTTTTAGGTTGTGCAGTTTTCTTCAGTAGACACTTAAGTAACCTTCAAAATAATTAATATGCCATTGAGGCGTATCTGGGGGTGGCTTTCCCTGGGCACTTTTTCTTTCACAGAATTCTCCTGGTTTCTTCTCTTTCCCCACTCCCTCTGCTTCTCTTGTGTCTCTCTATCTCTCCCTGACTCAGATCAACTTTCTAGGAGGGGATGTGATGGGTAGTTTGTTTAGCTGGTAAATTTCCCTAC
>NW_006792653.1:1425868-1476128 GCF_000442215.2 Lipotes vexillifer
CTACAAAAAGGAACAAAGGTACAACCTCTTTAACCAGTAACACATTACTTGTCCTGTTTGAGGATGCAGGTTTTGTCCGTCTTGTGGCCTAGCCCTGTGTCCATTCATGTCTTAGGCCAGATTCACCTTCCCATGGGTACCTTCTCTTCCACACATTATGGAGCTATGAAAGCAGACACGATCAACCGACCTGACCTGGGAATAATTGAGAACTTGGATAAAAGACTGTGCTTCCATACAGAGGCAACTTGGAAAAAAGGCAAACACACAAGGGTGTTAAGCTGATAAGTGTCAACACAGGAAGGGAAACCAAAGTGCCACACAATTTACATTTTTCTCATATAAAGGAAAATCAGCCCTTCCTGTTGTAAGGGAAGTCAGCCCTTCCTATCTGGATTGCCAGCAAAGCTGACACCATTGAGAAACTACCCACGATTCCTGGGTAATTGATGTGCCTTTCTCAGCAGCTGCTGTTATTCATTTAAAGTCTTTTCCCTGTGACTCCGGAAAGCTGCAGAAATACTCAGCAGCATGTTATTAGTTTAAAGTCCCGCAGCTGGAGGTGTTCACTGGTACTGCATGGACTTACGCAAACAGCAGACTTTGCTCCTGAGATGGAGCAAATACATCAGGGTCCAGAAGATGACCACATTAAAGGGTATGGTGGGCAAGGGAAGCCAACTATCTGGCACTCCCCACAACTAAGAAAGGTCTAAGGTCAATAAGACCTAAAAGGGGCTGCTGATGGCAATACTGAAGCCTTATGCTAAAGGTCAGCTGGGAGAAGTTGCAGTGGTGTGTCCAGAACAGAGTTGAGCCCCTGATTGATTTAATCAGTAGTTTGTTGAGATTTTCTCAGAAATTATTGGCATGGATCCAAGGGCAGATCAAAATTGCCCTTTGGCCCTAACCAGGGGTATCTTGGCTGTCTTGCCAAATATCAAAGCGCACATTAAGGAAAAAGGTGATAGGAAGGCAGGGAGGGACTAGTACTCAAATTTTAGCAGCAGCTACTCAGCTGGGCACAATGTAGATCTAGACAACGAAGCAAAAAGATTAAAGACAGCTGTGCTGGCTCTTCACTGAAGCGAATAATCCCTTCTGGCCAACCTCTGAAGGGAGTTCCACGGACACTCCATCCAGACTACAGGAATAGGTCTGCACAAGCTGGTCAAGTTGACAGCAGTTACTAGAGCTGCATTTCTTGGCTCTGGATTTTAAATGAATATATAGACTATATCTACTACTAATAAATATGTTTGGCATCTGTCATACAATAAAGTGATTTTCTTTTAAATGGAGGATTTTTTACGTCTCTGGGTACTAAGAATATCTCATGGAAAAGTGATAGCTGATGTGGTAGAGACTTTACAACTGCCTGCTCAGATATCAGTGATTCGTTTTGCTGACAGAGCTGCAGAAGTTGCTGTTAAAACAAGGCAAATTCCAAACTTAGAATCTCCCTTTTTGATACAATAAGAAATATTTGTTCACTTAAAAAAATATGCTAAACAAAAGAAGATGGATTATAAAAGGGACTAAAAGAAATTTGACTGGACTATGGATATCACCTAACAAAATAATTCCTGTACCACAGTTTCCAATTGCTTGCTCTGTTCTGTGTCATCAACAGAATCAGCTGAATAAAACAGGGATTTTTAAAGACACTAGACTCTTACAAAGCACATCAAAGGGATACAATTATTACAAATATATTTTTTAAATGTGCTATTCGTCAACAGAATTCTTTACAGGCTACTCCCATGATAGGCACAGAACGTTCTTCCTGACCAACTCTTCCAAAAGCCAGGTGGCAGCTGGGCTTCATAAAACCAATATTTGTGAAAGGTTAAGAGATTTTGTCTAGTTATGGTATGTATGAGGCCTAAAATCTTTCCTTCTTCAAAAAAAAATTTTTTTTCAGGTGATGGTAAAGACTCACAATAAATATAATTTCTACTTTTGGGTTACCAGAGCATTTTAAATCAGACAGAGGAAGTAATTTTATTTTTGGCAAGTAATTATGCAAATATTTACAGATTCCTGAAGTCCTTAGTGCTCTAGAAAATTGAGTGAGTAAATCAAACTGTATAAAACTCATTAGCTAAGGTTCTGAAACTCTATGTCAAGACGGTCTTCAGCTTTACCACTAGCCTTGTCAAAAATGAGAGAGGCTCCTACCAGCAAACACGGAATCTTTTTCTTTAAATTTATGTGTGGCAAGACTGTAAATGTTGGTCTGATACAACATTCTGTATGTGATTTCACTGAATTCTGTCATGATTATGTCCAATACTTAACAGGGTTTCTTTCCTTAGAAACGCTGAGACATAAAGCCATAATGATCTAGAAGGACCTGGAAGAAGTCAGCCACTCCTACTGACCAGATTTCATCTACATAGAAATGTTGTACAGCAAGGAAAAGACAGGCTGTCATCATACTGGGAGAGACCCTTTCAAGTGTTGCTATCAACACGAAAAACAAATGAACAAAAAACTGGATGGAGTCATGCTCTCCATGGGAGCATCTTAAGATGACTAGATTGCAGTTCCCACAAAGGAAATTTTAGTTTTCCAGAGTGATTGATATTGGTACTGAACGTAGCTGAATGTAGGTATTCTAGCAAATTTATTACTATTCTCATAGATGCATTGCTGTCTTATTCACAGTAGAGTTGTTTCAGTTACTTTAAGAATCACATTTTACTAGAAATCAAACATATCATTTGTTACATTACTTTTTCTTTCGGAACTCCTAGAAATGGTTCCCAGAGTCTCATTTCCAATCAGTTCTAAATTGTACTTCCAGTATAAACAGGGTCTGGATTTATAAGTTAAAATATCTGACTACTGATAGAGTAAAAATGGATTATCTTCATTAGTAATTTTTGATAATAAGAAAGTAAAGGTAACTAATATGCATCCAGGTACTCAAGCTCTAAATCTGACCCAAAAACTTTTTATTTACTGGTATGATTAAAGGATGAAGAACAAAAAAGAAAACACTAATAATAGACAAACAGAAATTTGGCACTTATATATAGATTCTGAAAAGACAATTCTAATGTCACTTGATTAACTTTGAGATGCTAGCTATCTTTAATCCCAATATTGATAGGTAAACAAAGGTGAATGCCTGTTAGTCATGTAGATTTTATAATAGTTGCCTATTATAACTGTGTGACTATTAATTTAGACCCAGTGCAAAAAAAAAAAAAAAGTGGTCCATAGGGTGTGTTTGTTTTCAGAAACAATTAAAGCCATATTCATTAAACACTGGACTTTCAATCTGTACCTTTCAATGAGTGCCTCATAATAAGACTTTAATCCTAGATGCTGGTCACAAGTGTCTTTGTATTTCACATCTAGGAACAATCATGGGAAGATAGAACAAATACTAAAGGGCCTAAATTGTTGCACAAAAGTGATGGAATTCAGGGCCAGAAATATACTGGGCCTCGCAAGGAAAACTCTTAATTAAAAATTTAGATTATCACGCTCCAGTGTTAAGCTATCCTTTAGGCTTAGATTGGGTAAGACTTTATAAGGTACTACCAGTCATTCATTTGAACTACTAGTAATTCATTTGAAAATACAAGTATAAAGACATCACAAATATTTGTAAAATTAATGTATGACTAAAAAAACGTTTTGTGTGTTGCTAATTAAGAATTTGATTTAACCATTTACCATTTGTATGATATGGTCAAAGATTATTATTCCAGACAAACAATGTATGGATTTTTTTTTTTGAAATTTATTAATTTTGTTATTTGATCAAACTCTGACGATTGCTTCACGTTGTCTTCTGCTATGCACTTGCTAGTTATTTAGTGGGTGACAACTTGTCCAGAGAAAGGTGAATATAGCAATGGAGTTAGTTAGAAATTGGTGGTGTCACTATATTGTAGTACTAAAGGGAGGGCTCTAATGGTAAATACAAACTGAAAAAGAAAAAAAATAATTCTATTTGTTGAAAATAAGGAAAGAGACTTCCATTCTCTCACTTTCTTAGAACATTCACTTTAGAAAACTTATCACTGAAAGTTTTCTCTCTCTTTGACATGTATGTAAATGCCTTTAACTGCTAAATAAGCCTCTTGCCAAGTTTATGGCCCACAAGAGTCTTCCTCAAGGACCTTGGAACTGAGTCCTTAAAATGTAAAGCACAGGGAGATCAGCTCCGTGCTTTGTGACCACCTAGAGGGGTGGGATAGGAGGGTGGGAGGGAGGGAGACGTAAGAGGGAAGAGATATGGGAACATATGTATATGTATAACTGATTCACTTTGTTATAAAGCAGAAACTAACACACCATAGTAAAGCAATTATACTCCAATAAAGATGTAAAAAAAAAAAAATGTAATCATCAAGGAAGATAGCAGCCCTGGGAGGGCAGGAGCCTTGCTCTAAGTCGCAAAACTACCACCTGTCATAAAGATATGAGAACTTATTTTCCTCTGGATAGCACAGAAGATCATCCCAATTACCCAGTACATTTAGGATGAACTGTATGTGAAAAATACTGCTGTGAAGTCCTCTCAGTGAGGACTATGTATTGTTTATCTTGGGAACATGCATGTGAAGGGCTGTATCTGCCTGATTATATAAAAGGGTGAGATTCCTTTGTGTCTTTATAATTTCTTAGTGGATTTCCTGTGATGGGAATCACAATCTGCTTTCCTGTTTATTCAATAATAAAACTGTTTACTTTCTCTTCTGCCTTTGTGGAGAGGTTTCCTGGGTTGGGAGGAGATTTTGTTTTTAATTATTTCTCCTCAAATAGTGTCATATATTTATTTGTTTACCTCAACTGGTAGAGAATGCCTGAAAGGCAGAGTCCATATATTGCTTATGTTTTCATAACCATGCCTAGTATTATTAGGTATTCAATAAATGTAGGTTAAATCTTATTATATTCAGTGGCCATTATATTAATATATGTGTGATGATGAATGTTTAAAATATTGAAAAAGAGAAAGTGCTTTGACTTCAAAAGCAGACTACAGCTCTTTGCCTCTAGCATGCTCTTGTACCAGCTTTTCTTTCCTCTTCCCCAATAAACCACTTTTTATGCCCCAGACTTTCTGAAATATTTTTCCATAATTCCTCAGATCTTCACTTTTCATGGCCCTGTACTTTTACATGTATCCTTGCTCCCCTTGCCCTCTCCTCAGAAATGTCCTCCTACAACCAAATTCTTCTACATACAGCCTACCCATCATACTGGCAGATGTGTTTGTATACAGGGAAGAGAAAGGATGGCCCAAAGATAGGAGTGGGAGGTAGGTTTACTTTTGAAAGGTGCATCTATGTGTACCTTTTAGATTGTGTTCTAGGCATGCATTAGCTATTCAAAAAATAGACTAAATATATTAAATATTCAATACATTTCAATAGGGAACATGAGAGTCCCTTCCTGTAGGAATTCACCCTTACCCTCTGTTGGCAAGGCTATTAGCCACGTTAAAGTAGAGCTCTGCTTAGGAACCAGTCACATGGTCACTGCTTAATAAAGGATTGCTGAGTGAATGAATAAATAGGAGGAAGCTTGTGTTATCAGGTTATCAATGGCCCTAGCATTTTAAGGGGAAAAAAAATGTATTCCAACTGCTATGGGCAAGAAATGACAAAGCTCACTTCTAAGTTTTCTGACTAAAGAAAAGAGGCAAGTTTTAGAAAGGAATTAATCTCTGTCTTGAAATCAACAGTCTCTTGCTCACATGGACAGGTTAAAAACAACTTTTAAGCAAAAACTCCAGATGAAACAGGTCTTTCTTAACCAGAGTGACATTCTGTTCCTGCCTGTGACTGCACTATGTTCAATGATTCCATTTCAGTGGCTTTCAACACAGACACTATAAGACAAAACACTCCTTAATGAGAAAAAATATGTCAAAAGTAAAAACCAATAATAACAGTGGTTCAATAGTATATCTCTTTCAAGAGGTATTTACATTACATTTGGTATTATGCTTTTCACAGGTACCTAAAAATGTTAAATGAAATAAAAGTGCCTGCTAAAAAGTAAAATGATCGTGATCATGACATGATTACAACTATCATAGTCTCAAACTACAGTGTTTATTTAATATTATTTATGTGCAACTTCTGAGAACATTATGCAACAGGTATTTCCCTCTGTTTTAGTGTGTCATACAAAATGTGGGGTATTCTGGAGTGAATGGTACAAAGTCAGAGAAGAGGAACGTACAGCAACCTAATTTCTTTTCCAATGTAATCTAAGTTGAGAAAAATTACATAGGGAATAACTGGATCAAAGAAGCCATTCTAGATGAGTTAAGAAATAGCAGTGACCATAAGGACAATGTTCTTTAAAAGTGACTTGAGTAGAGTTGCATATTTGTTTTTTAGACTGTCTTTGCTTAATAATTAGCGTATAAATGGTCCCAACTAGGATTGAACAGTAATGTGTCATTAACCTCATAACAGTACCTAAAGGAGGCATCCACATTTAAATTCGGGGGAAATTAGTCTAACTAACCTCTCCTGAGCATAATAATCTTGAAGCAGCCACAGCCACACTGAGCTCAGATCGAGCATCCTGAGTTCCTTTAAGATACATACACACACGTACGTGCACACTTAGCAGGAAGGAAAACATTCAATGACACTGTTTTCTCAAAGGAAATTTTTAATGATATCTTAAGATACTGTCTTCTAATATTGAACCAAGTATGTTCCCTGAAAAAGTCTTTCCTTCATGTATTTATTGAGTTATATGGCAATTTATTTATCTTTAATTCATGAATTTACTCGTTTCATTTAACAAATGTCTAAAAAGCACCTACTTCAGGTAAAGCACAATTCTCGACCCAGTAGGAGACCCAAAGAAAAATACGACGTGTGTTCCCACCTTTATGAGGTCTGCTGTCTACTAGGGAAGGTAGGGCTACGAACAGGAGCAAGTTCAAAAGAACATGATAAGAGAGGTTGTCAGCGGGGGGAGGGAAGGCAGGAGGGACAATAAAGGGGTAGGGAACTAAGAGGTACAAGCTATTCTGTATAAAATAAGCTACAGGGTTATACTGTACAACACAGGGAATATGGCCAATATTTTACAATAACTCTAAGTGGAGTATAACCTTTAAAAATTGAGAACCACGATATTGCACACCTATAACCTTATATCATACTATACATCAACCATACTTCAATAGAAAAAAGAACAAAATTAAAAACAAACAATATAATGAGCTTTAAAAACTGAGTTCCTACTATGTGACTAGCACTGTGTTAAGCAATTACTTCTTTATTGTGATGCCATAAAACAGAGTTTAGTCAAACACGCAGGGAGTTCAGAGAGATTTCTACTCTCCAAAAGGCAAAGTGAATAAGGGTTAAGAACAAGGTCAGGGCTTCCGGGAAGATAGCAGAAGAGTAAGACGCGGAGATCACCTTCCTCCCCACAGATACACCAGAAATACATCTACACGTGGAACAACTCCTACAGAACACCTACTGATGCTGGCAGAAGACCTCAGACCTCCCAAAAGGCAAGAAACTCCCCACGTCCCTGGGTAGGGCAAAAGAAAAAAGAATAAACAGAGACAAAGGATAGGGACGGGACCTGCACCAGTGGGAAGGAGCCGTGAAGGAGGAAAGGTTTCCACACACTAGAAGCCCCTTCACGAGCAGAGATTGCGGGTGGCGGAGCGGGGAGCTTCGGAGCCGCAGAGGAGAGCGCAGCAACAGGGGTGCGGAGGGCAAAGCGGAGAGATTCCCGCACAGAGGATCGGTGCCGACCAGCACTCACCAGCCCGAGAGGCCTGTGTGCTCGCCCGCCGGGGTGGGCGGGGCTGGGAGCTGAGGCTCAGGCTTCGGTCGGAGCGCAGGGAGAGGACTGGGGTTGGCGGCGTGAACACAGCCTGCAGGGGGTCAGTGCGCCATGGCTGGCCGGGAGGGAGTCTGGGGAAAAGTCTGGACCTGCCGAAGAGGCAGGAGACTTTTTCTTCCCTCTTTGTATCCAGGTGAGTGAGGAAAGGGGATTAAGAGCACTGCTTAAAGGAGCTCCAGAGACGGGCGCAAGCTGCGGCTAAAAGCGCGGACCCCAGAGACGGGCATGAGACGCTAAGGCTGCTGCTACCAGCACCAAGAAGCCTGTGTGCGAGCACAGGTCATTATCCACACCTCCCTTCCGGGGAGCCTGTGCAGCCTGCCACTGCCAGGTTCCCAGGACCCAGGGACAACTTCCCCAGGAGAAGGCACGGCGAGCCTCAGGCTGGTGCAACATCATGCCGGCCTCTGCCGCCGCAGGCTTGCCCCGCATCCATGCCCCTCCCTCTCCCCGGCCTGAGTGAGCCAGAGCCCCCGAATCAGCGGCTCCTTTAACCCTGTCCTGTCTGAGCGAAGAACAGATGCCCTCCAGCGACCTACACGCAGAGGCGGGGCCAAATCCAAAGCTGAGCCCCTGGGAGCTGTGAGAACAAAGAAGAGAAAGGGAAATCTCTCCCAGCAGCCTCAGAAGCAGTGGGTTAAAGCTCCACAATCAACTTGATGTACCCTGCATCTGAGGAATACATGAATAGACAACGAATCATCCCAAATTAAGGAGGTGGACTTTGAGAGCAAGATTTATGATTTTTTCCCCTTTTCCTCTTTTTGTGTGTATGTGTATGCTTCCATGTGACATTTTGTCTGTATAGCTTTGCTTCCACCATTTCTCCTAGGGTTCTATCTGTCCTTTTTTGTTTTTTTTAATTTTTAATAATTTTTTTTTTAATAACTTTTTTTTTTTTTTTGCGGTACGCGGGCCTCTCACTGTTGTGGCCTCTCCCATTGCAGAGCACAGGCTCCGGACGCGCAGGCTCAGCGGCCATGGCTCACAGGCCCAGCCGCTCTGCGGCACGTGGGATCCTCCCAGACCAGGGCATGAACCCGCGTCCCCTGCATTGGCAGGCAGACTCTCAACCACTGCGCCAACAGGGAAGCCCTTAATAACTTTATTTTACTTTACTTTATCTTCTTTCTTGCTTTCTTTCTTTCTTTCCTTCCCTCCTTTTGATGACGAATCATCCCAAATTGAGGAGGTGGACTTTGAGAGCAAGATTTATTATTTTTTCCCCTTTTCCTCTTTTTGTGAGTGTGTATGTGTATGCTTCTGTGTGAGATTTTGTCTGTATAGCTTTGTTTCCAAAATTGGTCCTAGGGTTCTATCCGTCTGTTTTTTTTTGTTTGTTTTTTAAATTTTTTTCTTAATAATTATTTTTTTATTTTAATAACTTTATTATATTTTATCTTACTTTATTTTATTTTACTTTATCTTCTTTCTTTCTTTTTTTCCTTCCTTCCCTCCTTCCTCCCTCCCTCCCTCTCTCTCTCTTTCTTTCTTTCTACTTGAAGTAATTCTTTCTTTCTACTTTTTCTCCCTTTTATTCTGAGCCATGTGGATGAAAGCCTCTTGGTGCTGCAGCCAGGAGTCACTGCCGTGTCTCTGAGATGGAAGAGCCAACTTCAGGACACTGGTCCACAAGAGACCTCCCAGCTCCACATAATATCAAATGACGAAAATCTCCCAGAGATCTCCATCTCAACACCACCAGCACCCAGCTTCACTCAACGGCTAGCAAGCTACAGTGTTGGACATCCTATGCCAAACAACTAGCAAGACAGGAACACAACGCCACCCATTAGCAGAGAGGCTGCCTAAAATCGTAATAAGTCCACAGACACCCCAAAACACACCACCAGATGTGGACCTCTCCACCAGAAAGACAAGATCCAGCCTCACCCACCAAAACACAGGCACTAGTCCCCTCCACCAGGAAGCCTACATAACCCACTGAACCAACCTTAGCCACTTGGGACAGACACCAAAAATAACGGGAACTACGAAACTGCAGCCTGCAAAAAGGAGACCCCAAACACAGTAAGATAAGCAAAATGAGAAGACAGAAAAACACACAGCACATGGAGGAGCAAGATAAAAACCACCAGACCTAACAAATGAAGAGGAAATAGGCAGTCTACCTGAAAAAGAATTCAGAATAATGATTGTAAAGATGATCCAAAATCTTGGAAATAGAATGGACAAAATGCAAGAAACATTTAACAAGGACCTAGAAGAACTAAAGAGCCAACAAACAATGATGAACAACACAATAAATGAAATTAAAAATACTCTAGATGGGATCAATAGCAGAATAACGGAGGGAGAAGAATGGATATGTGACCGGGAAGATAAAATAATGGAAATAACTACTGCAGAGCAGAATAAAGAAAAAAGAATGAAAAGAACTGAGGACAGTCTCAGAGACCTCTGGGACAACATGAAACACACCAACATTCGAATTATAGGGGTTCCAAAGGAAGAAGAGAGAAAGAAAGGGACTAAGAAAATATTTGAAGAGATAATAGTTGAAAACTTCCCTAATATGGGAAAGGAAATAGTTAATCAAGTCCAGGAGGCACAGAGAGTCCCATACAGGATAAATCCAAGGAGAAATACGCCAAGACACATATTAATCAAACTGTCAAAAATTGAATACAAAGAAAACATATTAAAAGCAGCAAGGGAAAAACAACAAATAACACACAAGGGAATCCCCATAAGGTTAACAGCTGATCTTTCAGCAGAAACTCTGCAAGCCAGAAGGGAGTGGCAGGACATACTGAAAGTGATGAAGGAGAAAAACATGCAACCAAGATTACCCAGCAAGGATCTCATTCAGATTTGATGGAGAAATTAAAAGCTTTAGAGACAAGCAAAAGCTAAGAGAATTCAGCACCACCAAACCAGCTTTACAACAAATGCTAAAGGAACTCCTATAGGCAGGAAACACAAGAGAAGGAAAAGACCTACAATAACGAACCCAAAAAAATTAAGAAAATGGGAATAGGAACATACATATCGATAATTACCTTAAATGTAAAGGGACTAAATGCTCCCACCAAAAGACACAGATTGGCTGAATGGATACAAAAACAAGACCCATATATATGCTGTCTACAAGAGACCCACTTCAGACCTAGAGACACATACAGACTGAAAGTAAGGGGATGGAAAAAGATATTCCATGCAAATGGAAACCAGATCAGAAATAAATGAAAAAGAAATGAAGGAAACAATAGCAAAGATCAATAAAACTAAAAGCTGGTTCTTTGAGAAGATAAACAAAATTGATAAACCATTAGCCAGACTCATCAAGAAAATAAGGGAGAAGACTCAAATCAATAGAATTAGAAATGAAAAAGAAGTAACCACTGACACTGCAGAAATACAAAAGATCATGAGGGATTACTACAAGCAACTCTATGCCAATAAAATGGACAATCTGGAAGAAATGGACAAATTCTTAGAAATGCACAACCTGCCAAGACTGAATCAGGAAGAAGTACAAAATATGAACAGACCAATCACAAGCACTGAAATTAAGACTGTGATTAAAAATCTTCCAACAAACAAAAGCCCAGGACCAGATGGCTTCACAGGCGAATTCTATCAAACATTTAGAGAAGAGCTAACACCTATCCTTCTCAAACTCTTCCAAAATATAGCAGAGGGAGGAACACTCCCAAACTCATTCTATGAGGCCACCGTCACCCTGATACCAAAACCAGACAAGGATGTCACAAAGAAAGAAAACTAGAGGCCAATATCACTGATGAACATAGGTGTAAAAATCCTCAACAAAATACTAGCAAACAGAATCCAACAGCACATTAAACGGATCATACACCATGATCAAGTGGGGGTTTATTCCAGGAATGTAAGGATTCTTCAATATACACAAATCAATCAACGTGATACACCATATTAACAAATTAAAGGAGAAAAACCATATGATCATCTCAATAGATGCAGGGAAATCTTTTGACAAAATTCAACACCCATTTGTGATAAAAACCCTCCAGAAAGTAGGCACAGAGGGAACTTTCCTCAACATAATAAATGCCATATATGACAAACCCACAGCCAACATCGTCCTCAATGGTGAAAAACTGAAAGCATTTCCACTAAGTTCAGGAACAAGACAAGGTTTCCCACACTCACCACTATTATTCAACATAGTTTTGGAAGTTTTAGCCACAGCAATCAGAGAAGAAAAGGAAATAAAAGGAATCCAAATCGGAAAAGAGGAAGTAAAGCTGACACTGTTTGCAGATGACATGATTGTATACATAGAGAATCCTAAAGATGCTACCAGAAAACTACTAGAGCTAATTAATGAATTTAGTAAAGTAGCAGGATACAAAATTAATGCACAGAAATCTCTGGCATTCCTATACACTAGTGATGAAAAATCTGAAAGTGAAATCAAGAAAACACTCCCATTTACCATTGCAACAAAAAGAATAAAATATCTAGGAATAAACCTACCTAAGGAGATAAAAGACCTGTATGCAGAAAATTATAAGACACTGATGAAAGAAATTAAAGATGACACAAATAGATAGAGAGATATACCATGTTCTTGGATTGGAAGAATCAATATTGTGAAAATGACTACTACCCAAAGCCATCTACAGATTCAATGCAATCCCTATCAAACTACCACTGGCATTTTTCACAGAACTAGAACAAAACAATTTCACAATTTGTATGGAAACACAAAAGACCCCGAATTGCCAAAGCAATCTTGAGAATGAAAAATGGAGCTGGAGGAATCAGGCTCCCCAACTTCAGACTATACTACAAAGCTACAGTAATCAAGACAGTATGGTATGGGCACATCAACAGAAAGATAGATCAATGGAACAGGATAGAAAGCCCAGAGATAAACCCACGCACATATGGTCACCTTATCTTTGATAAAGGAGGCAGGAATGTACAGTGGAGAAAGGACAGCCTCTTCAATAAGTGTTGCTGAGAATACTGGACAGGTACATGTAAAAGTATGAGTTTAGATCACTCCCCCACACCATACACAAAAATAAGCTCAAAATGGATTAAAGACCTAAATGTAAGGCCAGAAACTATCAAACTCTTAGAGGAAAACATAGGCAGAACACTCTATGATATAAATCACAGCAAGATCCTTTTTGACCCACCTCCTAGAGAAATGTAAATAAAACCAAAAATAAACAAATGGGACCTAATGAAACTTAAACACTTTTGCACAGTAAAGGAAACCATAAACAAGACCAAAAGACAACCCTCAGAATGGGAGAAAATATTTGCAAATGAAGCAACTGACAAAGGATTAATCTCCAAAATTTATAAGCAGTTCATGCAGCTCAGTAACAAAAAAACAAACAACCCAGTTCAAAAATGGGCAGAAGACCTAAATAGACATTTCTCCAAAGAAGATATGCAGACTGCCAACAAACACACAAAAAACTGCTCACCATCATTAATCATTAGAGAAATGCAAATCAAAACTACAATGAGGTATCATCTCACACCAATCAGAATGGCCATCATCAGAAAATCTAGAAACAATAAATGCTGGTGAAGGTGTGGAGAAAAGGGAACCCTCTTGCACTGTTGGTGGGAATGTAAATTGATACAGCCACTATGGAGAACAGTATGCAGGTTCCTAAAAAACTACAAATAGAAATACCATATGCCCCAGAAATCCCACTACTGGGCATATACCCTGAGAAAACCATAATTCAAAAAGAGTCATGTACCAAAATGTTCATTGCAGCTCTATTTACAATAGCCCGGAGATGGAAACAACCTAAGTGTCCATCATCGGATGAATGGATAAAGATGTGGCACATATATACAATGGAATATTACTCAGCCATAAAAAGAAACGACATTGAGCTATTTGTAATGAGGTGGATAGACCTAGAGTCTGTCATACAGAGTCAAGTAAGTCAGAAAGAGAAAGACAAATACCATATTCTAACACATATATATGGAATTTAAGGGGAAAAAAATGTCATGAAGAACCTAGGGGTAAGACTGGAATAAAGACACAGACCTACTAGTGAATGGACTTGAGGATATGGGGAGGGGGAAGGGTAAGCTGTGACAAAGAGAGATGGAGGCATGGACATATATACACTACCAAACTGAAGGTAGATAGCTAGTGGGAAGCAGCCACATAGCACAGGGAGATCAGCTCAGTGCTTTGTGACCACCTGGAGGGGTGGGATAGGGAGGGTGGGTGGGAGGGAGACGCAAGAGGGAAGAGATATGGGAACATATGTATATGTATAACTGATTCCCTTTGTTAAAAGCAGAAACTAACACACCATTGTAAAGCAATTTTACTCCAATAAAGATGTAAAAATCAAAACAAAGAATAAGGTCACGCAAATCACACTGCTTAGGTTTGCATCTCGGCTTGGTCACTACTTCCACTGGTACCTTAGGGAAGCCATTTGAGGGCTCATTGCTTCACCTTCCTCATGTGTAAAAGGGGAACGATAAGAAGGTTGCCTACCTTACAGGTTTGTTGTGAGGATTAAATTACTTAAGAAATGCCAGGCACTGAGAACTGTGTCTGGTATGTAGTTGTAATAAGTATTATCTTCTTTCATTTTGATGTATCATGGAAGTTTTCCAAAAGGACTGACAGTATAGCTAAAAGGCACCTCAATTGTAGATTCTTTTTTTTTTCTTTTAAGCGAATACTTATTTTTAGAAGTGAGACTAATCAGTGCCTCACCAGCATTAAATGTTTAGTGCCAACCCATGAAGACCTCTCTAGCACTTTAGAACCACGATGTTTGTACTAGAAAAAGTACTGGATTGAGAGTCAAGGATACCAGTGATAATTTTAGCTTTATAGTAATTGTTATATGACTTTCAGCAAATTACAAAGATCTAAATTGTAAACTTCAGTTTCCTAGTTCACAAGATAAGATGCATTGTTCTGTGTATATGTGTAATGGGGGTAGAGGGCCCTGATGCAAAAGTATTTAAATAGTACAACAGAAGTTGAAGGCTCACAATATAATAGAAGACATGTCTGAGTCTTATATTATCAATATTTGTGCCATGTGCTGCAATTTGTGCTTCATAAAGTTTAAGAAAGCACAAAAACATCTACCAATCATAGAACAGCAGTCTTCTTAAGGTTAGGAACATTATATCCTGCTGATAATCAATAGAATACATGAAACAGAGAACTGAATTTTAGGTGAGAGACCTTATGTAGAAATCTTATTCTTAGATCAATACTAACTCTGTATCTGTATCTGCATTTGTCTGGAATTTGTTTTCTCACCTGCAGATGATAGAAAATTATTATCACATTCTTTAAGCTCTATTTCAAGTTGGTCTATCAAGGCTATCATGAAATAGACATTTAAATTACAAACTGTATTTAAATTGAAAATTTTTTAAATGCGAAAATAAAGTTTATTGTAATATATCTAAAAAGTAAAGGAATGTATAAGGTAAAATGTCAAAATACTTTTACTCCCTATTCCAGCCTACATGGCAGGGCCACAACTCCCATCCCTTTGTTTTTGACCTTTTCAGGTATAATTATTTTAACTATGTGATATGATTCTGTTCAAACTGGTTTTCTACGTATTTATGTGCACGTATACATGCATGTACACTGGCATATTTTTCTTCATATAAATGTGACTATACAGGGCTTCCCTGGTGGCGTAGTGGTTGAGAGTCCGCCTGCCGATGCAGGGGACACGGGTTCGTGTCCCGGTCTGGGAAGATCCCACATGCCACGGAGCGGCTGGGCCCGTGAGCCATGGCAGCTGAGCCTATGCATCCGGAGCCTGTGCTCTGCAACGGGAGAGACCAAAAGAGTGAGAGGCCTGCGTACCGCAAAAAAAAAAAAAAAAAATGTGACTATACAATAGGTTGTATTCTATGATTGAAAAAAAAAAAAAAACTTTGAACTCCTGGTTTCCTCTTCCACATGTAAGGAACTTAGGAACTGCCACTAATAACAAGTAAAAAGCTGAACAGACTAAAAAATCAACTCTTCTAGGGTTCATAAGGTTGGAGAGACAAACAGGCAAATATAGGGAATCACGGCTCACCAGAGCAGGGATTCATGAGTAGAAATCACTATAGGAACCAATGCCAGGTTAGGAAGATCTAAACTGTAACTGACAAATCACTAATGGCTCAATGTGGACAATTCTGAGAGCTAACAACTTGGGGGGATGGCAAAAGAATGATGAAAAACTCCAGGAATGACAAAAAGTATCACACACACACACACACACACACGCACACACACACACATACACCTCCTGGAACTAATAAGCAACTATAGCAAAATTGCAGAATATAAGTTTCATACACAAAGTCAATCACTTTCCTGTATTCTAGCAATGAACAAATGGAGCTTGATATTAAACACAATGCCATTTACCTTAGCATCCGAACATGCAGTTTATCGAAGTATTTTTCCAACAAAATATATACAAGGTTTACATGAGAAAAACTACAAAACACTGATGAACAAAATCAAAAAATAACTAAATAAATGGAGAGATATTCCTGTTTATGGAAAGGAAGACTCAATATGTCAAGACGTCAGTCCTTCCTTCCCACTTTGATCTATAGATTCAATGCAATCTCAGACAAAATTCCAGCAAGTTATTTTGTGCATATTGACAAAATGATTCTAAAGTTTATATGGAGAGACAATAGATTCAGAATAACCAACACAATACTGAAGGAGAACAAAATTAGAAGACTGACGCTACACAACTTAAAGACTTACTACAAACCCACACTAAGAAAGACCGTGTAGTATTGGCAAAATAATAGACAAATAGAACAGAATAGAGAGCCCAGAAATATACCCACATATATGTGGTCGACTGATCTTTGACAAAGGAGAAAAGTCAAAACAATGAAGCAAAGACAGTCTTTTCAATAAATGGTGCTGAAACATCCACAAGGAAAAAAATGAATCTGGACACAAAACTAATAACCTTCACAAAAATTAACTAAAAATGCATCATAGACCTAAATATGAAACACAAAACTATAAAACTCCTAGAAGATAACATACAAGAAAACTTAGATGACTTGGGTATAGCAATGGCTTTTTATATACAACTATAAAGGTATGTTCCATGAAAGAAACAATTGATAAGGTAGACTTTATTAAAGTTTAAAACTTCTGCTCACTGAAAGACAATGTCAAGAGAATGAGAAAACAAGCCACAGGCTGCAAGAAAATATTTTCAAAAGACACATCTGATAAAGGACAGTTATCCAAAATATTTTTTAAAAAAAACTTTAAAAACTCAATAGTAAGAAAACAAATAACCCAATTAAAAAATCAGCTGAAGACCATAGCAGATACCTCCCCAAAGAAGCTAAACAGCTGAGAAATCACTATGTAAAAACATGCTTCACATCATATGTCATCAGTGAAATGCAAATTAAAACAACATTGAGATGCCACTACATACCTATCAGAATGGGCAAAATTTGAAAGACTGACAACACCAGCTAATGAAGATGTAGAGCAACAGGAAATCTCATTCATTGCTGATGGGAATGCAAAATGGTACAACCACTTTGGAGGACAGTATGTTGGTTTCTTACAAAAGCATATTCTCACCATAAGACACAGAAATCATGCTCCTTGATGTTTACCCAAAGGATCTGAAAACTTATGTCCACACAAAAACACTCACATGAATGTTTATAGCAGTTTTGCTAATAATTGCCAAAAAATTGGAAGCAATCAAGATGTCCTTCAGTGGGTGAATGAGTAAATAAACTGTGGTACATCCAGCCAATGGAATATTATTCAGCATAAAAAAGAAATGAGCTACCAAGCAATGAAAAGATATGGAGAATCTTTAATGCATATTACTAAATGAAAGAAGCCAGTCTGAAAAGGTTACATACTGTATGATTCCAAGTATACGACATTCTGGAAAAGGCAAAACTATGGAGAGTAAAAAGATCAGTGGTTGCTAAGGGTGGGGGTGAGGGAGGGGATGAATAGACTGAGTATAGAGGATTTATACAGCAATGAAAATACTCTGTATGATATTAAAATGATGGGTACATGTCATTATACATTTGTCCAACTCATAGAGTAAGCTATGTACTTACTAAGGAATGTACCAAGGTAAGCTATAGTACTTTGGGTGGTTATGATATGTCATGGTAGGTTCATGAATTGTAACAAATGTACCGCTTTGTTGCACGATGTTGATGACAGCAGAAGTCGTGCATGTATGGTGGCAGGGGATATAGTACACGGAAAATCTCTTGTACTTTCTGCTCAATGTTACTTTGAACGTAAAACTGCTCTAAAAAATAAAAATCTAAAGAAAACTAAACTGTCAGACGATCTGCTTTCCTAGAAAAAAGCCCCCACATTTTTAAAGATTCATAATTAGAGCTACATCTAAGCAACTTTCCTACTATTTATTGGCCATTAACATTTATTCATTGTGCAATGTCTACTCATAATTTTTTTCCATTTTTTCTTTTTTAAGTAAGACCGCTTTATAGCTTTCCTTTTCTTGTTGCATATATTGGAAATATCTTTTGTCTAGGCTCTCAACTGAGTTTTGTTTCATGGTTCGTGTTATTATAAGTATTACCAAACAAACTGAGCTCAGGTCCACTCACCTGACCCACAACAAAGCCAATCTACTGACTCCGAGTTGTGGGGAAAGAAAGTACAAAATTTATGGCAAGGCACCAAACTCCCTGACGGCTTTCAGGCAAGGGCTTTTAAAGGCAACATCAAGGGATGTGAGTCATAGAATCTGTGATCAGCTCATGGATGCTTTTCTGACTGGCTGCTGGTGAGGTAACAGAGTATGTTTCAGGAAACTTAATTATCCTCCGACTGGTTGGAACCAGTTTGTGTTGTATGTGCTTATAGTCAGCATGTAGTCACCATCCTCTACTGGGCGAGGTCTTAGTTTCTTCAGAACAGCTCAGAGATATATGTTAGATTGTTATCTATACCCCTCCGGGAGGAACTAGGAGTCCTGTGACTCTATTGTTCTGATCATTACCTGCTTAAGTCTGCTCTTTGGAACTTGGGGAAGGCCAAACAAAAAGGAGACATAGAGGGGCTTGTACAGGGGAAGGCCCTGAAGGATCCAGCTTGGTTTCATAAACGGTTTTAATTTTATAGGATCAAATCATCATGCTGATCACCTTAACGTGAGTGTAATTCATATAAACTATTTCACAGTGTCTCTCATGGATGTGCATCACAATCTTGTGTAAGAAATGCCATTGTAATTTAGAATGTACCCCATTCATATCCAATACTTAAAACGTGAAAATCTCATACTAGAGTATTTTTATCTGATAATATTCGGCAGTCATTGGGAAAGAGACAATATGTGGGTTTTGCATTTCACATGACCCTAAGTTACTAATTCTATGATTTCTGAGGTGAAGTGTAGAAGGATCTTAAAAGTTCTTTCAAACACACAGACACACACAAGTGTGTATGTATGTGCCTGTTCGTGCGTATCCAGTGGGTCCCTAAGACCATCTTCCTGTTTAATGATTCACCAGAAGGACTCACAGAACTCAGAAAAGTTGATATACTCCCAGCTACAGTATATTATTGTGAACAGAAACTGACTGAAACTAGCAAAGGGAAAAGGGCATAAGGCAGCATCCGGGTGAGACAGGCACAAGCTTCCAGTTGTATTCTCCTAGGAGAGTTAAGCTGACAATACTCAATCTCCCCAGTAAATATGTGTGATGATACATATGGAGTGTTGCCAACCATGGAGGCTCATCCAAGACTGGTGACCAGGGGTTTTATTGGGGGTTGTTCATGGAGGCATGGAGCGCCTGCCTGCCTGGCTTTATTTCTTCAGTCTCCAGTCCCTCCAGAAGTCAAACTGATACTGCATGGCCCAAGACCTCCACCTTAAATTAGATTGTTAGCATAGACTACCTGGTGTGGCCCAAGACCCCAGGTAAACAAAAACACTCTTACTAAGCAAGAAACTCCAAGGTTTTAGAAGTTATGTCCCAGGAGCTGGTCAAGGGCTAAACCTTTATTTGGAATGTATAGGGTTTATACAACCCAGGCCACACTGAGTTAATTCTTTCCTACACAGTGTGTAACTTGTCAACTAAATGGATATTACAGAGATACTAATTAGAAACATGCCTGAACAAAAAGTCAATATGCTTCTTACTTTTAATGTCCTAAAATAAATTAATAAATAACATTTGAAAATATGGCCATTTTCAAATTTCAAAACAACAGTGAATGATGATCTATTGTCCTGCTTTTTAGAAAAATATAAATTTCCTCCAATGGTAGAAGAGGCATATGGTGGAAAATCTCACTTGTCATTTTCCATAAAGTTAAGAAACACGATGAGCAGTTAGAAGACAGAATGATGTACTGCAATCTCCAGAAACCTCTTGAGGGTATCAGAAAAATATCCTATTTAAATATTGGGAAGTAAGGAAGTTAATCTGGTCTGATCTATGCAACTTGGCCTTTGAATACTTAAGTGGCTGTCAATCTTCCTTTCTGAATTAATGTCTAGCACAGCAGGAAATACTAACTTATGCAAAACTAAACTGCTGCCAATAAGAAAAAAAATGAAGAAGGAGTTTTCTGTTTGCAAAAAGACACTTTTACTGTCAAAAGATATTTCATTATTTTAAAGATACCTTTATAAGTACGCAAATAAAATGAATTTTAGTTGTGTAATCTATAAACTGCTGCTATAATAAGACATTAAATTAACTGGATTTACTTTTCCTCTATATGTTCTAATACTGTGTAAATAGAGGGGGTATTGTAGTGCTCCAAAGACATAATTTATGAGATAACAAAAAATACATTTCTTTAAAGATCAAGTCATGTGTTTGAATATAATTAGTAATGTGCTAACAATGCAACGCATCAGTAAAATATTCATTTCTTAATCATGGCTTTGCAAATATACTAGGCATAATTTTTTCCTTATGCACTTTAACCTTATGCTAATTAAGGCCTTGATTGACTCGGCAAATAATTTAGGGGAACTAAATCATCAGTTGTTATTCCAATTTATTTTCTTACTCTTTTTAATACTGAGATGGTTTTAAGAGTGGCTAATTTATGAAAAAGAAAAAAAGAAAACAACATAAACAGACGTATATACTGTCCTCCCCCTTTACCTCTTCGGAACAGTTTTCAAAGCTCTCTGAGAGACTAACTCCTGGGTTATAATCCAGGTTGGCTCAAATAAAATTTTCCATTGCTTTCTTAGATTGACTATTGATTCATGTTTTTCATTGACAATGGTATTCAGTTCATATGATAAAGGCATTTTAAAAGTTTTTTGAGAAATATTGTATACATGCAGGGTATTGAATAATATCTTATTTTACTTGATAATGAAGGAACGTTGTGTCAGTAACATATTCCCCAAATTCTGCCCAAAATTAACAGTACTTTTTTAACAATGGCCAATCTCTTTTGAATAAAATAGAATATACTCTAGATTTTTTTTAACATAAAAGGAACAAATGGTGATGAAATAAAAATACACACTTTAAGGCAAGACAATAAAAGTTTAAACATAACACTTTTCCTCTGCCCTTTGGCCTCCTCCCTCCACTCTAGTGTGCATTGTGCATCTGCATTATGTGTTAATGAGACTTCCCCAAGTTAGAAATACCTGCTCAACCATAAAGATCAATTTTTCTTCTTCTGGCACCAGCTATGTAAACTCCTTAGAAGATAACATTCCTTTCTCAATCCTGTAAGGGGTCATGATGATGCACCACTTGCCTTTTACATGTAGTCATCTTTGGTGAACTTTATGTACAATGACAATATATCATTTCCCTTAAAGAGAGTGACTGGTGCAGAACAGACTGATCAGAGGACCTGGGGAGATACTGGTCCACACCTAATGGAAGTTCTTAGCTTAAATGCTTACTTATGACCTTATTCATGTTACTAGCTATATTACTTGTATTCTGCCTATTTTACAAGATTACTGTTTCTTGCATTACCAAATGTGTGACTGATTGGGCCTCAGATAAAATTAATGATGATTAGGCAACTTGAAATGATTGATGAAAAATATAGTTCCATAAGATAAATGATTGTGTAATAGTGTAACTCTAGATGTGGGAAGAACCAACAAGAGGGAACAATTTCCTGGACCATAGAAAGACTAGAAAGATAGGTGGTCCAGAGGCTTTTGGCTACTGTTAACAGGGCCTAGTCCAGTAATAGCACACTGAGTCGTCTATCAACAAAATCCTCACCTGACCTGGGAATGAGCATTCCTAGTGCCATGGGACAAATTGATTACAAAATGCTCCCAAACCTTAGTGGAAATTAAGAACCAAAGAAAAGGGACTGCAAAATAGAGAATGTTGCCTACCATCCAGTTCTACAATAATCAAGTCATTAGTCACTGCTGTCGCTGATATACAACATACCCTAAAGGGAGTTCAGAGTGAAGGTCAGGGAAAAGTCTGGGAAAACTGACTGAACAGGTCCTCAGATAGTTAAATATTTTCAGGAGAAGATTTTGTGAACCCTGTTTCTTGCATCTTCCCATACTTAGAAAAGCACTAAAATGGGAGGGAAGTCCAAAAGGGAGGGGATATCTGTATGTGTATGGCTGATTCATTTTGCTGTGCAGTGGAGGCTAACACAATATTATAAAGCAACCATACTCCAATAAAAATTAATAAAAAACAAAAGAAAAGCACTAAACAGTTAACTATAGCCAGCAGCAACCTTCTACTGAGACATGTGCTTGATTGCATGTACCCCTTCACCAAACTCACGTATATACTGTCCTCCCCCTTTACCTCTTCGGAACAGTTTTCAAAGCTCTCTGAGAGACTAACTCCTGGGTTATAATCCAGGTTGGCTCAAATAAAATTTTCCATTGCTTTCTTAGATTGACTATTGATTCATGTTTTTCATTGACAATGGTATTCAGTTCATATGATAAAGGCATTTTAAAAGTTTTTTGAGAAATATTGTATACATGCAGGGTATTGAATAATATCTTATTTTACTTGATAATGATTACTTGTTCTTTCTCATTCTTAGAAAAAAAAGAAAGTCCCAAATAATTCAGTATGTCTTCAATTATTAGGTAGGCAGTAGAGTGTGACTGTTAAGATTCAGGCATTGGAGTCAGATTAGCTGGATTCTAATTTTATCTGTGGCAGTTACTAGCTGTAAAAATATTAGTAGTGGGATACTAATAATATGCAAGTAATATGGATTCTTGAGCATTAAATAAGCTAATCCATGAGAAGAACCTAGCACCGGGCCTGGCACTTTATTGGTATGCAATAAATATCACCTACTTTTATTTCTTCGTTTGCTTTATTAACTTGAACAAGCTCCAGAATATTTACAGAACTGACCCAAAATGTATTTCTTGACCCTAACTATGTTTTGAATAATTCTGTCTCCATAGTGGCAACTATATGGTGCTGTAATAGAACTTTCTGCAATGATGGAAAGATTCTATAATCTATGCTATCCAATTTAGTCACCAATAGCCAAGTGACAAGTACAACCAAGGAACTATATTTTTAATTAAACTTACTCTTAATTAATTTAATTTAATTAGCTGCATGTGGCTAGTGGCTACAGTATTGTAAGGCATAGGTCTATATGCATTAATCTTTAAAACATTTCTCAGCTACAACAAGATGTTTCCAGCTATTCCTGTAAAGTAGAGCGATTCAATTGCACTTGAATTTAGGAAGGCAATATCCTGGTTTGTTTAGAGGTCTTTTTTTAGACACAAGATTAGTGTTTTTCCTCTGTTCAACTGTAGAGTAATTAAAGCTCGACTTCATTTTGGAATCCTGGGTTACAGAAGCAGAACTACCTGCTGACCACAGTCTTGAAATTCTACACGGACATTATCACCTGATTCAGGCCCTTTAGTAGAAAGCAGACTCCTGCCCCTTGGTGAACACAGAAGTAGCACAGAGCTCAGGCATCTAAGGGTCGGGGTGCATAACCATGGCAGGTCCAGAATGTCTCCTGAGTGACACTAGATGGCTTCCAGAAGCAAGGAACCAATTGAAGGTCTGTCTCAGGACTTCTCTGCCATAAGATATCATTCCTCTAATATCAGTCCTTTAACATTCTCTGAAGCTTGCCATTGGCCAAGTCTTACTGAAGGCTGGAAGGTATGAGAGCTCTGCTGATTCTGGCCATACAGCTCTGCCTCTTAGGCAGAGGGTAGGGAGGAAAAGGATGGAGAGAGGCCTTGCACAAGCAAGTGGAAGATATGAAATATATTCTATTTACAACCTGAAACTGTGATAGAAACCTAGGGAGCTATGGCAGAATCCTATTCTCAAACCATGTATGTAAGCCTGCAAGGAGATAAAATAATGTGATTTCAGGCACATTATTAACTAGCTATGTGATTTGGGCAAGTTAATTAATTCTCCACACGGGCTTTTGCATATCTATTGTGTATAAGATGAGAGCCTTGAAGTGCATTATCTCTAAGGTATCTTCCATGTTTGTTTACATAGGCTTCTTGGCCTGAATTCCCTGTATTTGCTGATAAGGGTGTCTGTCCTTCCACCTCTAGATGCAGGGAGTATACTTTTCACATGAGAGATTGATTTCTTACTTTCAGGGAGACAGGAAGGTCAGAGTGTCCCTCTTATACCGGCCATTTCTTAAGTAACTTTAATTCAAAATAATCAACATTCCATTGAGGGACATTTTAGGGCAGCCTATTCTGGGACCCAACAAAGGTGTGGACCACTTTCCTACAATCAAAATCTGAGAATACAAGTAATAAGTAATTTCTTAGTAGGAGCACTTTAATTTTTCAAAATACAACAAAGGGCAATTGAAATGAAATTCATGAGATTTACTAATTGCCTACTGGCCTGATTTGTACAGAAATACTTCCAAGAGAAGTTGACTACCACAGTGATACACTCCTTTTATTGATTACGACTGCATTCACATAACTGATCCAGTGAAGTATTAACTGGCCTATTGTTTTCCACAGTCTCAGGTCAATTTCCATTCTTCATTTTTAGTGAAAAATTCTCTGAATTATCAGAGAGTAGAAACAAAACTGGAGTTGGCAGTGCTTTGTAGTGGAGACATGGATTCAAGATTGCTGCCACTGCCTAGTTATGTGACTTCAGGCATGCTATTAACTAGCTATGTGATTTGGGCAAGTTAATTAATTCTCTACACTAGCTTTTGCATACCTATTGCATATAAGATGAGAGCCTTGAAGTGCATTATCTCTAAGGTATCTTCCAGCTCTGATTCAGGGCTCACATGTGCCCTGTAATTCCAAATTTATTTCATTTTCTGACAACCAAGAGAATGGTGAATTATTTCAAGGGGCATTATCACATTATCAAATCTTTCTTAAAATATTACTGAAAACATAAATGCAAATTGTAACAAGTATATTGGGTCAGGTTTGTATCAGCATATCAAATAGACTATTTTAATGTATTGTAATTGCAAATGTATTGAGAATTACTGAAACATAATCTTGTAAAAACATCATATAGATGTAACACATACATCTTCACTTGCATTTTGATAGATGAAAGAGGAAAAAAGTTACTTGAATGTCCTCAAACCAAACCAGCCTAATTAAATCACATTAAAAGTCAGATTCACAGTGTGCTAGTTGGACGGTCTCCTAACTGCAGAAATGCAGCATGCCATTTTCTTTTCTGAGGTTGCTTTCCATCTCTCTCTCTCTCTTTTTTTTTTGGAGTTCCCAGAGTGTTCAATTCACTCTGGGAACCTGTTGATCAAGCCCCTGGGATACAGTCCTCACGCTTGTACACAAGCTCCCACAGCCTCAGGAAACACTGCTTTGCCACTGACCACTCTTGTCACCCAGGAGATTCATAAGCCACACCCACTTGCGTGAGGGGTGGGGGACTGCTCTGACCATGCCCTCATTGCTCCCCACAATCTGCCTCAGATGCCCGCCTACATTCCATCTGGCCCTGATGCTGCATTTACCCCTTTCTTGGGCTGTAGAATGATGTACCCTACTGTAGGACATGGACAAAGTTCCCATTTCTCCTTGCCAGCAGGGAAAGGTCCCCACCTTTCCATCTATGAACAGTTTAGGGAGATCCCACCACAAGGTTGCTTAAGGGCCTAGATCTTACAACTCGTTTTGTCTTAATGAGCAGTTGTTTCTTCCTCAGGACACGGAGCTGTCCACAACTGAGTGTTTCATTCCAGGTCCAGTGAATTGTGCTGGATTCCTTCTCCCAGGCTGCTTGTGCCCCTCCACAATAAGCTCACTAGACCCCCTTGTACATATCTGAACCCCAACCGTGAACAGAGTCCAAATGCCTGGGCAAACCAGCAGGCGCAGCTAGCTCTGAGGTGGGTGTTGGTGCTGGACAGGCGGGCAGTGCAGGAGAAGCGTTGCCTGCCACCACCTGAACAAGCTACTTGAATTCATATCTTGATCCTGCTGATACACAGGAGTGCATAAAGAAACCCTGCTATACTTTATCTCAAAATTAAATCAAAGACATTACATTAAATATTCTAAACGTACTGTGGAGATTTGTAATCCACACTAACTAGGGACAAAAAGTTTATTAGAGCAATAAGCTGGATTTATGTTCTACTTCTAAGCAAAATTTTGACCAGTGAATGTACTCTTTAATGAGTTTTTAAACAGACAAGTAAAATAAGAAAATGTTTTCCTAATAACAAGGTAATAACTTTTTTAAAAAAGTAATTACAAAACAAAGCAGTTATTTAGAAGACAGAAAATACAGCAAAAGTGGGAGAAGTTTGGGGAACAGTCTGAAAACCACCACCCTGAAATAATCCCTACTTTGTATTGGAGTTTCCTTCTCAGTTTAATTCCGCTGTGTAGATTGTTGCTATTATGGTTGGTATTTATGTTGTTTCAACATTGTTGCTATAATACTGTCCACATACATTTAGAAACTTTGCTTTTGACTTAAGATTATCACACTTGTGTTTATCCTTGCCATTTAGCTAGAATTTTTAGCCATTAACTGGAATACTTACACACTAAAAGCTATGGCTATAGCAAAGATTATTAAGCCTTTCTCTATCATTAACTATTGAAGTTTCTTTCAATTTTTCACAATTTCAAATTGTTTTAATAAACTTATATGTGATGAAATAATATTCTATTTATTTCTGATTACTTCTTTAGGGAAGATTATAGAAGACTTGGTTAAAGTATATAAATATTTGGAGACACTTGATACCTATCATCAATTGCTTTTCAAAAGAATACCACTTACACAATCAGTTGTGGTGCATGACAGTACTTAAGAAACATTTTAAAATAGTATAATCAAAATTATACAATTTAGTAGTTGAAATATTTTATGTAGTAAATAGGTTTGGACAAAATTTAGCAACTTTTTTTCAAATTAATTTCCAGTTTACTGAGAAGAGTCATTAATTATATATGGGGATAGTCTAGTTTCTTATATTAGCCATAAACTAATACAGGGGAAATTATCACATGGGATCTTTAGAGTACACATGAAGGCTATTTACCAAGTTTTTCTTATCTGAGAATCATGAAGTTCTTTATTTCTCTGAGACTAAGGCAGTTGAAATTTTACTGACAAATGGTAGAACATAAAAAAATATGATCTCTCCCCATGTATCATCTCAAAAATCATCTTCTGACTGGTATTCTCTTCCTGAAATACATTCCTAACTATTAAAAAATGTGCATTACAACCATTCATTAAAATCACACATATGTTCTTAAAACTGAAACTCAGTATTAGGTAAACGTATCCTGTAACACAGAGCTAGAAAATAGCTGATTTTCCCCTAATGGAACACGGCTGTCCTTGTAAAGTCTATGGCGTCAAGCACTAGAACAGAAAAGGCGCTTCCGGGGGCCAGCCAAATCCTCGAGAGGAAGGAGGGAGGGAGGCACTGGACGAAGTAGAGTACACACTTGGTCCTCCAGCATTTACCAAACAGACAGCCCCTCACCCGCATGGGAAAGACGTAGCTTGAAAGGGCCTGGAGTGTTTAAGGGACAATCCAGCCTCACGTAGACTAGGGGAATGAGAAAAAAAAAACTTCTTCCGTAACTATATATTTACATCCATTAAACTCTTTCTAGGGGTAGCTCCAGATGTTTTACGTATTTCCTCATTTAGATCTCCCAACAATTTGACCAGGTAGGAACTGTGGTTATCTTGACTGTACAGATGAGGAAACAAACACTTAGGTAAGTCACTTACTTAAGGTAACAAACCCAGAAACTGGTATAGCTGAAATTTGAATGCAGGCAGTTCTTAATCAACACCACATACTCATAATTTTAAGTGCTATGTTAGGCTCTTAAAGGGATTTACTTCTAAGTGAATGAATCAGACGATATAACTGTATTAGATTTAACTTTAGCCACAGAGTAAATGGCTGCTGAGTGACAAAATGCTGGTCCAGAATTGATTTATGTGCCCTCAAAATAGGTCTAGTTTGGTCTTGGAAATTTAGGGTAAGGCAGATAATATGCAATTAATGAGGCTAGGCTCTGTTGTTCATCCTGCATCATCAAGAATTCCTGCTTTGGAACCTGGAAGACAATTCACACTGAAGTCATCTTCCCTCTGAATGAATAGATGGATGGATTAATGGATGGACTAATACACAACTGGATGGATGGAGCCAGGCTGGACTTGAATCAGGTTGTATAAATGGCTTAGAGTCTTCTTTTTTTTATTAACTTGGTGGGGCCTTGAAATAAGAGTACTGTTGTTCAGCTAATAAAAAATTTTAAAAACCCCACAATTTCCAGAGACTGAAGGTGCTTCACTGCAGTGCTTTCTATACTTTGATCCCTGGGGAACTTACTTCTTGCTGGCTTTCAGGTGGAGGTCACACTCAGCTCCTAGAGGCATCCTCAGTTCCTCACCACATGAGTCTCTTTAAAGCCACCAAGGAAAGAGAGAGGCTCTAGCAAGACCAAGGTTGCAATCTTATACAATGCAATCATGTACATCTCATCACCTTTACTATATTCTATTGGTCAGAAGCAAATCACAGGCCATGCCCACACACAAGGGAAGAGATTATGCAAACACATGTATACCAGGAGGCAGGACTGTGGTAGCCTCTGAAGTATCGGACACACTTCTTGGCCTCTCTGATAACTCAGAATTGTGTGTGTGTGTGTGTGTGTGTTCATACACACATACATCATTTTGCTTAACACATTACTAAATGAGCATTTACATATAACATCCACTTTAAGTAAATGATTAACCTTTGAAGGATGTTACTAAAGGATCGATCATTCTCAGTAAAGTGGGTCCATTGTGATTTTACCATTCTTGGGGAAAAATAAAAAAGGAAATTGTCAAACAAGTTAGGTCATTCTTGAAAAGCACTGCTTTTTAAAAATTTCTCCATATTAAATAAATGTTTAAGCATGAATCCCTGAACAAAAGAAGAGCCATTTACCCCTGGAGTAAATTTAATTCACTTTACAGTTTTCCCTGGGGTCTTTCTCTGGAATGTTTCATTGAGGTCTAAGAATCCTTATGCAACTATTTAAATTAAGATTGCATTATAGATAGAAAGCCCAGAGATAAACACACACACATATGATCACCTTATTTTTGATAAAGGAGGCAAGAATATACAATAGAGAAAAGACAGCCTCTTCAATAAGTGGTGCTGGGAAAACTGGCCAGCTAAATGTAAAAGAATGAAATTAGATCACTCCCTAACACCATACACAAAAAAAAGCTCAAAATGGATTAAAGACCTAAATGTAAGGCCAGACACCATCAAACTCTTAGAGGAAAACATAGGCAGAACACTCTATGACATAAATCACAGCAAGATCCTTTTTGACCCACCTTCTAGAGAAATGGAAATAAAAACAAAAATAAACAAATGGGGCCTAATGAAACTTAAAAGCTTTTGCGCAGCAAAGGCAACCATAAACAAGACGAAAAGACAACCCTCAGAATGGGAGAAAATATTTGTAAATGAAGTAACTGACAAAGGATTAATCTCCAAAATTTACAAGCAGCTCATGCAGCTCAATATCAAAAGAACAAACAACCCAATCCAAAAATGGGCAGAAGACCTAAATAGACATTTCTCCAAATAAGATACACAGATTGCCAACAAACACATGAAAGGATGCTCAACATCACTAATCATTAGAGAAATGCAAATCAAAACTACAAAGAGGTATCACCTCACACAGGTCAGAATGGCCATCATCAAAAAATCTACAAACAATACATGCTGGAGAGGGTGTGGAGAAAAGGGAACCCTCACACACTGTTGGTGGGAATGTAAATTGACACAGCCACCGTGGAGAACAGTATGGAGGTTCCTTAAAAAACTACAAATAGAACTACCATATGGCCCAGCAATCCCACTACTGGGCATATACCCTGAGAAAACCATAATTCAAAAAGAGTCATGTACCACAATGTTCATTGAAGCTCTATTTACAATAGCTAGGACATGGAAGCAACCTAGGTGTCCATCGACAGATGAATGGATAAAGAAGATGTGGCACATGTATACAATGGAATATTACTCAACCAGAAAAAGAAACGAAATTGAGTTATTTATAGTGAGGTGGATGGACCTAGAGTCTGTCATACAGAGTGAAGTAAGTCAGAAAAAGAAAAACAAATACTGTATGCTAACACATATATATGGAATCTAAAAAAAAAAGGTTCTGAAGAACGTAGCGGCAGGACAGGAATAAAGATGCAGATATACAGAATGGACTTGAGGACACGGGGAGTGGGAAGGGTAAGCTGGGATGAAGTGACAGAGTGGCATGGACATATATACACTACCAAATATAAAATAGATAGCTAGTGGGAAGCAGCCGCATCACACAGGGAGATCAGCTTGGTGCTTTGTGACCACCTAGAGGGGTGGGATAGGGAAGGTGGGAGGGAGGGAGACGCAAGAAGGAGAAGATATGGGGATTTACGTATACGTATAGCTGATTCACTTTGTTATAAAGCAGAAATTAACACACCATTGTAAAGCAATTATACTCCAATAAAGATGTTAAAAAACCCCAAAAAGATTGAGTTATACTGTAAATAGTAGAAATTAGGGCTGAGTCAGTTTCTGGTAACTGTTGTAACAAATTACCAGTGACAGAGTGGCTTAAGAAAACACAGATTCTATCACTTAAAGTTCTAGACTTCAGAGGTCTCAAATGGGTCAACAAGCCTGTGTCCTTCTAGCAGAGACTGTTTACTTGCCTTTTCTAGTTTCGAGAGGATGTGCATATTCTTTGGCTCATGGACCCTTCCTCCATCTTCAAAGCCTTTAATGTGGCATCTTTAAATCTCTCAGACTCTGACCTTCTCTCTCCAGACTCCCTCTTTCATTTAAGAGAATCCTTTGATTACATTAGGCTCACCCCAGTAATCTAAAGTCCCATCTCAAAATCCTTAACGAAATTGCATCTGCAAAGTTCATTTTGCCACAAAAGGTATCATAGTCACAGGTCCTG
Source organism: Lipotes vexillifer (assembly GCF_000442215.2). Taxonomy (NCBI): domain Eukaryota; kingdom Metazoa; phylum Chordata; class Mammalia; order Artiodactyla; family Lipotidae; genus Lipotes; species Lipotes vexillifer. The sequence continues at coordinate 1,457,245 of NW_006792653.1, forward strand.
AAGATTACAATGAAAGCATCTCTGGAGGGAGGGCAGTTGATCAACATACCATATGGGCTTAAATAAGGTTATTTTTCTCATGTAACAAGAAATTGGGAGAAAGGAATATAGAGAATCAATACCTCTCAAATTGATACCTCTCATTTGTCGGGGTGTTTCCTTATAACTGTAAGATGGCTATTGCATCTTACTGTCACATTCCTGTTTATGTAAGAAGGTGGAAGGAAGAGGGAAGGAAAGCAGGAGTTAATTTCAGAGTGTAATTCGTTAACCAAAACTCTTCCAAAGAATCATACTAGATGCAAGAAGGAGAGGGGAATCAAGAATCTAGCTCACACAGCCTGAATTTTAGAGGTGAAAAAGAAAATGGTGTTAGGTTTCAATATTTCGTGAGCCAGTTGACAGTTTATGCTAGAACTTCAATATCTTATTATAGACAAGTTTTACATTTTCCTAATTGTTAAATTATATGGAAAATGTGCCCTATGTATTTTTCTCCTTGGAAAAGAAATACTTCTTGGTAAATGAAATGATTTCATCGGCCATCTTTGTGAGAAGTACTTGAATAAATGTGATTTTTTTTCTTCTCAGAAGTGCAGAGAATTCATGGCTGTGATTTCCATCTTTACACCCTTATGCTATGTAGAGTCCATTAGTCCTATGTAATCCCCCATTATTTGTTTTCCTCTTGGGACAATGAGTAGAGATATAAGGATGAACCTAAGAAATTAGGTTCTGTAGCTTTCAGCTGGCAGTGAATTAGAAGTGTAGCCTTTCTGGTTTCAACCTTCATGGTATGGCGACTAAAGGGCTGTCAATCAACTTTGTCTGCATATATTTTCAGACAGGGTGGAGCAGAGCAAATGCACATTGAAAATGAATTTTGAACAGTTCAGCAGAAGAGAGGTTTTCTCTCACAGGAACAAGGCATTCAGCGGAGTTAAGGTCAGAACTGACACACTTCTGTCAAAATGATCCCACCTTTACACTGTGGAGCTCCACAGTCATCTTTGGAATCCCCCGCCTGTCCTTGTCTGAACAGGGATCCCAGCAGTTTTGACCCTCAGGGCACTAAACAAACATTTTTTTCAAGTTGGCTTAGTTTACCACATAAAAACCATGTGCAACGCTGTGTATCTTCTTTAATGCAGATATTTAGTAACCAATCTTTATTATTTGAATATTTCCAGGAAGGCTGTATTTGATTCTGTTCATACTGTGTGTCATTATAGAATAGGATAATGTTTTAAACACAGAAGTAATAATAATCAGTATTTTTCTGAGTCAAAAGTAATTCTTCCGTTACACATATAGGACTTATCTTAAGACCTGAGCACAATCTGGGTCAAATTTATACACTGCCACAGTTCTATTTATTTTTATGTTAATTTGGGGTTGTATCAAAGCCTGATTTTGGTTTATTTCCAAGACAAGATCAGTTTCTACCTTTATATTATGAGAATGGAGAAATATATTGAAAGATTCTTTTTTAAAATAAATTTTTAAAAAGGTTGTATACACCTATTCTGAACCTAAATCAAAATGCTATTATCTTTGAGAGTAAAACTTTAATTGGATGGCTCTCTGGAATAGAAAAGGAATCTATTATAATCTTACAGTCCTGAAATGAAAACATTAATACATTTTTCTAATAATAGATCAAAATCCCAAGTTTTTAGAACTGAATCATAATTTATCTGTCAAAATTAAACATCTGTTAAAAATCCCTTCAGTATTTTCTATTACATTAGTGAAGTCCACAGCTTTCATTAAATGTATAAAAGCTTTCATCATAAAGTGTATATTCTAACTTTACTTTTAAAGCTGAAAAAGTCTTACTTTTTTTCGTTCCAGATTTTTCTATGATATTGGAGCACATAACAGTCCCTTTTGGGGCCATAATAGATTTGTGAGATCTCTAATATCCAGAAAAGAAATTAAAGTACAAAAAAGTACATGTTGTAAAGTACAAAAGTATATGTTGATCTATACTTTCTTTTCACTGTGGGCACTAGTCCTTGGTCTTAATTTTTATGGTAATAAACATATATACCTCTTTGAAGGGCACACTCATGTTTGAATTATATTTGTATATACCTGGCTTCTGAAGTATACCTCATTTATAAAAGGTACTTAATACAATCTTCCTTGGAAAATTGAGACAAGAAATAGGCACAGAATAATTACTATGGCTCCATGTTCCCGTTTTCTGTCCGTACTCACCCTTGGACTCCCCATCTATACACTGTATACTGATTAATATTGTTATCCATTAGAAACTATAAAGTCTCTTTAATCTTTCCTGGGCAAAATATGATTCAGATTTCCATGAGCAAACCTGTGAAACCACTGCAAAAACATATTTTGGACTTGCCTACCTTTTACTTATGGTTAAAAAAAAATAGAATTGATAAAGGATAATGCAATCCTCTGCTTGAGTCAATTAAATGGTTTTCAATAAATTGACATGTTTCTTCTAGTTAAAGCTCTTATGCCATCATGGTTTTAGTCTGTTTATCTTAGACTAAATTTAAGACAATTTTCCTTAACTCCTAGGGGAATCATGTGAAAGAAGTGTGTCATGGATTTAATTTGCATATGTCTGATGAAGGGTTGAGTCCAGTTGATTTTTAAAAGTTATGTATTTTCAGGACTTCCCTGGTGGCACAGTGGTTAAGAATCCGCCTGCCAATGCAGGGGACACAGGTTCAAGCCCTGGTCTTGGCAGATCCCACATGCCGTGGAGCAACTAAGCCCATGTGCCACAACTTCTCAGCCTGCGCTCTAGAGCCCACGAGCCACAACTACTGAGCCCACGTGCCACAACTACTGAAGCCTATGCATCTATAGCCCGTGCTCCGCAACAAGAGAAGCCACTGCAATGAGAAGCCCGTGCACCGCAATGAAGAGTAGCCCCCACTCTCCGCAACTAGAGAAAGCCCACACACAGCAATGAAGACACAATGCAACCAAAAATAAATAAATAAAATTGATTCTTTAAAAAAAAAATTATTTCTTTTTTTAAAAGTTATGTATTTAAATAATTTAAACTAGTAAAAGTAACTGAAGCTATTTAATACTAACAAAAAAATACTGCTAAAGAGTATTCATTCAAATCTAGAAAATGACCCAATTCAATTTCTATCCATTATCCAAAATATTATTTATTTCTCTTTCATGTCAAAATGAAATAAAGTATAATTCAGAAACATTTCTTCAGGAAAAAGAAGTCATTGGACAAATGACCACTTAAATACTTGGTTTCTGGGAACATTAAGGTCATGTCTGCACTAGAAGTGTGAAGACATAAATGAGGCAACTTTCTAAGATGAAGTAAAGCTGAAAGCTCTTTTGCCAGGGCAGGCCAGCTGCCGAGCTAAATTATAAAACCGTAATGTGCATGACTTTATCTACCAATAAAATGGAATTATACTACAAGCCAATTCTGTCAGAGGCTGTTATAGAGATAATGAGATAATGTCTTTTAAGTGCTTTTGGTGTCTCGGATGAAAGAGGAGACCCATGATCGCTAACATTTCACATTGCTAAATGTACCTTCTTTAGAAAAGTGATGCTATTAAAATAATGATACATAAAGCTCCTCTACTAACCTACTGTAAAGCTATATTCATCAGTAATGAAGGCATGGATCTGTGGCTGAAGTGGGTGAGAGTCTCTAAAAATATAAACTATTTTCTCTCAGATTAACAGCCACACTCAAAGGCATTTACTTCAAGGCTGGCTATAGACACGAGGCATTCCAACACATGAGTTTTCTATGAGTAAGAAATTCCTTTAGTTAGTATACAAATGTGAATAATGAAAGTCATACTCTCCAATGTTAACTAAAATAAGATCGAGTATATGTAACCTAGATGCTCTTTTAAACTCTTATTTTCTTCCACTGTCCAACAGAACTTAATATCTATAACATATTCAACTAATCTGTCCTCTGAGTGACCACATTATAGTGACATAATTAATTTTAATTGATTCAACCAAAGTGAAACTTTATCATTACAGTATTAAACTGGACTATGTCCCTCTATCCAACTGCCATGCTCTACTTTAAATTTGATAATTTATTACCCATATTGTCAATGAGAGATTTTAGAGGGCACTTTCCTTTTCTTTTGCCTTTCCTTTGGTCTCGGTTATCTGTGAAGTCGGTACAGTTTCTGGAAATTTACCTACATATGGAGAAATTAAATGCCTAAGAAATTATAAATGCCCATAGAAATTATGAAAAAATTTAAATCTCCAAAGGAATAAATTGTAAAATAATAAACATCTTAGAACATGTAAATGACAAAACAGGCAATTTCTCGGTAGATTACAAACGGTTCTTGAAAGTTTCACACAAATGAAATTACTATTTTTAGTAATAGATTTTGTCTCAGCCATAAAATATTGATGGCCATATAAATGTTTAACATTTTCAATTTGGTATTTCTCTAATTATAAAATATGTAATTATTTTCTTCTTGCAGTGAATGCCTTAGGTGGGCCATTGTGCCTCAATTCCAACCATCCAGCCAATGAGAAGTTAGAAGCCTTCTGGTAATGGAAAGATTAACTAGGTCATAAACAAGACTTAAGGAAAAGATGATCTTTGTTCTGCCTCCAGACATTGGTGTGTAGAAATATGATGCCTGGAGTTTTTGCAACCATCTTTCAGCTGAAGAGAAGAGAACAAATACCCTGAGGATAAGTGAACAGGAAAAAAATGGAAAGAACTTGCACCCCTGATGAAGATACTGAATTGACCAAAGAGGAAATGATTTTATCTCTGCACTTTGTAATAAACTATCTTAATGTTTATGTCATTTGAGTCTAGGTTTTCTAGTATTTGCAGTCCAAAACAGCTTAATTTATCAGGTACCTTGGTGAGAACCACATCTGACTTAGTGGATTCTGACTTTGCTGATGGGGTTAGCAGCCACAGCCCTGGGATCCTCAGGGTTGTGTAGCTTGGTTAGAGTTTATCTTTCCATGAATGCCACAGCTTTCAGTCTGGCAAGCACCACGGGCAAGAGGAAGGGCACCATATGACATTTAAGTGATCAAGGAATTTCATTTAGTAGTGCATTTACCCTTATTCTTTCCCCTTGTACTGAGTTTAACACAAAACCCGATTTTCTATTTTGAAGCACCACAGTGTTTTGTTCAGGCAGGCTTAACTCTGGTGGCAATAGCAGGTAGGAAGCAAAATGTGTGTGAAGAAATTATATTAACTTAAAAGGGAATCCAAGATCTTTGGGAATCCAAGATCCTTGGCTTAAAATCAATAAAAAAGCTAGTGTTTTGTGGAAACATGCCCTTTTATTGTAATTCCAAGCTAATGAGTCCTCTGTCAAGCTTTTTAAAATAAAACTTGCCTGAAGTCAAGTTAGTTAATGGCAGAGCTGGGATTCAAACCCAAACATTCTGGCTCTTAGTCATTAAAAGCAGTAAGGTTAAGTATATATTTTTAGTCATTAAGCTACACAGCCTTTAACATAGAGTACAATACATTAAAAAACAGAGAGATGTACAAGATAAGTGGCATCCCAAAGGGGCAACAACCAATTTGGCATTGGGTCTGTTTTGTATGAGGTTAGTGGCAGAGTGGTTCATCACATGTTTGCTAGAGATATGGTTTTAAATTAATCTTTAAAGTCTGACTAAGAACTGTACAAGTGGTCTGCCAGGAAAAGAATATTCCAGTAGTTGGAAGAGCATACACAAAGAAAATAAGTGAACTTAATTCAGGAAACTACCTATTCTTTAATTACTCTGATTCCAAGCGATGCTAGTAGATGAATGATGAGAATAAACTTATATGAAGAAGAAATAAATCCCCCTAAGGAATAATTAAGTAACCTTCTTGTATGTATTCACATTACACCCTATAGCTCACCTAATTTATCACTTAACTTCATAATACCATTGCTGCCTGTTTACATGTCTGTTTTATATTGGTCTTTAGTTTCTATTAAGACAGACATTATGTCTACCTTGTCTATAGTTGTGTTTTTAAAGACAGAGTAGAGTGTCTGGCTCATAATGATTCAATTAATTAGTATATATAGTTATAATAAGATGATTTGTTTTTCCAGACTGTTTTTACCTCATTCTACCAAAGCCTTTCTTCAACTCCTCTCTTCATAGACAAGAAGGATAAAGTGGGAGACTTGAAACAGAAATCATAAGTCCTCTGTCATAGAAGAATTAAAAGGATGACTCTCATGGAAAGAGAAGGATAGAATACTGGATATATTCTGAATTAGAATTATGTCACTTTAATTTTTTTTTTTTAACTTAAGGCTGTGTCCCAATGGAATGAAATATTTAAATATTGATAATTAAGATCATGATAACTATTTTTGTTGTTTTATAAAATAAAATATATTAAATAATGAGGAACTATCCTTGGAAAACTAAAGAGTTTTAGTATTATTAACTAAACAATGAGAGGAATATTATGACACCAAGTGTCTGGGTGATTAAATGTTTTTATTCTATGACTGAGGCTACTTGACCAACAGACCTATAGACACAGACTCTTATTAGTAGTAATGCTGACATTTTGATATTTAATAACTCCAGTGTCTATTGATTCTTTAGTTCTAAGCTTAGAGTGAGAAAAGTGGCATTAATTTAAAGATTTAAGGATATCTTTAAACCTCAACACCAAGCAGAAAGAATATATATTTCATCTGGATATATGTGATGCTGAGAATGTCATTATGAAGGATATTGGATTTGAGTTGAATTTGATTAGGTCCCCCTACACACCAGGCAGAGAGAAGAGCCACAGGAAAAAAAATCATGTCTGCAGCATGGAGAAAAACATCACGCAAACATTTTCAGGAATTATCAGATTCCTGAGGAGCCAGGAGAAGATTGGCAGGAGGTAAATCAAAAAGGGTAGTTTTGGTGAATGAATGCCATATTAAGAATTGTGAACTAAGATCAGGCAGTCCATTGAGTGTTTCTGACCAGTGCTCTGTTCCTAAAAAGAAACCTGGGGAGCCATTTGTAACATCTATTGAGTATGTTTGGGATGGCATCCAAGAAGAAGTGGAGTGTTGAAACAAACTACTGGCTGACTCTGCTTAAGCCCCTGAACTTAAAAATATTCATATATCTCAGTACAAACTGTGATAGGTTCCACTGAATTAAAAGGAGTAAGTTGAAATGAATTACTGGTTTTGAAACAGCACAGTTTAGGGTTCATTAAAGTGATCAGAAGGGTTGTCCAGTACGTGATCACAAAGGTCAAACAAGTTTTGGAAATGTTTAGCTTCCTCTTCTTCCTCCATTGTCTTTCTTGCTATCTTTTTCTTCATAAAAGCACATAATTTACCCTCTTGAAGCTAATTTAGAATTGAGACTTTGGCTTTTACTTTTACTACATCAAAGACTTCATACCATACCTCAGGCCATGTATTTTATTCTCAGTATTCAGAAGTCTGGGGACTTTACTAATAACATCATGAATTAGAGGGACAGCATCAGTGAATGGGTACTTGACACTCAAGCACCATTTTCAGAGACCGATCAGTTTATGTCTGACTTCAGTCTACTTTTTCATACCATTAATTTCCTTTGTACTTTTCAAAGCATCTTCCACATATCAGAAAATTTTCAGTTTAGCTTTGTAAGAAAGTAACACGGCTTTAAGTAATCCTGAATGTTAATTATATAGGGAAACCAATCCCACTAATCACAATCATTAATAGTCAATGTGTTGCATATGTTAATATTAAATTCTCACTTTGCTTTGAAATTTTTTCTGCCTCTTTAAAAAGTAGCCAGTTTTGTTTAAATAAAATAATCTTAAAACACCATTTTCCCTTAATATATATTTATTAGTCATAAAATATTCTTCCTGCTTTTTGTGGTGGTAGGCTCAATTTTCTAATATTTTCTAAAGTATTTTTGCATTTAGGCTAATGAGGACTTTTGGTCAGTAATATTCTTTTCTTTTGATATCTCTACCAAGTTTTGGAATGAGGAATATATTACTTTAGAAAAATCATTTGGGAAATATTTCTTACCCTCTATTTTCCTGAAAGAGTATGTATTGATATAAGTTTGACATTATTTCTTCTTAAACATTATATATTTAGAAAACTGGAGGTTTCTTTGTTGCAAATATTTAATAACCAAGTAACTTTTTTGTATCACTTTGGTAGGGCTTTTATTTTAAGATTTTTTTCAGTTCACTTAAAATATGGAGTTTATTAGTATAAAGTTGTTTATAATTTCTTATTATTACTCTGATATCTGTAGGTTCTAAGCACTATAACTTCTTTCATTTCTGATATCAGTAATTTATCATCTTTTTTCTTGATCCACTTTATTAAATGTTTTTCAAATTTGTTATATTTTTAAAGCATCAAGTTTTGGTTTTGTTAATTTTGTGCACTGTTCGGCGGACTCTCAACCACTGCGCCGCCAGGGAAGCCCAGCTGTACTGTTTAATTTCTGAGTATTTAATGATTTTATAGTTAAATTATTATTGTTCCTGATTTAATTCCAATGTGATCAGAAGATACATTCTCTAACATTTTATTCTTTTGATATTTATTTAGACTTTTTATGGTCCAGCATATAGTTTATCTTGGTGACTGTTTTATGTGCACTTGACAAAGTATGTATTCTGTAACTGTTGGGCATAATATTGTGTAAATTTCACTTATGTCAAGTTATTTGATTGTTCTGTTGAAATATTCTGAGTCCTTACTGATTTTTTTTTCATCTAGAGCTGTATTAATTGCTGAGAGAGTTGTGTTAAAATCTCCAACTATGATTGTGTATATTTGTCTATTGCTTGTTTCGTATTGTCAGTTTTCTTATTTGTGTATTTTGAAAATCTGTTAGGTCCATACACACGTATAATTGTTTAATCTTACTGATTAGTTGGTCCTGTTAACATTTGATATTTCCCTCTTTATTTCTGGTAATAGTCTTTGTACTGAAGTCTGCATAGTCTGATAGAACACAGTCACCCAAGCTTACATATAATTAGTGTTTTCATGGTATAGCTTTTTCCTTCGTTTTACCTCGAATATTTCTACTTCTTTGTATTTAAAGTGTATCTTTGATAGACAACATATGTTTTTTTAATCCACACTGGCAATCTGCTTTTTAATTGTAGTGTTTAATCTAATTAATAGAATTATTGATATGGTTGAACTTCGTCCCCATTTACTATTTGTTTTTCCTTGTCCTATCAGTTTTTTGTTCCTCCATCATTCCTGCATTTTTTGGGGTTAATTAAATAGCTTTTAGTGATCGAACCTTGGGATTTCAGTATGCATCTTTAACTCATCATGATCTACTTAGAGTTAAGGTCATAGTACTTTGAGTAGAAAATATTAACCTTATAACAGTATCATTTCAGTTACCTCCCCATTTTTTGTGCTATTGTTATAAACTGCATTTTGTGGAATAAGTTTAATTTTCAACAGTCATGTCTTTTTACAAAATTAGAACTATCTCTCCCACATATTTATTATTTCCTGAGCTCTCTATGTCTAAATGTAGTTCTGAGTTTCTATCTGATGTTACTTCACTTTAGCCCAAAGAACATCCTTTAGCATTTTTTTGTAGTGCAGGTTTCCTGGAAAATAATTTTCTCAGTTTTCTTTTACCTAAAAGGTCTTTATTTCAACTTCAATTTAAAGACTAGAGTTGTTAAATAAAGATTTCTGTATTGATACTTCTCTTTCCTTTCAGCACCTTAAAAGATTTTGCTCCATTTCTTCCTGGCCTCCCACTTCTTTTCTTATGAGAGATCAGTCTCATTCTTATTGTTTCCCTGCATGTAGTATTTCAGTTTTCTTTGGCTCCTTTCATATCTCTGCATTTCATCAGTTGTGCTATGAAACATTTAGGTTTGGTTTTCTTTGTATTTATCTTGTTTAGCATTCACTTTGCTCCTTCAAACTGCAGATAGAAATTTGGAAAATTTTCTACTATAATTTTTTCAGATACCTTTTCTGTTTTATTGCCTCTCTCTTCATCTTTTGGGCTTCCAAATTACATGAATTTTAGACCCCTTAAATTTGTCCCATTGATAACTGCGTCTCTGTTGTTCAAACTGGATAACTTCTATTGATATCTCTTAAAGTTCACTGACTTATTCTTTTGCACTCTAAACACTACTGTCAAGCCCATTCAGTGAATTTTTCCTTTCATTGATTATACCGTACAATTCTAGAATTTCCATTTGTTTTTAGTTTTTAATTGTCATTTTACTTCAGAGAGACATTATATTTCGGTTCATTATATTTCCCTTCAGGTTCTAAACATATTTAAAATAGCTCCTATAAAGCTTTTTTCTGCTTCTTCTAACATCTGGATCATCTGAGGATCTATTTCTGTTGAACAACTCATGACTATTTTTCATGTGTATGAGTTATGTTTTTCTATTCCTTATTGTGTCTGATACTTTTTTGCTTTAAGATAGACATTTTGAATAGTATATTGTAGATAGCCCAAGTTTAGTTACATTGCTATAAAGAGGGCATGATTTTTGTTCTGAGAGGCAATTAACTTATCTCTGTAACAGATGCTGAACTGCTTTCTCTGGAGTGGAATGCAGCAGAAATCTCCACTCAGTTCTGTCCCATTACAGTTGCTGGCTTTATAGGAACCCTGCAGTCTCCTTGCCACATGCATAAGTCAGTGATCAAGCAATGATCTGTAAAATTTACAAAGAAATTTTAGAGTTCAACCCTTCTATGACTCTCTCTCGTCTGGACTTCTGCTAATATAGTTTTTGTTTTTGTTTTTTTCTTTCTTTTTTTTTTTTTTTTCCGTACGCAGGCCTATGTGGGATCTTCCCGGACCGGGGCACAAACCCGTGTCCCCTGCATCGGCAGGCGGACTCTCAACCACTGCGCCACCAGGGAAGCCCCTGTTTTTGTTTTTATAATCTACTCTATTATCCTTGAGTTCTGTATTCTGACACCTCAAATAATTAAGACTACTTACTTTGCTGTGCTGTACCTAGGAATTTAGGGTTTACCCTCAGCCAAAAAAGTTATGAACAATTGTTTCCAACGTCTAATTTCCTCCATTTCTGACCACTTTCAGACAGCTCTACTGACATCAACACACTGATTTTAAATATTTCGTAATTTAATCATGTAATAATTGTTATATGGGGGAAGCATGACCAATATATTTCATATCAATAGGGTATTTTATTAATTTGCATCAAAAATATTTCCTACCTATAAAAGTGTAATGGGCAGTAAAAATAAAGCATTCATCAATGCTTGTATAGGAATCATTTGGAATGTACCTACTTTAGGTACCTATTTAAAGATCCCCTTTTAGAAAGAGACATAAAGGTTTGGGGTACTTGTATAGAAATTGTGTAAAATGGTGAGTTTGGGAAGGAGGAATTTTAAAGAAAATAGGAATAATAAAAGACATTTTAAACAATACAGAATTTATGAATCAGTTAGCTAAAAGTATCTTCTATTCCTGTGTGATAACAGTGAGATTTTCTGAGCTAAAATTCTTTGTCCTCTCTGATATTAGGAAGCATAGATCGATCATAAATTCCCCCAATAATACAGGTAATAGGTCACTGCAATGGAATCTCTGACTATCCCAAAACATCTTAATAGGAACCGACCTTGTTTTTAACATTTTTCTTCTGATAAACAACCATAATGATCCAATAATTTCTAGGTGCTCAGCCCAATTTCTTCCACCACTTGACAATTCATGAAACAAAAAATTGTGAAGCAGTGTAAAAATCCTTTGATTTTCAGGCTAAAGGAAAGGAAAGAGAAGGAAAATGGATAGAGAGCTTCATGAGTCTATTGAGTCACTCCGGGAGAGTTGCTTCTGCTTCAGTATAGTATCTGGTGTGTGCAAAGTGGCCCATGGCGGGCAGCGGGGGTGGGGTGGGGGTGGGGGGCGATGATGAACACTCAAACATAACTGGAGCCGTTCTGGAACACCAGAGCCAAGAATAAAGACTTCAGCATCTATCAAGAGACCACTATTAAAGAGGGTTATTCACTGCCTTAGAACTTATCATTACAAAGTTCAAGATAAATAGATATCAAGGGGAAACAGAAAAACTTTTCACCTAAGCTTACAAACTGGACAGTCAGATGAAAATACCAGCACTCTTTCTAGTTTCTTCAGACTAAACAGCAAGAAAAAAAAAATTTGATCATCTGAGAACTATAGAAATAGTCTTATATATCTACCAAAATAATTTGACTAAAAATAGTTCTTAAAATCATTTTTTCCTCCATCAAAGTCAAAACTGACTTTGACTTAACATTATTAAGAATAACTGAAAACAGGATATAGCTATGTAATTTCTATTATATCTCCTTTAATAAATTTGATAGTGTTGTAACAATCCTTTTCAAGTAACAAAAGTAACAGTCTTAGTAATAATATGCATGTTTTCTGCAAGGTGGAGACAATATATAGAGGTCATGTACTTTGATTCTACCTACAATTTTAATATCTAATGTTTGCCTAATGATAGAACTTTCTGCTACAGGCAGTGAATTCTGAAACTACATATGAAAAGTTGATCCAAATAGTTAATTCTATGTCATGTTAGTTAGTGTCTTCCTGCTTTCCTTCCTTCCTTTCCCTTCCTTTCTTTAGTTTGTCATTGCCTCTCGATATTATTGTATTAAGAACTGGCTCAGTAGCTGAGAACTGGTCCACAATATTTGTTTCTGAATGTTAAACTGAATAAAAATTATTCAAGTGCTAACATTCTACTTATGTTATTATCATTTTATTGCCATAGGATGCCACCATGTGACACTTCTCACTTCACATTTGGCTTCTAAAGAAAGATTACCAAAGTTATTAATAAAAACACTTGAGAACTTCTATCAGTTTTTCACAGATGTCTCATCATCACTTGATATTTAAATCACTCTCTTTCATAAGCCCTTTATCATCATCCTTGTCAATGGTCCTTCCAATTCTAAATGTGTGAACTCTGCCATACACACAATTTTCAATGGTTTTAAGTGGTAAATAATTTTGCTCAACATCTCACTTTATTGACTCATGAAATTCAGCATCTTTGCCAAGATATATGTAAATGCACCTTGTAATCACTCTCCTTTTTATTTTCATTCTTCCGTGAGATGTTTATAGCAACCAGAAATTGGCAAGATATGTCCAAGGATAAATGCCTGTACTTAGTGTGTATGTATGTGTTGGAGTGGAGGTGTGGATGTTTGAACAGGAACTAATCTTAGAAGCTGATATTTTAGTAGCAAATAATTTCACATTATAAAATTATTTTATTCCTTTTGCAACCTTGTAACTTCATGGATTCAAAAACTGAGTATTTTGATGATTGAGGCCTCTTTATCAAAGAATTGGTAATAAGGGCCCTGAAACAAGAAGCAAAAATCTCAGAATGGAGAAAATGACATGGGACAGGAGGAAAATTAGACAACACAAAGAAGAATCTAGACTAGACCACCACCATTTTCTTAGCCAAATCAATTATCTTAGCACCAATTCTTCAGTGATGAAGAGTAAAGATTGATTTTATTTTATTTTTTGATTTATTTTTTTATACAGCAGGTTCTTATTAGTCATCTACTTTATACATATTAGTGTATACATGTCAATCCCAATCGCCCAATTCATACCACCACCACCACCACCACCCCACCACTTTCCCCCCTTGGTGTCCATACGTTTGTTCTCTACATCTGTGTCTCTATTTCTGCCCTGCAAACTGGTTCATCTGTACCATATTTCTAGGCTCCACATATATGCGTAAATATACAATATTTGTTTTTCTCTTTCTGACTTACTTCATTCTGTATGGCAGTCTCTAGGTCCATCCACGTCTCTACAAATGACCCAGTTTCGTTCCTTTTTATGGCTAATATTCCATTGTATATATGTACCACATCTTCCTTATCTATTCATCTGTAAATGGGCATTTAGGTTGCTTCCATGACCTGGTTATTGTAAATAGTGCTTCAGTGAACATTGGGGTGCATGTGTCTTTTTGAATGATGGTTTTCTCTGGGTATTATGCCCAGTAGTGGGATTGCTGGGTCATATGGTAATTCTATTTTTAAAGGAACCTCCATACTTTTCTCCATAGTGGCTGTGTCAATTTACATTCCCACCAACAGTGTAAGAGGGTTCCCTTTTCTCCACACCCTCTCCAGCATTTGTTGTCTGTAGATTTTCTGATGATGCCCATTCTAACTGGTGTGAGGTGATACCTCATTGTAGTTTTGATTTGCATTTCTCTAATGATTAGTGATGTTGAGCATCCTTTCATGTGTTTATTGGCGATCTGTATATCTTCTTTGGAGAAATGTCTATTTAGGTCTTCTGCCCATTTTTGGATTGGGCTGTTTGTTTTTTAATATTGAGCTGCATGAGCTGTTTATATATTTTGGAGATTAATCCTCTGTCCATTGATTCAGTTGCAAATGTTTTCTCTCATTCTGAGGGGTGTCTTTTCGTCTTTATAGTTTCCTTTGCTGTGCAAAAGCTTTTAAGTTTAATTAGATCCCATTTGTTTAATTTTGGTTTTATTTCCATTACTCTAGGAGGTGGGAAAAGATTGATTTTAGAATATTTTGCTACTGTTCACTTAATCTATGTTATCATTTCGAAGTACATTTGAAAATGCATAGTCCTTACCACACATTTTCTTATTGTTTTCACAATGTGCTGAATTTAGAATTCTATGAACAGGATAGGAAATTTTTAAAAAAGCAAATGGTCACAGAATTTCCAAACTTTAGAGAAGGGGACTTTATGTCAGATAAAGATAAAGTTTTGGTTAGGAAAACTCAATATTGGGCCTCTTTAAAGTAGAATTTTAGGTTAAAAAAAGGAACCTGTCTGTAAGTTTTTCCTTAGCTGCTCCTAAGGGGTTGTGGATATAAAGAAGTAGAGAAGAAGAGAGATGATAAAATGTTCTAGGTGAGGTCAGAGCATCTGTTCATAGGCCAAGGTTAAATCATCAGAAACAGCCTGGCTGATAAGTTATAACAGAATCTCCTGAGGTATCCCAGTCTAGTTTTCTCACTTGGAAATTTACCAAATCCTCCTTAGAGCAATTACCTTTATTTGGTGGTGGTAGAAAATCTGAGGAAAGATCTTGGGGCACTTAAAGAAAATAACTGAATCTGGGTTTGCCCTTTCTTGATATTGGGGCTCTTGTCAGAAGGAAAATGTTCTGATTGATAATGCAAAGATGTTAAATCACTATTTCTTGTACATCTTTATTAATCACATGTTAGGGCAACACTTTCTCTTTTTGAGGTATACAATAATATGAATTAAACATATATCTGAATTGTGTGAGCTTAAAAGAAAAATGAAGCAGAATTGCTGCAGAAACATTCACCGATTTACTCATGAGAAACATGCCATGACAGAGGTATTCAGAGGATAGAACTGGAGGTTAGTCAGGTCTGGGATTGGAACCTGGCTCTGTCACGTTAAATCTTGATGCTATTTTGAAAAAACTACTTACATTTCTTTGCTTTGGTTTTTTTTTTTTATTTGCAAAAAACCCCCACAAAAACAAAAAGGGTGATAACATCTACCCTCCCTCCCCTCTGAGGTTGTGAGCTGTGATAAGAGTTACAATATATAGGGCAGCATTTCTGAAACCAGGAGTGTGTAACACCAGTGGTATATTAGGTGCATTAAGCTGGGACTGGAAAAGTATTAGTAAAATATTATAATAGTGGCATATTTGCATAAAAATATTTGTGTGTGTGTGTGAGTGTGTGTGACAGGAAAAAATGGAGACCCATAATTTCACAGAACAAGAAAAAATGAGTTCATTATAAAGAGAATCAAGCAAAAAAAGAGGTATGCCCTTAATGCAGCCAAATATTGAAAGAGGAAGGTTGCATATCATTGAGAAGATACACACTAAATTCTCAGAAGAGCAAATGGTATGGCAAAAGCACTCATTACACTGCAGTTACTGTTGTAAAAATGCCAGCCATTATCCTAGGGGCTTTCACATACATTACTTGATGTAACCCTATCAGAAATCCCACGAGGCATGAACTGCTATTCACATTGCAGAAGACATATAATTACAGGGTCACATAAGACAAGTGAAAAGTGCTCTGCCAACACCACACAGTGGGTTTGGCTTATCAGAGACTCCAACCCAGGGAGCCAGAATGTCACTGTCCCTTTGCAGTTTTACTCTGTCACAGCTGCTTCTTCACCCAGTCATTCTTCACCAGCAATGATGTGGTTATTTTAGATTCTGTGATTTTTTTTTCTGACTGAAAAAGTTCTGTTTGCTGATATCACCTGGCAAAACTATTTTTTTAATTTTCAAAACTATATTAGAATTCTACTAGCACATGCAATTACCCTGGCAATACTAAAAGAAGAAACATTTGCAGTGAATGTGAGTGCTACAGGCTGTTCATGCCAGTAATTACACAATTCACGCAATTATTGCTGGAATTCTTATTAACTGGGGACACTGCCAGCTCTTTTCAGGTTAAGTGGGGAATTTTTAACAAAAGGAAAGGAAAGAAATAACTATTGTATTTCTTAAGACATGGTTTTTAATAAAGTGACTTTAAAATATTAATTGGTTCTGGGACTTCCCTGGCAGTCCAGTGGTTAAAACTCCACACTCCCAATGCAGGGACCCCGGGTTCTATCCCTGGTCGGGGAACTACATCCCACATGCATGCCGCAACTAAGAGTTCACATGCCACAGCTGAGGAGACCACGAGCCGCAACTAAGGAGCCTGCCTGCTGCAACTAAGACCTGGAGCAACCAAGTAAATAAATAAATATTAAAAAGAAGTTAATTGGTTCTATAATTATAGCCAAAAAAAAAAAAAATGAAGTCAGAATCTTAAGTGAATCGAGCAATACATTTAGATCTCTGCATAAAATTGCAGGGGTTAGCTGAATTTTGGAGAGTAATAAGCATTTATTACACTGCTACTTTATTTTCACTCACTTTAATATATACCGAAGTAAATACAGAAGTGGGAAAAAAAGCCTGCTTTAACTCTTATTATGTGGCAAAGTTATACCTTTAGGAAAAGCACTCAAGAACTATCTGAAAGTAATGTGTGAGAGAGTGATTTCCAGAGTCTCTCTGTAATTAACAAAGAAACTCTAAGTAGAAGAATGTTTGAATCAAGATTAAATAGGAAACTATGCATGAGAAAATAAGGAATGTTTTTATTTGCTCTTCAGATAAAAGTGGGCTTTGGATTGAACGTTGTGTAGAACAAGTGGAGGGATTTTCGTAAGAGGCTAGTTTTGATGACAGGGTTATGGATATTGGTTATCAGCTTATGATTCAACCCATGACAAATAAGTAGATTGGATCACTAAGCAAGACTTGCCCATAAATATCAAACTTCCAAAGAGCAAGGAGTGTGAGTGAAGACCTGCCATGAGGTTCCTTATAAATTCATTACTGAAATATGACATATATGTAATGGACATGTGTATAAACTATCAGAACATTAAAGTGTAAATTCAGAAAGGAAATACTGAGCAAAGGAAAATCAGGAAATATTATTTCCTTCCTCCCTCCCTTCTTCCTTTCCTTTCTTCCTTTAAAAAATGTTTATTGATATTCAACTCCATGGAAACCCTTCCTCTGAGCACTAAGGAAAAAGAGATAGAAACGAATATGAGATTTCCTCTGCTGACAAGTACTCATGTAGTGGAGAAAATGATGCTGGAATGTAATAATGCTAATTCAGGTACAACAGGCTAAGTACTGTGCCGGAAAGAGTACAAATTAGATGAAAATTAATTCCTAATAGGGAGAGAAAGGAAAAGTTCTGTGGAGACAATCAGCAAGACCATTAAGTCTACTTAGAAACTGAACAGACTGCGAAGGCTGAGGGCGAGAAGGAAGAAAGGCATTTCAGTATTAGGACTCTGGTAGCAAAACAGAGCCTTGGAGAAATGTGAATATCTGTTGTAATGGGCCAGTATGCTAACGTCCCTAGAATAGAAGGGACATAGGGGTATACAGCAAGAGGTAAGGCTGTAAATGTCTATTGAGTCCAGACTCTGTGTGTGTGTGTGTGTGTGTGTGTGTGTGTATGTGTGTGTGTGTGTGTGTGTGTGTCTGTGTGTGTGTGTGCATGTAGGGGTGGGGGAGCTTTGGGGTTAGACTATGAGCTTTAATTTTTTTTTTTTGGCAGTAAGGATTGGGGGAAAGCTTCAAAGAGATTTTGAGTGAAAGACACTGACATAAAAGTATTGAAGCTCTAATAAGAAAGTGGCAGAGGAAGGATGGATTGAAGAAAAGCTTTGAAGCTCATACAGGAGTGAAATTGAGAAGCAATGAGATCCAAATTAAAGGGGAGGGAAAGTTCAAAACAGACACGAGACATATTCCAGAAATAAAATCAAATGAGGCATATGAATGAAGGATACCTTCAAATTTTAAGTTTTGGTTATGGAATTGAAGAATACAGAGGAGGGGCTTTATGAAATAGCACGGGCACTTCTGTTGTAATTCTCCTTCAAGTTAGCACATGATGTATAAATTATTAAAACTTGCTACTACAGCTGATTGATACTGAATGCATCACAACAATTGTAAAAACAACAAATTCAAAAATAACATTAGAAGTTAAATGGCCCATAACTTTTAAACCAGATTATTACACTGCAAATATTTTTAGTCTTTCAAATTGATTCCTAGGGGCTTCCCTGATGGCGCAGTGGTTGGGGGTCCGCCTGCCGGTGCAGGGGACGCGGGTTCGTGCCCCGGTCCGGGAAGCTCCCACATGCCGCGGAGCGGCTGGGCCCGTGAGCCATGGCCGCTGAGCCTGCGCGTCCGGAGCCTGTGCTCCGTGGCGGGAGAGGCCACAACAGTGAGAGGCCCG
>NW_006792653.1:1477043-1501448 GCF_000442215.2 Lipotes vexillifer
GTCAATTTACATTCCCACCAACAGTGTAAGAGGGTTCCCTTTTCTCCACACCCTCTCCAGCATTTGTTGTCTGTAGATTTTCTGATGATGCCCATTCTAACTGGTGTGAGGTGATACCTCATTGTAGTTTTGATTTGCATTTCTCTAATGATTAGTGATGTTGAGCATCCTTTCATGTGTTTATTGGCGATCTGTATATCTTCTTTGGAGAAATGTCTATTTAGGTCTTCTGCCCATTTTTGGATTGGGCTGTTTGTTTTTTAATATTGAGCTGCATGAGCTGTTTATATATTTTGGAGATTAATCCTCTGTCCATTGATTCAGTTGCAAATGTTTTCTCTCATTCTGAGGGGTGTCTTTTCGTCTTTATAGTTTCCTTTGCTGTGCAAAAGCTTTTAAGTTTAATTAGATCCCATTTGTTTAATTTTGGTTTTATTTCCATTACTCTAGGAGGTGGGAAAAGATTGATTTTAGAATATTTTGCTACTGTTCACTTAATCTATGTTATCATTTCGAAGTACATTTGAAAATGCATAGTCCTTACCACACATTTTCTTATTGTTTTCACAATGTGCTGAATTTAGAATTCTATGAACAGGATAGGAAATTTTTAAAAAAGCAAATGGTCACAGAATTTCCAAACTTTAGAGAAGGGGACTTTATGTCAGATAAAGATAAAGTTTTGGTTAGGAAAACTCAATATTGGGCCTCTTTAAAGTAGAATTTTAGGTTAAAAAAAGGAACCTGTCTGTAAGTTTTTCCTTAGCTGCTCCTAAGGGGTTGTGGATATAAAGAAGTAGAGAAGAAGAGAGATGATAAAATGTTCTAGGTGAGGTCAGAGCATCTGTTCATAGGCCAAGGTTAAATCATCAGAAACAGCCTGGCTGATAAGTTATAACAGAATCTCCTGAGGTATCCCAGTCTAGTTTTCTCACTTGGAAATTTACCAAATCCTCCTTAGAGCAATTACCTTTATTTGGTGGTGGTAGAAAATCTGAGGAAAGATCTTGGGGCACTTAAAGAAAATAACTGAATCTGGGTTTGCCCTTTCTTGATATTGGGGCTCTTGTCAGAAGGAAAATGTTCTGATTGATAATGCAAAGATGTTAAATCACTATTTCTTGTACATCTTTATTAATCACATGTTAGGGCAACACTTTCTCTTTTTGAGGTATACAATAATATGAATTAAACATATATCTGAATTGTGTGAGCTTAAAAGAAAAATGAAGCAGAATTGCTGCAGAAACATTCACCGATTTACTCATGAGAAACATGCCATGACAGAGGTATTCAGAGGATAGAACTGGAGGTTAGTCAGGTCTGGGATTGGAACCTGGCTCTGTCACGTTAAATCTTGATGCTATTTTGAAAAAACTACTTACATTTCTTTGCTTTGGTTTTTTTTTTTTATTTGCAAAAAACCCCCACAAAAACAAAAAGGGTGATAACATCTACCCTCCCTCCCCTCTGAGGTTGTGAGCTGTGATAAGAGTTACAATATATAGGGCAGCATTTCTGAAACCAGGAGTGTGTAACACCAGTGGTATATTAGGTGCATTAAGCTGGGACTGGAAAAGTATTAGTAAAATATTATAATAGTGGCATATTTGCATAAAAATATTTGTGTGTGTGTGTGAGTGTGTGTGACAGGAAAAAATGGAGACCCATAATTTCACAGAACAAGAAAAAATGAGTTCATTATAAAGAGAATCAAGCAAAAAAAGAGGTATGCCCTTAATGCAGCCAAATATTGAAAGAGGAAGGTTGCATATCATTGAGAAGATACACACTAAATTCTCAGAAGAGCAAATGGTATGGCAAAAGCACTCATTACACTGCAGTTACTGTTGTAAAAATGCCAGCCATTATCCTAGGGGCTTTCACATACATTACTTGATGTAACCCTATCAGAAATCCCACGAGGCATGAACTGCTATTCACATTGCAGAAGACATATAATTACAGGGTCACATAAGACAAGTGAAAAGTGCTCTGCCAACACCACACAGTGGGTTTGGCTTATCAGAGACTCCAACCCAGGGAGCCAGAATGTCACTGTCCCTTTGCAGTTTTACTCTGTCACAGCTGCTTCTTCACCCAGTCATTCTTCACCAGCAATGATGTGGTTATTTTAGATTCTGTGATTTTTTTTTCTGACTGAAAAAGTTCTGTTTGCTGATATCACCTGGCAAAACTATTTTTTTAATTTTCAAAACTATATTAGAATTCTACTAGCACATGCAATTACCCTGGCAATACTAAAAGAAGAAACATTTGCAGTGAATGTGAGTGCTACAGGCTGTTCATGCCAGTAATTACACAATTCACGCAATTATTGCTGGAATTCTTATTAACTGGGGACACTGCCAGCTCTTTTCAGGTTAAGTGGGGAATTTTTAACAAAAGGAAAGGAAAGAAATAACTATTGTATTTCTTAAGACATGGTTTTTAATAAAGTGACTTTAAAATATTAATTGGTTCTGGGACTTCCCTGGCAGTCCAGTGGTTAAAACTCCACACTCCCAATGCAGGGACCCCGGGTTCTATCCCTGGTCGGGGAACTACATCCCACATGCATGCCGCAACTAAGAGTTCACATGCCACAGCTGAGGAGACCACGAGCCGCAACTAAGGAGCCTGCCTGCTGCAACTAAGACCTGGAGCAACCAAGTAAATAAATAAATATTAAAAAGAAGTTAATTGGTTCTATAATTATAGCCAAAAAAAAAAAAAATGAAGTCAGAATCTTAAGTGAATCGAGCAATACATTTAGATCTCTGCATAAAATTGCAGGGGTTAGCTGAATTTTGGAGAGTAATAAGCATTTATTACACTGCTACTTTATTTTCACTCACTTTAATATATACCGAAGTAAATACAGAAGTGGGAAAAAAAGCCTGCTTTAACTCTTATTATGTGGCAAAGTTATACCTTTAGGAAAAGCACTCAAGAACTATCTGAAAGTAATGTGTGAGAGAGTGATTTCCAGAGTCTCTCTGTAATTAACAAAGAAACTCTAAGTAGAAGAATGTTTGAATCAAGATTAAATAGGAAACTATGCATGAGAAAATAAGGAATGTTTTTATTTGCTCTTCAGATAAAAGTGGGCTTTGGATTGAACGTTGTGTAGAACAAGTGGAGGGATTTTCGTAAGAGGCTAGTTTTGATGACAGGGTTATGGATATTGGTTATCAGCTTATGATTCAACCCATGACAAATAAGTAGATTGGATCACTAAGCAAGACTTGCCCATAAATATCAAACTTCCAAAGAGCAAGGAGTGTGAGTGAAGACCTGCCATGAGGTTCCTTATAAATTCATTACTGAAATATGACATATATGTAATGGACATGTGTATAAACTATCAGAACATTAAAGTGTAAATTCAGAAAGGAAATACTGAGCAAAGGAAAATCAGGAAATATTATTTCCTTCCTCCCTCCCTTCTTCCTTTCCTTTCTTCCTTTAAAAAATGTTTATTGATATTCAACTCCATGGAAACCCTTCCTCTGAGCACTAAGGAAAAAGAGATAGAAACGAATATGAGATTTCCTCTGCTGACAAGTACTCATGTAGTGGAGAAAATGATGCTGGAATGTAATAATGCTAATTCAGGTACAACAGGCTAAGTACTGTGCCGGAAAGAGTACAAATTAGATGAAAATTAATTCCTAATAGGGAGAGAAAGGAAAAGTTCTGTGGAGACAATCAGCAAGACCATTAAGTCTACTTAGAAACTGAACAGACTGCGAAGGCTGAGGGCGAGAAGGAAGAAAGGCATTTCAGTATTAGGACTCTGGTAGCAAAACAGAGCCTTGGAGAAATGTGAATATCTGTTGTAATGGGCCAGTATGCTAACGTCCCTAGAATAGAAGGGACATAGGGGTATACAGCAAGAGGTAAGGCTGTAAATGTCTATTGAGTCCAGACTCTGTGTGTGTGTGTGTGTGTGTGTGTGTGTGTATGTGTGTGTGTGTGTGTGTGTGTGTCTGTGTGTGTGTGTGCATGTAGGGGTGGGGGAGCTTTGGGGTTAGACTATGAGCTTTAATTTTTTTTTTTTGGCAGTAAGGATTGGGGGAAAGCTTCAAAGAGATTTTGAGTGAAAGACACTGACATAAAAGTATTGAAGCTCTAATAAGAAAGTGGCAGAGGAAGGATGGATTGAAGAAAAGCTTTGAAGCTCATACAGGAGTGAAATTGAGAAGCAATGAGATCCAAATTAAAGGGGAGGGAAAGTTCAAAACAGACACGAGACATATTCCAGAAATAAAATCAAATGAGGCATATGAATGAAGGATACCTTCAAATTTTAAGTTTTGGTTATGGAATTGAAGAATACAGAGGAGGGGCTTTATGAAATAGCACGGGCACTTCTGTTGTAATTCTCCTTCAAGTTAGCACATGATGTATAAATTATTAAAACTTGCTACTACAGCTGATTGATACTGAATGCATCACAACAATTGTAAAAACAACAAATTCAAAAATAACATTAGAAGTTAAATGGCCCATAACTTTTAAACCAGATTATTACACTGCAAATATTTTTAGTCTTTCAAATTGATTCCTAGGGGCTTCCCTGATGGCGCAGTGGTTGGGGGTCCGCCTGCCGGTGCAGGGGACGCGGGTTCGTGCCCCGGTCCGGGAAGCTCCCACATGCCGCGGAGCGGCTGGGCCCGTGAGCCATGGCCGCTGAGCCTGCGCGTCCGGAGCCTGTGCTCCGTGGCGGGAGAGGCCACAACAGTGAGAGGCCCGCGTACCGCAAAAAAATAAAATAAAAAACAAATTGATTCCTAGCATCAAGAGTTCACTATATAGTTAAATACTTTTATCATGAAAACAAGCTAAATGAACAGAATATGTTACACTATGTTCCATTAGCTTTAACAGACAGACCCTAAGGCACTGATTACATTTCTCTGTAAGGTTATTAAGGAGCTTGAAAATTCAAAATTTAGAAGATTTTTATCATAAATTTTGACTAATTAATGAATTTGACTTAGGAAAAAAATATACTGAAAGGGTTTTTTACCACAGTACTAATATATTTGGTTTTTTATGTTAAAAAAAAAGCTGTTTTTAAATTGTCATATATACTCCAATCAAAATTTTTTTTAGTCATATATTAAGTTCACATACCCACTATTTCCTGAAATTTGACTCTATGATACAGTTACATTTTAAAACTAAACATCATATATGAGTGTAAGTTAAATGTAATTGTGTAATTCCTCTTAATTACTTTTTTAATAACAGACATCATAGGATCGCAGAAATTAAATATGCAAAAACATATTAACTCATCTATTCCATCCCCTTGACAGTGCACAAATATTTTCTGTTAAGAAAAATTATGTTTTACAGAGTGCCGTTTCTATTTGTTTTAAATTTGTCTTTTTTTTTTTTTTTTTTAATGTACCCGGCAACATTGTATTGTGGAATGAAATGATTACTTACTTTCACAACAGGACTAATTTTTTGAGCTGGGGAGTATGGGGGAGAACTCAGAGATCAATGGATTCCAAAAATATCATGCTACACCTGTATACATGATGAAATTAACACCATGTTAAATAATAATATAAAATATTAATGTAATATAAGCTCTACATGGATTCTGTACTAGATAATAAAAGGCAACTTTCCAGAGATAAAATTGATAGGACTTGGTAAATGATTCAACATAAAGAGATAAAGAGAAATGCTGTGAAATGTCCAGAGATTTCTGGTTTGAGACATCCAAAGGGAAGATGGGAAGTTAGGTACAGGATAGGTCAGAAGCATATGTGAGTAAGAGAGAGAAAGAAAATTTGCCTGGAGGTCACACTCTAAGTACACATCTTTCCTATTCTTCTGACTCCCAATTGCAGGTTCTCTTCTCCAGCTGCCCATAGCCCTTGCTCTGCCATTTGGCTGCATGGAGTTCCACTGCAGGCCTTTGAACTTTGACCTGCTCTCTCCTCCAGAGATACAGAAGATATAGCAATGCTACTTTACATGTTTTGTGCAACTCGCAACATGAAAAGCATTTATTTGAACTTTAAATGCTGCTTACCATAAGCCAGAACCAAGTGACAAGTGTTATACTCTACATTTTGCAGATGAGTAAATGAGGGTGTCACAATTTTAAATCATTACAAATAGATCCAATATTAGAAGCCAGTTCTGCTCCCAGGCAAGCATTTTTTTTTCTCTTTCTCAGTCTCTCCAGAATGACCAGAACTTTGGTGGTGCTTCTCATATATTGTAGGTAATTAGAGCACAATTTACTAAATCACCCAACAATCATTTCAAACTTCCTCGTAATAGATTTTCCTAGTGGTAGAAATATTTTAAGTGAAATTTGTGCCATTTAATAAAGTTTAAAATGAATAATAATTCCTGGCATTTTAGCCTTAAAGATATCTACTGAATGCATTTAATGATAGATAGATAGATAGATAGAGAGTATTCAGAGTTATATTTCTACAACAAATAACAGCATTGAGTCTAACCCCCAAAATGCACCATTTTAGTAAAGCTTTTTTTCTGAAATGAAGAGTATGAGCATTGCTATCTAACAATTGTTATTGAAAAACAGTTCTTCAGAAAAAGTGAAATGAAAGAGGTTGTTGATTTTTCCTTTTGAAATCTCAAGCTGATGAAGGTAACACTTTGACAATTGAGTCTCTCATAGAATACATTTCATCAACAAAAATCTCATATATGACATGCAAATTTATTTAACAAGTGGTATGACTAAGCTGAGTGTACAGAAACAGTCGTATTCAAATGTAGGACAGTGGTAAGTCAGATTTTATGATGACACTTTATGCATGCTTTTTTGAGGAAGAAATGTCAAAACTATCAGTTCAATGAGCCACTACAGGGGGAAAGAGACTCATCTACATTAAAAGAGAGTCATAATAAATGTAAAATATATAATTAACTAAATAAGGTCAAAAGCTGAATAGTAAGACATAGATGAGTATGTACTTTTTTCCTAAGTCCAAATAAAGACGGTTATATGAAGTTTGGATGACAGTTTTGGGGTTAATTATTGTTGAAATGATACATATTCACTTTGATATAAGAATTTTCAAATGACTGACAATGCAATTATGATATAAATGTTTTAATTTAAGAATTATTTAAGTAATTTGAAAGAAAGGATTCCTTATTTTGCAAGGATGTGCTTGGTTGAAAGGGAATACTAAATGTTATTAAATGTCCTCTGTAGGGAAGAATCATTTATCAATCCAATATTGAAAACTTGCACTTTTAGTTAAGTTTGTGTTTTTTTTTTTGCCCTTAGTCAATGTGCTATTAGCATATATGAAATTGAACTCAGTAAGTACAGAGTATTTCTAGCTAGCTATTCAGCCACTTCAAATGTTTCCTTTCAATTTGATCCAATAAAATGTATTTTTCCTCTTCTGTGAGAAGAGCTATGCTGTACCTGAGCAATACAAAGATAAGCAATACATGGACCTTGCCCTCCAGGGGTAGATAATTCCTTAGGAGAAACATACATAAACACCAGTAGTGGGGGAACATCTCTAATGTAGGTAGAAGGGCAAAAGTAAATAACATCCAGTGTTTAGGATAAGAAAATTGCAGGCAATGAATTGCACTATCATTTTTCTTTACTATAGATGTTAGTGACATTCAGTTTAACCTGTGTAATCAGTGACTTTATTCAATGATGCAACCACCGGCCATTTTTCTTTCTTTCTTTCTTTTTAATTGGAGTATAGTTGCTTTACAATGTTGTGCTAGTTTCTGCTGTACAACAAAGTGAATCAGCTATATGTATTCATATATCTACCCTTCTAGTGTATTTATGTCAAACCTAATCTCCCAGTTCATCCCACCCTCCCCTTCCACCCCTTCCACATTTGTCCACATGTCTGTTCTCTATGTCTGTGTCTCTATTCCTGCCCTGCAAATAGGTTCATCTGTGCCATTTTTCTAGATTCCACATATATGCATTAATATACGATATTTGTTTCTATTCATATGTTTTATTTCCTTACTGTTTTTTCACATATTTATTTATTTTCATATTTACCTGAGATCTCAGTTTTTCTTTTCTTTTTTGTACTTTTGTTTTTTGAATGCTGTAGATTCTGATATAATTTGAATATTCTTGCAAAATTTGAGCTGAAAAATTCGCCAAGCCCATGTCTAACTGTGTGTTAGCAACCAAAAGATTGAGATGATCCTTGCCTATTTAAAACATTTCAATGTGAAAATCCACATAAAATCATTGTTTTTCTTATAGTTCCTCTTAATGTTCATTCATTTATTAATCATTTCAACTAACAAATATTATTGAGCCCTTAATATGTGTCAGATATTGTTGTAGGCACTGAAGGTGTAATGGTGAAAGATACTGACAAAACATCCTTACTCTTGTACAACTTAGTGTGGGAGACTGAAAACATGTAAGTAAAATACATTGTTTGTTATATAATGATAGGGCTTTAGCCCATCTTTAGAGTCAAATCAAAATATAGAATCATACTGAAACCTGGATATAAGGGAGTCTGAAAAATCTAGTTACCAGCTTTTATCTCTTGTGATAGAAAGAAGAGCACAGGAGAGCTTGAAAACAAATGCTGGGTGTCAAAATAAATAATAGGTAGCAGAATATAAACCACTTTGGCCAATGTTTAAAATTTCATCATTCAGCAATGCTAAAAACAATATGATTCTTTCTAATATAACAGCGGCTACTCTTCATAAAAAGATGTCCCAATTTCTGCCCCAAAATAGGCACCCAAAGTACCATCAATCACCAAATCCATCCCTGAGTGATATTAATTATTCCTTAAATTCAGTTGCAACCTACGTTTAATATATTTAGTCCCTAAAAACTAATTTATATGAACCATCAACACTTTATGTAAATTAGTAAGTGAAGAGTGAAGATAAGTTGACTTATATAGACAAAGATATACATAACAAAGCAACTAAGAAATATAAATGTGCAGAGTTGTTAAAGTTCTCTTTTCGGCAATGGGTCACACAGTAGCAGTTTGCATTTTTAATTTTCTCCTTCCACTAACCATTCCTTGTTTCTTTGCTCTCAGTCAGCATCTAGCTGGCAGGATTTAAATCTTCAGTCATGAAGGGGTTGAACACTTTGTTGATCCCATCTTTAGTGAGTTCCTACAGTTCTCCAGGGAGTATTAAATGGTACCCCCAAAGAGAAAATCTCCTGAGATACAGACCTATGCCTCTTTGTCCCCATTGTTAAACAATACTGTGTTGGACATTTTGCCAGATACTAAATCATACAGTATTTCAACAATAGTGCTGAGAAATAGACCCAAAACGAAAATCAGAGATGACTTTTCTGAGCTGACAGAGCCTGAATTTATTGATAACTTCTTTGCCACCCTGGTGTTTGCTCAGTTGGCTCATGTTCAGTGTGGCTAAGACAGTCCAGGTGGAGCTTACACATAGGCTGTTAACATGAACTTTCCCTTAGCAAGACTCACCCGCCACCAACTCTGCTGCCGAGTGTCTACCGGCCAACAGCAAAGGTCAACACTGACTGACTAACAGCGCTTTATGTCCAAGGAAACCAGCCAGTCACCTGGTGGCAAGATAATTATAGGAGATTCTTTTCAGTATGGAAAGGCCAGAGATTTTCCCTCATAAAAATAAACCTCTTGGATATGGATGATTTTTCCCCTCAATGCTTTCAATGCTTCTGTAAAAGCCATCTTCTTTGACAACCGGAATGTTCTACTGTGATGGTATCCCAGGGTACTCATGGGGGAAAAATCTAGAAGTTGCTGCAAAATGTCATGTCTGTGAAGCCATGTGTTTGCGCACTGCCACTGTGAAAGAAAGCAATATTTTGTATTCTTTCTTATCTCAAAAGTCTCATATAAATATATTTGGTTGGCAGAATGTTAATCACAATAATAATCCCTGCAGAAAGAGAGTTCGATAATGGTGACACTAGGGCTTCTATATCTTACAGTACAGAAGAGAGTATAGGAAGGTGTATAGATAACT
The DNA here is from genome assembly GCF_000442215.2 of Lipotes vexillifer. Taxonomy (NCBI): domain Eukaryota; kingdom Metazoa; phylum Chordata; class Mammalia; order Artiodactyla; family Lipotidae; genus Lipotes; species Lipotes vexillifer. The sequence continues at coordinate 1,487,058 of NW_006792653.1, forward strand.
ACAGATTGAAATATGGGAAGGCACTGGGAGGTTTTGCCCAGATAGATAACATGCTCTAAATTTCCCTTCTAGTCCTCTGCCTGAGGTAGGAGATAGATGGGCCCGCGGGCTGGACAGCTGGGGTTTGTCAAGTGGAGTAAAATTGAAGCTTTGCTCTCACCCAGACACTCCAAGAACAAAGCTAGTGGCAGAAGCTGAGCTCTGCTGAAGTAGAGATAAGATGACCACTCCTGAGGTCAAGAAAAACTTCCCTCTCTGTCCATGTGCAGCAAGGCTCCTTGGGGTCAAAAAGGGAGGGGGCGTCACCCCATAATAAGTGGTGTGGATATGCACCCACAGGCCTCTGCGGTGGGATCCATCTTAACAAAAAGTTGCGCACGCATGGTGGGGAGGGTCCTGGGACCAGTCAGGTGTGAAAAAAGAAACAAGATAGTTGGCCAAATGTGAAAAAAGACCCAGAAGGACTGTCCTACATAAGTGATTTCAGTCACCTCTTTACTGCACTCTGCATTCGGGACGCCTGCCCTCCTCTCCCGGTGTGTATTTCTGCCCTGCTTCTGACTTAAATAAATAAACTGTTTCTCTGTGTGCTCTCCCATACGTCGTGCTGTGTCTTTAATAATAAACTTCGTACCTGTTTTTACAGTTCTTGCCTCCTTGAAACATTCTTGCTTTCAAATGGGGGAAAGAGCCAGGGCTCACTTTGCTTCTAGCCTCTAGCCCCTGGTGCTCTCATGGCTAGGATTCCTGGTTTGCATCCAGGCTAGCCAGGTTCAATTCCTGGGCAGGAAACTCAGCTCTCTCTTCAGGACCACTCACTGCTGTCTCTCTGAGATCATGCCCATATGTCCTTTTTCTGAATCAGGTGCTTCTCTTTCAGATGTAGACAAATTGCCTTAATTGGTTAATACAACCTAGGAACTATATTCAAGTTTTAGAACAGGTGGGATATATTTCTTAGTGATCAAGACTTTCATAAATGTTATCACAATCCCTTCATATACTTAAAAGGTGTTGACTAGGTGTAGGTACTAAGAATATAGAGTTTAATGACCCAGGCTTCTGGACACAGGACCCCACAGTTAAGTTGGGAATACAGTTTTTTAAAAAAAAATAAAAACATAACTAATATAATTGAGATATATAAGACAATAGTAATGAGATGATGCCTTTCAATATTAAAAGACACAGTTAAGTAACCAGATGCTTTCACCTACATATGTAATCATCATAAATGTGAGAGTTACAAATGAACATTAATCAAGAGTACAGTGCGGACAACTCACATATTGGGGGATATAGCTTTTTAAAATATTACAAAAAGTTTGGTCACAAATATGCAGAAAGTTCAGAGAAGAGTATCTGATGCAGACTGTGAGAGAAAAAGATTTAAAGACAATATATTGGTTTAACTGAATCTTGAATGATGAGAATAAATTAAGCTGTCAAAGACAAATGGGAAAGTTGTAAGAAAACAGAGTAGATGCTAATTACAACTGCGAAAGCGTATGCTCCTATCAGGGAACAACAAGCAATCCCTAATTTAAGTAGAATCTTAGGGTGACATTCCAGTCTCTAGAGGAAACTCAGAACTGTCTTTCCTCCTGAAGACTTATGGCTTTGTTGTACATGCAGGAGAAAACACATGGCTCAACAAAAAAACTAGACCCCTCTATGCGGCAGAGTTAGGTGGAAGAGGAATTTTTTGCCAGTAAGGATAAACTGTTCATACCCAGAACTAAAAGGGCAATATGTTCTTCTGACTCACATGACTTGCCCTTAGATGCCCTTGTTCCATCTCAACCAGCTGCTACGTTAGCATAGTTTTGAGTAACCTAGAGGAGAAGTCAACCTTGGATGATCAAAGGGAAATGAAGCCAATCCCATGCTGAGAAGAAAGCACGAATAAATAGGCCACAAAAACTTCTCTGTCATGGGCTTATGTTTATGGGAGATGTCTTAGTTTCTGTGGTCCAGACCAACTCAATAGAATCAGAAACTAGGAAGAGTTTTGTGGTCCATGTCCTAGGAATAAATGAGAGTGCATTTCCCAGTAATGTTGTCCATGATATATAATCATCAGTTTAACAGAAGTAGCCACAGAGTATAGACAGCTAGTCAAAGATTTAAGGAATTGGGTCCTTATATTGGCTATTTACCGTCCAAAACAGGTAATGCCCCTAGCAGTCAAAGACTCTATGAAAAGGATCTGTTTTGTAAGGTTAATTTGACTAATAAAGAAAGTAATACTGAATAAGATGAAAAAGAATTCAAATTCAAAAAAATGAGGTTTCCGAAGTAGAATATTTGGTAGTCTAAAACCCTTATCGAACGTCATAATTCCTGATAATTTTTGTAATAAATTATTACTCAACTTTTTGGGAAAGTTCTACAATATAGGTAGAATTATCTGTCAGGCTTTATATAAGTTGTACAAGTATGGGGTATGCATCTGTGGTCAATGTATATGGTCTTGGTGCTATTCCTTCCACAAAAATTAGCCCCATGGCTTAAAATTTAAATTTATGTTAGTGTTTTTTGTTGTTGTTGACACGTAGATACTATGAAATATTTCCCCCTGTGAACGGCTGAAAGGATCCTCTATGTATATCTAATTTTGAGCTTTGCTGTCAGCAGACACTTAGTAAAGGTTTCCTTACTAAGAAATGGTTTTGTATTACATGCTGTAAAATCACAGCTCAAAATTACCTGAGTAAATTTATTTTCTTTAACAAGTGCTTTATAAATATTCATTTAAAAAGTCATGTTTATGAATTGAAATGGTCCTTTGTAAATGTCCAATTTCAATAATTTGGCAAGTATAAATACACTTTGTGGCAAACAATACCCTGATTTATGCAGATCCCATTAGATATGACTGTGGACTGTAATTATCCAAGTGGACTATAATTTTGCCTGCCCAGTCATTCATAGAGCTTAATACACTCAACTGAGACCGAATTTTCAAAGCTGTTTCTAACAGTGGCAATGATGTATGTGTCACCACCCTTTCTAATTCTGTTTTTGCTTGAATAAATAATCTCAGCTAGATCCTCATTCATGTTCTTTTGCTCAACTCAGCAAGTCCAAAAATAAGAATAATATTAATAGCAAGACATTTTTACTCAGTCTAAAAAAAACTTGTTTGCTACCTTTGTAGGTATTTTTTCTTTTTGGTATATATGGGCATTAGAGTTTAAACACATTAGTCATTAAATTATCGCCTTGATGAAGTAAATAGTCTCCTTTAGAGATATCATACATGGGCAAGAAATTACAGTTTAAATATATGTGTCAAGTTTGAACAAATATATTACATGTTTACTTCCCTATCTTAAATGCATGACTGATCATTTCTCTTAACTTGGTAGACAAAATCAGTTTTTAGAACTTAATATGCCTTTAGTAATAGTAAGTAATAATGCCTAACCCAACTTAATCGCAAGAGAACATAAACACAGACTATCTTTAGCAAGCTGTTTGCATGACACCAAAACAAACAGGCAGTTCAGATGAATCACCTATTTTGGCACTCTTCAAAAATACATGGATACGAACACGATGTGATAGTACTATACTAATGCTGAACAGTCTCTATGTTTTGAAGTTTTTCAGTTGACATTCACCAAATAGTTGTGGAATGTAGTTACAGTTTTCTAATTTTAGATGACATACTATGGAGAATAGAATTTAATGTCATACAGCAATTCTTTCATTTCTTCTCAACTCAGCAGTAAGATTAGGCTTATAGGAATTATTTTTTCCAAAATTTTGCTAGTATAGTTGACCCTTGAACAACGTGGGGGTTAAAGGCATCAACCATCTGTGCAACAGAAAATCTGAGCATAATTTGTAGTTGGCCCTCCATATCTGTAGTTCTGCATCTGTGGACTGAACCAAACTCATATCATGTAGTAGTGTAGCATTTACTATTGAAACAATCCTCATATAAGTGGATCTGTGCAGTTCAAATCCATGTTGTTCAAGGGTCATCTGTATTATATTGTCTTTACTGATTGATTTCTTAGCACAAAAGCAAGCTGAACTATGCAATCACAATCAAAATCTCAACAAGTTAATTTATGGGTATCACCCAACTGATTCTAAAGTTCATATGGAGAGGCAAGAGGCACATGCTCTTCCTTTTTAAGAGAAACCTTTTATTAAATATGATTTTCTTTAAATACATACCTTTCTCCTACCCTCACCCACTTGGGGGAAAAATAGAAAACTCCTACTCCCTCCATTTGGAGGATTCTATGTATAAAGCCTGAGATGCTGAGGATGAAGTATATTAAGGATAAGAATGAAGTTGGAGAACTGATGCTATTTGACTTCAAATTTTACTATAGTAAATCAAGGAAGCTATAGCTATAGTAATCAAGGAAGTGTTGTATTGGCAAAAGAATAGACATATCAATAAAACAGAATGGAGAGCCCAGAAATAGATCTCCATAAATATGATCAAAGGAGCAAAGGCAATACAATGAAGCAAAGATAGCCTCTTACACAAATAGTGCTGGAATAACTAAACATCTACATGACAGGCAAAAAAAAAAAAAAAGAATCTAGACAGAGAACTTATATTCTTCACAAAAATTAACTCAAAACGGACCTACACCTAGATGAAGAAGACAAAACTATAACACTCCTGGAAGATAACAGGAAGAAACCTAAATGACATTGAGTATAGCGATGACTTTTAGATACAACACACCAAACACAAAAATCTATGAAAGAAATAATTGATAAATTGGACTTCATAAAAAACAAAACAAATAAAAACCCTCTGCTCTATGAAAGATAATTCAAGAGAATGAGAAGACAAGCCACATGCTGGGAGAAAATATTTGCAAAAGACACATTTGATAAAGGACTGTTATCCAAAATATACAAAGAACTCTTAAAACTTGGTAATAAGAAAACAGAAACCTGATTAAAAATGGGCCAAAGATCTTAACAGACACCTCACCAAAGAAAATATACAGATGACAAATAAGCATATGAAAAGACACTCCAAATCATACATCATCAGGGAAATTAAGACAACAAGATACCACTAAACACCAACGGCCAAATCCAGAACACTGACAACACTAAATGCTGGCTAGCATGTGCAGCAATAGGAATCATTCATCGTTGGGAATGAAAATGGGGGGGAATGCAAAATCGTACAGCCATTTTGGAAGACAGTTTGGTGATTTCTTACAAAACTATCAACTCTGACCATGCATTCCGTCAGTCATGCTCTTTGGTTTTTACCCAAAGAGGTGAAAACTTATGTCCACAAGAAAACCTTCACACAGATGTTTATAACAACTTTATTCATAATTGCCCAAACTTGGAAGCATCCAAGCACCCAAGATATCTTTCAGTAGGTGAATGGATAAAGTGTGGTGCATCCAGACAAGGTATGTCATTCAGAGCTAAAAAGAAATAAGCTATCAAGCCATGAAAAAATATGCAGAAAACTTAAATGCATATTAGTAAGTGAAAGAAGCCTGTCTCAAAAGGCCTACATACTGTATGATTCCAACTATACAACATTCTGGAAAAGGTAAAATATGGAGACAGCAAAAAGATCAGTGTTTGCAGGGGTGTTGGTGGTAGTGAGCAGAGATGAATAGGTGGAGCACAAAGGATTTTTAGGGTAAAACACGGTAATTTCTGATATTATAATGATGAATATATGTTATACATTTCCACAAACCCATAGAATGTACAACACCAAGAATGAACCCTAAGATGAACTATAGACTTTGGGTGATGATGTGTCAATTTTGGTTCAAACTTGGTAAAAAAAAATGTATCATTCTGGTGAGTTAAATTAATAATGGGGGAGGCTATGCATGTGTGTGGGCAGGGGTTACATGGAAAGTATCTCTTCCTTCCTCACAATTTTGTTACAAACCTTAAACTACTCTAAAAATTGTTTTTTTCCTAGTGGTAAGCTTAGACAAAATTGGAAATTATAGAATTGAATGCAGCAATTTAAAAATCAATTTGTAAAAAAAAAATACTTGTTTCTCAATGCACGTATTTTTTCTTGGCCACTCCCATTTAGCAAAGCAACTGGTCCCTGAATGTACTTGAAGACTGTCATAAGTATTTGTCTCTGAACTGCTTTCTACAAAACGTAAATTATTGCTTCTAGGATATATCTCTCTTGTCATTGTCGGGGACACTATCATTAGCAGGAAGTGCTACAATGAAATTGACCCTTGGGCATAATAGTGCTGGGTCCCCGACCAAAAGAAAGTATTATTGACTGGTCTTTAATATAATGTTCTATGTCAATACACAGAAAATATTTATCTTGCATTTTGCAATTATACTATGTTATATGAGTTTCAAAACAACACTAATTTTTCTCTACATATATCATTGAAATTTAACAAAAACACAGTTTTCAGGTTTGTTTGTTTGTTTTTCTATTACCTTGTCTCAATCTTAAAGTCAGTCCTGAGCCTATAGGAGACTGGACATGGTATATTCAAGGGAGGAGAAACAAACATATATTTTATTCAACAGTTGACATATATAAAACCCAGGAAATTTGAAATCTACAATCCTGTCATTCTAAGCAGGTGGGCAAGACAAACTCATTAAAAGAGTTTTTTTCCCCAAGACTTTGACTATTTCTTTCTAAGGGGCTTCCAAGCTCTTCTGCTTGCACTTCTGCCCAGTCACGTCAGTTCATTTCCAGAGACACGTTTGCAACCCAGCAAAGAGCTCAGTTAAGGCTCATGATGGACTTCTATTATACAGTGAAATTATTAATTCTATACATAGCATTAAATATACTGATCCATGTTTACTCAGTTATTTTTCCCTAATCTCTAAATTTTGTTTTTGCATAGTTTGTTCTGAATGTTTTTCTTATTATTTGTATAAAATAATTGTTTTTGATCACTTATTATTGTCTATATAGAGAGATACCTTTTTTTTTCAATTTTATTTACTTGGAGTTGAGATAAAGGAGAAATATCAACAAATTTGATATGTTTTTTCCTCACAGCAATTGCAAAATCATAAAAATTGGTAAGCTCTTAAACTTACTAAGGTCTATGTCCATTAAACTTCTAGTCAGTTCTGAAGAAGATGTATTACACTGCTTCAGAGATGAAACTCCTTCCATACTAAGAAATTACGATTTCTATGTATTTTTCTTCTATACATAGCACTACCTTTGGTTTACAATTTTTGTATTCACCTTTGGAAACCACAGAGTCCCAAATTCCACCTTCAAATGATATTAAAAATTAACTGTTTTGTTGAGAAAAAAATCATTTTTTTGAGATAAAAAGATTCACATGCTCTCACCCATGCTCCATCTGTAGCTCCACTCTCTCCAGTGGCAACTTCAAGACACATTAAATGTGTCTTGAATGCTTCCTAAAAAATGCCTGCACAACAGACCCACTGGGAAAGATGAAGTCAGCGGAGTTCCAAAGTAAAAGGAATGTTCCCTTTGTCAGTAGGCTGGCTGATTGTATGTGCATTCATTTTGATTGATTTTTAAGACTGATGGAAAGAAAGTAACTTTTCAGTGCAGAAACAATTACAGCAGGAACTGCTATCCTTTACTGAATGAACAATGCTATTTATAAAGGAAGAAAATTACAAAAGGTTTGATTCCTGCTCCTAATTTTGCTAGGGTACTGAATTAGTATGACACTGCTGGGAGCTGCAGGAGACCTTTATGATACCTGAGGAGGAAGGAGGCGACCTGATGAGTGGTGTTAATCATCAAAAGCTCCACTTAGTGAACATGTCAACAAGGGGACAGAGAAGAGCTATCCCTGCCTCCACCGCCCCCAAAGTCACTGTAGAAGGTAATGTTAAGTAAAATTGGAAGTGACCCAAATCCTTATTTTTTTTACTTGAATCAGTTAGAGGTAAGAAACAAAATTCTTGGTGGAAACAAGTGGTTATGTTAAAAGAAAATCAAGAGCAAAATTAGCCCATCTCTATTTTCTTTTTTTCAGCTCTGCATCTAATTTATATTAGTTTGCTAGAGCTGCCTCAACAAAGTCCTATAAACATAGTGGCTTAAACAGAAATTCATTGTTTAACAGTTCTGGAGTCTTGAAGTCCCAAATCAAAGTATCAGCATGTAACAAAGAAGAACAAACCTGACTCCATATTGGATCTGTTCCTTTAGCTCTAACCCCTGTGCTCTGTTGCCTGTGCTTAGTCATGCTGGCTGTACACCTTTGTAGATGAATGTTGCTTACAGCTTGAAATATACATGATAGCCCATTCTCAAGGCTCTGACCTTTAAAGGCATAACACTTTTCTATTCATATAGAGATAAAAAGTTGCAGAATAGAAAATAACAATTGTCCTGTTGGAGGTTTATAGGAACACTGTGACTAGATCTACTGGACAGCTGCAAGAACAAAGGGCTCTGGCACCAAGAAGTTTCCAACAACCAATCACACACCCTCTCCCCTTTTAGTATAAAAGAAGCCTGAATTCTAACTTGGATAAGATGGCTCTTTGGGACACTAGTCCACCATCTTCTCAGTCTGCTGGCTTTCCAAATAAAGTCACTATTCCTTGCCCCAATAACTCGTCTCTTGATTTATTGGCCTGTGGTATGGCAAGAAGTATGAGCTTGGACTCAGTAACAAGCAGGATTAGATCTTTCTTAAGGTCGAGAAAAGAAGTGGTTCCATGCCTCTCCTCTAGCTTCTGGAGGTTTGCTGGCAATCTTTGTCATGTAGAAACATCACCCATCTCCACCTTCATGTTCATATGGCTCTCTTCCTGTTTGTGTGCCTATCTCTAAATTTCCTTATTTTATAAGGACACCACTCATATTGGATCAGGGCCCACCCTAATGACCTCATTTTAGCTTGATTATCTATGTAAAGAGATCCTATATCCAAATCAAATCATATTCTGAGGTGCTCAGGGTTAGGACTGCAACATACTAGAGTAATTTGGAGGTGGGTGGGGAGATGTACAATTCAACCACAACATGATTAAAAAAAAATTATGAATAAGTTGGACTTTCAATCTATAGCTAAAACAAGTTAAAGTTTGCTTGACGGATGAAACATACATTTATCAAAAAGTTTGCAAGGGGCAGAAAATGGAAATGTGTATATATTAAAGCTCTCTGAAATATCTGCAAATTAAAACTTTGTTGTTGTATTATTTATAGAGTCAATTGAATGTTAACTCTGTAACCCAGTTTTTTACATGAAGAAACCAAATCTACCTTGATGTTGAAAGTCCTGAAGAAATTACAAAGCTAATCAGAGATAAGACATGCCAGTTCAGTATAAAAACTAATAGAGCACCCCAAAACAGAAGGCAGACACAGTTTACTCTTTCTGGGTAAATTTGCTGCTCAGTAGGTCTTTCACCTTTAGGTGGCCACAAAATATGCAACTATTATTATTTTGCTAAATGAATAAAGTCATCATGTGTAGGTTCTGGAGTAAAGAGTAAATCTTAAAGATATACATGGTATCTCTGTGGGCAAATAGAATTTTCATCAGAAGGAAGAACACTGCCAAAGAGAATTAACATAGTATGTGTTGGTGCTGAACATAGAGGATCATATTTTAAATTTCACAAGCCATGTAACAGCTCTGCTGTTATAAGATCACTGCAGGAATGATTATTACAAGGGTTATTTTTCACTTTATAGGAGGCAAATGCCAATAGGAACATGATAATGCCTTCAATCATCAGTGACTGTATTGGACGTATCTTGCAAACACATGTGGTTTCCACACCATCCATGTATCCTAGGATTGACAATTATCCTATGAGAAAACTGTTGCCAAGACAGCTTGAATAACATAGTTTTTTTTGTTGGTTTGTTTGTTTTAAATTTTAAGCCATGCAGCTGTGGAAGGCCTATTCCCTTCTTCATAGTTTCCCTTTGATCTGGGTTTAAAATATGGGATTCTTGCCTCCCTGTAGCTATTTCCAGTGGTTGGGGACTGACAGAGAAGTCTGACCACTGACCTCTTCCCATATTCAGCTAATTATGTTTGACAAGAAAATCTTGATTCAATCACAACATTTAGCAACTCATTTCTTCTCCAGAACTTTTAAGCTCTTCTAGAATACTGCAAAACCAGCTGCTGTGCCATTTGCCCGTGTTTAGTCAAATGAAGGATTTTAATACATTATATTATGATAAAAGCAGGCCATGTTTGCCAACATGAAACAGCAATATCTTACGTGAGAGTTTTATACATCTGTAAAGTACTCATGTCATGCCTTTTTCTTTTTAAACTAAACTTTGTCTCTGGAAATGGACTGGCAGACAGCAATGCTATTAATGTCACTTATAGCATTGGGAGTTCATATTTATGAAATAATTTTTAAGAAAAATACCTACCCAAATGCTGAAAGAATTTTAATTTTTAGAACCTCACTTAGCGTTTTTCTTTGTGGTTAAACTCACTGTGCTTATCCAGCACTAACTCCCCACAAGACCTAGCATAACATGTGCCACACAACAAGTACTCAACATCTACTGAATGAATAGAACTCTTATGAGGATAACAGATAATTATTTTGAGCTTTAAAAACATTCACTACATCCTTTTCAAAGCACTTAAAATTTATCATCCCACTTAGTTATCATAGCAGCCCTAGGAAGTAAGTGCTATTTTACAGAGGAAAAAAAGGCTAAATGAGGTGTTAAACATTAACAGAGTACACACAGATGGGCTTTGTATCCAGGTTGCAACCCATCAGAACCCATGCTGTAACTATTATACTGTACTACTTTTTAAGTATGGAGATATTTAATAAATAAAAGGTGCTGGAAAACATGTTATGTTTTTATTACAGAATAATGTTATAATGCCTGGTGGCATTGAACTGAGAAAGTTCCGTGAGATTGTTAAACCAAAGGCATCACTTCCTTCCTAGGTCAAGGCAGCCTTGGTGTTTTCACTCTACTAAGTTTACGTTTAGAATTATGATTATCAGATATGCTTGCAATGATTTAGCACAGGTTCACCATCTTAGGTTTTCACCATGAAGAATCCTTAAATAGAAAAATGTTAATAACTACTCTCCTGTATCCCCCCACCAAAAAACAAAACAAAAGAAAACAAAATCAGCCAACTAGGCTCATGTAAAAATAAGCAAGTTCTTTATGCTTTCAGGGTGTATTCATGTGAGCACAGCAATGATGGACAATAATTATGGATTACCTAATTCAAAGTCATTATTCAACAGATTTTTTTTAAAAAACGGTATTTTGACAGTAACCAATTTATACTGAAATGTTTAATTTAGATATACTGTAATACATGGAGGAATGCTTAATAGAATAGAAATAAACCCTGTGACATTACATGCCCTTTCCTGCTAGTTTAGATAGGATATGCTAACTACTTGGCCATGCTTGAGTCATACATCCCAGTACTGGAAGCATTTTCTCATTTAAAGACCATTATGGTTTGTAAAATTTACAGCATATGTATGCAATGGTATTTTTTTTGTCATTTTTTTAATATCTCAATTTTAAATAATTTTAATGAAAAATTTTTTAAAATTTCTTACTGATTTTTAAGGACTGAGAGCAAATATATGTGTTTAATCAGTGGCAGTATACCTAGATTTAAATATATTTTATAGCTATATCAAGGAGGTAGATATATAATTGATGCATGAATCTGAGGGGCAAATCTAATGTAAGGAGAACAGAGGAGGAACAGGCATTACTATATTTAGTAACTGGCCATTTATTTTGAACTGATTACCTTAGCTAATTCCAACTGCTGTAGAATTACTCAGTTACAGGATCTTCTGGTGTGGGGTGATTTCTTCCATTCCCTGAAATTATATCTTTATTTAGTCATAAATAAAGATATCATAAATATCTTTATTTATGACTTACTGGAAAATACCTGAGGGTTCCTAGTTGTTACTGTTGTTTGAATTGTTTCAAATATGGCACTGAAATTGGAGAAACATAATACGAAAGGCTTCCTTGAATGAACACTCATTTAATTTCCTCTAAAAGGAAGCATATATTTATTTGTGCATGGTCTGTGGTGCTTGCTGACTTACGATTAGAACAGCTGGACAAAATGTAGCCATGGAACTCAAATCTACATTTCAGAAACACCTGTTAGCCTAGAGGTGTGGCTGCTGTGCAGGACTTAAGCATGCTTAGACCACTGGCCTGTGCATTTTGGGGAGGTTATAAATATCACCCATTACATTGTGTACCCCAATGCAAAAAAGTGAAGTCATTATTGAACACCTGCCAATGGATCGATGTCAACCTTTTTTTTTTCCCCACAGTCTGAGATGAAATACACTCAAGCAGGATTCTCCCATTTCAGATCACATAGTGGAATTCAGCACTCTTGGTTTGGTCCGCCTATTTTTGTATGAACCTGTGCTGAGATTGTAGCTCCATTTACAAGAACAGCATCATTGTCCAGAGCTCCAGGGTTTATTATTGGAAGTGCTATGGACTGAATGTTTGTGTCCCCTAAAAATTCTTTTGTTGAAATCCTAATGCCCAAAGTGATGGTATTAGGAGATGCGGCCTTTGGGAGGTGTTTAGGTCATGAGGGTACAGTCCTCCTGAATGGGATTCGTGCTCTTGTAAGAGACCTCACAGAGCTCCTTAGCCGCTTCCGCTAAGTGATGTTACAGCAAAAAGACAGCTGTCTATGAAATAGTAAGTGGACTCTCACCAGGCACTGAATGGTCCATCACCATGATCTTGGACGTTCTAGCCTCCAGAACTTGAGGACAATAAAATTCTATTGTTGGGCTTCCCTGGTGGTGCAGTGGTTGAGAGTCCGCCTGCTGATGCAGGGGATACGGGTTCGTGTCCCGGTCCGGCAAGATCCCACATGCCGTGGAGCGGCTGGGCCCGTGAGCCATGGCCGCTGAGCCTGTGCTCCGCAACGGGAGAGGCCACGACAGTGAGAGGCCCGCATACCGTAAAAAAAAAAAAAAATTCTATTGTTTATAAGCCATTCAGTTTTTTATACTTTGTTATAGCAGCCCAAACAGACTAAGACAGGAGGGTTTGGAGATCAGTCCTGCCTATGCTTACCGGAACTGAGGGGAAAAAAAAAAAAAACCCTTTCACTAGGGAATTCATGTTTTCTATAGCTTTGAGGTGCCTCATGTTTGGGCTTTTGAGGAGGGCAGAATGTGGTGTCTTTAGTAACAGGCTTTATTCCATAAACACTTTGCTTCCACAACAATGGGGTTGGTTTCACTATAAGAAAACTATGCTGCCCTTTTCGTTTGTGCTGCTTCTGACAGTAGGGGGAAAAGTGACGGCTGTGCTCCATCATTTCCTTTTCCCCCTTTCACCCCACTGCCTCTACCTCAACTAATTGATTCAACTTGAGTAATGACCAGTGAGAAGTCATAGATGGGTTCTCATCTGCATCCCCATTCAAATACAGAAATGTGTTTGCTCATCCTGCTGGTTGGTTGTGAAGCACAAGTTGTCTTATTGTGCAGCATTTAGCTGAGAGTCTTTTCAATCATTTTCTGACTGTGGATCATTCTAGAAAGAAGAAATGATGATGTCTTATTTCATAGCACACTGGCCACCTATATCTTCCCCTTATTGGAGAAAACAGATTGCAAATTTTCCTGTATCATTGTAAGCAGCATTATGAAGTTTTCTTGGAAAGGTGATTAGAAAACATCTGTAACCATTGCTGAAAGGACAATCTGCATGAGCTAGTTAATCCATCACGCCTCCTCTCTGGCCAGCAGGATATAAGAAATGAGACCCTTCTGGTTTCTTCAGTAGAATCCTATTTTGAATCACAAAAAATACACATGTTAAATTCAAATGGCTTTTTAATAGGCTGTCCAGCTTTTCTCTGGAACACACAAAAAAAGGCACTGCTGAACGAAGTGGGCTTTCACAGCTGTGAGAGGTGAGATCTGTGAGTTTGGAGAGCAGTTTATCCCAGTTAAGAAAAATACGATATTGTATGCATGGTGTTTTTCTCTTTAGTACCATATTCTTAAGCCTCAGGGACTGGAAAATGTAGACAAACTCACTAATGCTGTTTCAGTCAGGGACATATTCTTGGTCTTTGGCAAAACGTAAAAATTTCCTGAAACCTTTTTCCAATTTGAACTTGTCTAGAGCTCACAAGTACTAGTATATCAGGTTCTGAGGAAACTACAAAGCAGGTATGTCATGAGAAATATTCTAAGAGCTTGCAATCAGAGAGACAATCTAAGACAAAGATCTATATGGAAAACCCAGATGAAACAGCTCAGGAGACGAAAATGACAAGCAAAAAATCCAGGAACCAACAGGGTAGGGCAAAGAACTGAACGTTAAAAAGTTATATAGGGCTTCCCTGGTGGCGCAGTGCTTGAGAGTCCGCCTGCCGATGCAGGAGACGCGGG
>NW_006792653.1:1501548-1514260 GCF_000442215.2 Lipotes vexillifer
GGGAGAGACACCAAAAAGAGAAGGCTCCCAAAAAAAAAAAAAAAAAAAAAAAAAAAAAAAAAAAAAAAAAGTTATATGAAGTGTGAACAAATTAGAAAAATGTTGTGAACAAACTAGGACAGAAGACCCATGATTCAAATGCCAGCCAATGTCCTTTATTGCTTGGTGACTGGCTAGCATATGACGGATTCAGGATGGCAAACTACCTGGGATCATCATAGGCAGGGCTGTGTATTGTTTACATTATTGAAGTAAATGTTATCACCCAAGAGGTTGGTGAAAGTGAGAAAAGAAGTCAAGATAGACTCCAGGAGATCATGAGTTTCAAATTAGGGTCAAGGAAGGGTCTACAAAGAAGGCAGGAGGGTCAGAATGATGGCCCAAGGGAGCCAATGAAGAGGGGTGTTCCGGCAAGGAGGTGGGAGTGGTAAAAGGTCAAATGCTAAAGAGAATGGGAAGAGCTGGAAAATACAAGCTACTGTGGCAATTGGACAGCTATTGGTTCAATGAGAACAGTTTCAGTGCATCAGTGTGGCTGAAGTTAGAGGTATGAACTAGACAGTAAATCAGGTTTGAAAGTAAAGAGGCAAATGGAGGAAAAGGGTTGATTTGAGAGTGGACTGCTTATTTTTCTCATGGGAGGGAATTGCTTACATCTATAGGTAAAGAAAGAGATAGGTAAAAATCAAGAACGGTTTTTGTAGACATTTAAAATTATATATATAAATTTTTTTTTTAATTTGTTTTTGGCTGCGTTGGGTCTTCGTTGCTGTGCACGGGCTTTCTCTAGTTGCGGCGAGCAGGGGCTGCTCTTTGTTGCAGTACAGGGGCTTCTCATTGCAGTGGCTTCTCTTGCTCTGGAGCAAGGGCTCTAGGAGTGCAGGCTTCCGTAGTTGTGGTTTGCGGGCTCTAGAGCGCAGGCTCAGTAGTTCTGGCGCACGGGATTAATTGCTCCATAGCATGTGGGATCTTCCCGGACCAGGGCTCAAACCCGTGTCCCCTGCATTGGCAGGTGGATTCTTAACCACTGCGCCACCAGGGAAGCTATATTTTATATAAAACAATATTTTTATATAAAATTTTACATTTCTATTTATATGTGGAGGTAGGGTATGGTGAGTCAGAGTATAGAAATTAAACTTATGTTTCCATACCAAAAACTGGGAAAATAAGTAACCCATAATGAATTAGGAGCCTGGGTGAGTTTTGACATCAAATTAATATTATGATCCCTTGACAGAAAGCAACACTAAAGTAGAGCAATCCTCTTCCTCTCCCGTCACTGTCACTCCTGCCCAGAAACCTGGTGGTCTTGTGGTCAGAGCTAAAGGAATCAAACTGTGTGGCTAATGCTTTGCGGCTCTCAAAGAGATGTATTTGAATCTATGAATCCATGTTTAGGAGACAGGAACAGTAAAAAACAGTGCCCCATCCCACCCCTCCATGCACATATCATGTCCACATATACTGTAAAATCATTGGGAATTCCTGACATTAAAGGTAAAGCTGGAGGTGCATGATATGCTAGATTTTTTGATTTGACAAAGGGAATATCTGAAATATATAAGCATTCCTAAGAATAACACTTAAAAGATTTATTTTAAACAGTCAAGCAAATGAGTAACCACAACAAATGTTTTGCTTCCTAATTATAATTAGGAAATTTTTAAAATGCAAAGAATTAAATACAGATCTCCCATTCTCTTGCTGCTCAGAGACTATTATTGTTAATATTTTGGTGCTTTTACTTTGAAAATTTTAAATTTATTTGAATCTGATAGATATATAGGAAAAAGCCTGTTTTCATTTAAATAGGCATAATCATTTTCCAGTGTTAACAACTGTGTAAAAATAGTTGAAATATTTTTATTATATTCCATCATATGTCAGCAAATTTATTTATATGAAAATGTCTTAATGTTGAAATTTAGGGAATAAAGTAATCATAAGCATGTGGTGCATTTATATGGTATTTCAGGATTTTTCCTTGGTATATGTTTTCGGAAGTAGAATCACTGAGCCAAATATATAAAAATTTAAATGGATCTTGATGTTGCAAAATTTTCCACAAATGTTGACCCAGTATAAATTGCCACTTATCATGCAAAAGCCTGCCTGTTTCTCTTTGCTCTCAATAAACTTGCCTATTGCCTGGTCTCATTAAATAAACATTTTCTTTTGGTAAGAAAGTATTTTACTGTTTACATTAAACAGTACATTTTCCTTGATGATATACATTTTTAAAACCTTGAAATATTATCTGTTTATTTACCTGAAGTTTAAAATGCCCTCAATAATGCCCACTTCATGGGATGGAGTAATCCACGATTGAACATATATGTGTAAAATTCAGGGAAAGGAGGAGTTGAGGATTTGGGAAGAATGAAAGTTCAAGTGAAATACCTGACACATATGCTAAGAAGTCATGAACACAAGGAGTTTGAGGCTCACAGACCAAGAAAAAAAGAATGGTCCAAGGGACTGAAGATCCCAATGATACTGTAAAAAATTAATAAACAGAAGCCTAAATTAAATAGTCAGGAGACCAGAGGGGGAAGCCGTCATGCTCTGCAAGGACAGCAGAGCTCAACCAGCAGAAGAAAGGCTCCTCTTCTTTCCTGGCAACAACTCGGCCAATGAAGAGTCATGGACTCTTTGTTCACTATTGGCCTATCGCCCTCCCAACTTCTTTTTCCCCTCTATAAAAGGGTGCTCCCTCCCTTGCTGGGTGAGCACTTGCACATGGCTCAGCATGACTGCAGAGCTTGAACTGCAATTTTCTGCTGATGCTCATTAAACCTTTTTTTTTCTGGAGAAGTAACTCTCCATTTGTTTTAGGTCAACAATACTAAAGAACAGATGTGGTTACTTTAAAGGAAAGAGGGCTCCATCAGGAGTCCTCTTATTATTCCACTTTAATAAGTTGATACTTATTAAACGCTGAACAGTGGTTTATGTTTGTGGTTCGAGTACTACTGCTTGATGCTGAGGTCCACAGAACTGTATAGGAATCCCGTACTGAGTGGGATGGAAGAGAAATCACTGAAAGTGAAGTGAAAAGAACATGGCTGTTGAACCTGACATGTAATTCACACATTCAAGGTAACAGTAGAAATTGTTGCCAAGTCTCTGAACCTGAAAACCAAGATGAGAGGTCGACTAGATATATCTAGATAGCTTAAGCCTCAAAGCATTTTTTTTCTCACAATGGGAAACAATTATTTATGGTGACCAGCCATAATGGGCAGACACAATAATGCTGGAGGTTTCTTCCAGCCAGGTAGGATGTGGAAGAAGATATTTCTTAACAGTTGCAGCCAAATATTATATAGAAAACCATATAATATGGATTTTTCTAATTCTTTCCTCATAAATCAAGTTTGAGTAAAACATTTTTGTGTATGTGTCAGAAATACTACATGGGTGATTTCCTGTTACATAACAACATTATGAGGTACATAATACCATTTTGTTCTTATCAACCAATGCCAAGTATGATTATTTTATCTGGTATTGCCTTCTAAATCTTTACATCAGAAAGCAAAAAATTTTTTTTCCTTTGGTATTCTGCAAATAATATGTGTGGTATTACTTAAAACATGTGTGAATGAATTTTAACATTCACTGATAATCTTTGCTTGAATAAGAAATTATTACAGTAGTCACATGCTGATTTTCTATTTTCCTACTATATGTATTAGCTAATATTCCTCTGTTAGAAAATAGCTTTTCTCCTTTTCCATTTTTTAAAAGTATTACTATGGACTCATGCATAATGCACTTTAATTCATTGTGTTATAACTGGTTACTCTATTTTTATGATGTTTATTTGTCACTAATTTGACCCCCGTGGGCCCCTTTCTCACTAGATCCTATGCATTTTGACATGTTCCCATTAGTTCTGAAGCATGTCCTTGCTTTCTGGATCTCTCATCCACTTGGAGCTATTCTCTTATATGCAGTGGAGTATGGCTCTAATTTCTCTTTTTTGTAAATGATTACTAAGTTGTCACAACACCATTTACTAAAAACTACATTCATCAATGAGAACTCTAAAAACCAGAGAAATTAACACTGATTTGTGATGTCATATTTACATATGTATGCAGTTTCTTAATGAATTTTAATCTTTTTTCTGTGAGAGATCAATCTCTTTGGGCTTGAGTTATAGTTGGTCGACTTCATTCCATAAAGTCTTTATATGTAGGAGCAAATATATATTTTGAAGACTTCACATCCAACAGTCAATTTCTCTCCCTCCTTCCCTCTCTCCCTAATCCTCTCCCTCTAATTCTTATTTTGGATTTGATCTTAATGTCTTATAACAAATAATTATGAAATAATCAATATGAAATATGAAAATAAAAATGAGAAGACATAGTTTTTAGTCTTATGTGTACCTATTTAGGTGTAGGAATTCTGAAAAGCAGTAAAACAAATATCACTCAGATTAAAAAATTATCTCACTTGCTTTAATTTCATGCACCATGGTTTTGTGTTAGCCCTGTATAAGCTCAAATCTATTTAAAATGTTCTTCTATTTTAATATTGTCAAAATTATGCATTTTATGCTCCCTAATTTAACTAGCATGGTAGGTTAAGGGGTCATTTAAAAAATTCTATTTCCCATGCAGAAAATGATAGAGAAATGCAATGGAATGGCACTTTTTTACTTTATTCATTAGGCTTCACACTAGTAAATAATTTGTAGAGTTGTGGAACAAATTAGCCAAAACTGTTTTATTTGATTCTAATTCTAATTTGTCATTTGTAAACAGAGATGATGGCACTGACACAGTACCCATAAGGAATGCACTCTGTGGTTTCCCAGCATTTTCACGGATTCATTCACATTTTCTTACCCTGTCTCCCTGGTAATCAGTGTTGCTCAAGAAAAAAAATATTTTCCTAAGAGCAAGATATTGGACTTGATTCAATCTGCGTCGCAACAAGCTGCACTAAATATACATTGATATACTGTTGGCTCTAAAGTTAACTGTGGAAATTTTTTCAAATAATGAATTCATTAAAATTTGAAAGACTCTGGAATGTTAACTGTAGTGCAATTATGGGAATAAACTACAGAACCCAAGTTTTAAAATTACAGGATAATTAACTGGAAAATACTAGGATTCTGCCAAGTCCCTACTCATAAAGTTGATTTCAGGCCACCAATCTTACATTTAAGTTGGGTGTCCTTTACTAATTTCTTCCTTACTAAGTTATAGAAAATTTTTAATTGCCCAACAGATAAAAATAAATAAATAAAAAACATTTTTAAAAGTCTTACCTAAAAATTTAAGAAAAATTTCCATAGCACTTTGCATTTATCAGTAGAAACCTCATTTGGTTTCTGTACAGATTCTGTATCCCATTATATTTTTTGAGTTAATGTGAATGAATTGATAATCCTAATCCGATTATTACCTAAAGGTTAGATAGTTTGATAGTTTTATCAACTACTTATTTCACTCTAAGGAATACTTCGACGTTGTAAAAATTTCAATGTTTTTCCTGTATATACTACAGTGTTTCAGCAGCTTACAAACTCAAGCCTCAAGACCACACTGGAAGTTTGCTGGGAAGGGTGACGATGCTAAGGTCTCCTTACTCAGGTAACCTGCCCAACTCTAATATAATGAAGAAAATGATGATAGCCATGGGAGCTCAGCATCTGAGACTCCCACCTTTTCAGTTTCCTTCTGGGTTCTTCAATTTTCTATTGGCTCTATTATGTCATGCTGGCAACCAGCTCATCAGAAAACGATGAGAACTCTTTACAATTAGAGAAATGATCACTGAACAGGTAAATCTGAGATACTTGATGCTTAAAGGCAACAATGCTTTTAGACATTCATCAAAATAACTAGTACCATGGATGTTTTCTAATCCGAAGGGAACACTCAGGATAGAGGTACAGAAAGTATTAAAGGGTGACAAGAACTCCAATTTAGTCAGCCTTTTCATCAGTCTCATCCCTTGAGATTCAAGGCAGTGACTGAAGTCGCAGGAAGATCAAACACACTTGGGGGCTAACACCAACTTCCCTGGCAGTCTTGAGGAAAGAAACTGATAGCTGGTTTTACTGAACAGCTAATTCTCGAAGAATATGAGTATCTTTTAAAAAGGACTCTACAATGTCTTTTTATTTCTTTCATTATATTTTCTTTCGTATTTTGATAACATAATGGTCCTTCTTAACTTGTAACCTTTTATTTGGATATTTACTGTAGAAAGCTTGTAATTCATCCAAATAGAAAACTTCATTGTTCATTTCAATGTTAATGTGTCAGTCTGGTTTCCTCACTTATTTCCTCCCTCCCTCCCTTCCTTCCTCCCTTTCTGCCTCTCTATTTTTGGTTTTGAGAAGAAGTAGCAACACTATCTAGTAAAGGACCTGTGATCCATCAGGCTATAAGTATTAAAAGGGAGTAAATTCATTAACAATAAATAATGTTTACTGTAAGATTTATGAAAAACTTAGGTAAAATTTATTTTACTTGTGGGAAATGTAAAAATTGAAAGGAAAAGAATATTTGCCATATGGAATCCTTAAATCAGGATTTGTGCCAGGTAATTTACACAAATTATATATCATATAGTCTATTCAGAAAAAAATGACTAAAATAACTAAATAAGTTATTTATTAAGTTAATGCAAAGATTATTATCCTGATCTAATTACTGAAGATCTCAATTAAGCCCATATATCTAGTAAATTTTTGATAATGGGAAAGAACTCATTAGATGATTAGAATAACAAATTGAATAGAACCTTAATTAGATAAAGAGCTTTCAAATATTACAAGATGATTTTAGCTCCTTAAAGAGTTTCATAAGTTTGGGAGAACATCTCTCTAGGCTTCCATGTTCCCTCTTTCGTTCCTGTCTAGAATTGAGTGATGGGCAGTCATGATTTTCTTAATTCTTTGTCAACTTCTCAATTTGAGAGAGAATTAGTTTTAAGTGGGTTTCACCACAAAAATACAAAATCATTCAGAAAAAAATTGCTTTATCAAAATTGCTCTTAAACTCTGCTTTATCCTAAGAACAGGGTCTCTCTGCCTTATGAGAACTGATACAGTAGCAGTGTTGGAAAGGTGGAGAGCATTCCTACATTCATGCATCCTCTTAAGGCATTTCTTGCATTATGTGCTATTCTCTTATGATGAATATAAATGAAAAGACTATAACTACTCTGTCAGGCAAAAGAGTCTAGGCTGTTTGCAAATTCCAGGAAGGCAAACATAGGTTCTGAAACACTGCAGTAGCTGCTACAAATACAAAATACACCTCAGTACTAGCGTCTAGACTGCTCTTCAAGCTTACTCTGCTTTAGTCCTGTAAGTCCCAGTTTATTGGAAATAGAAACAATTTCAGAAGTATCCTCTTGGTTGCAAAACTGTGACTATTATTATGCTATTGAACAACCACAGAGATTTATAAAATCTACCATAATTGCTCTTTTAAATATTTTGATTATTGTGGAATATTGAACACACCATTTGAATATTTTTGTAAACTGACAATTGTTGATATTTCTTTTGCCATTCAGTCTAATTTTGTATTAGTTCTACCTGTTTCCTCATGGTTAACAAATATTTTAAATAACCCTGTCAATATTATACAACAGAGCCATTATTAACATACTTAATGCTTTGTTGCTTATATATAGTGAGAGACAAATATCACCAGGGAGGAAAATTCGAGGTAAAGATGGAATAATACAAAATTATGATCAAGCTTCTAAAGAGAGTGATTTTACTTTACTGGAATATTCAAGAAATTCTTGAAAGTACCTATTCTCATAGGTATAGTAGATTTATTAAACAGAGTGTAAGTTTACTGGAGGAATTGGAAAAAGAAATCAAGAATTATTCTGTATCATGACAGCTAATAACACAATATGCATAATGAAACAGGAAATTAAATCATATCAAATTAAATGAAATTTCAAAGATAAACATCTCTGTAAATCTAAGGATGTATATATTGGTGAAAGTCAATAGCACTTATCTCTGGGTGGTGGGATTTACAGTACAGTTTTTACTTCTTATTATTTTAACTTATCTCTAATTTTTATTGTTAACATAAACTTCTACAATTACAATGTTAAAGTCCCAATATTAAGTCAAACATTGCAAACCCTAATGATTTTCTGTATAGTAAATGAATTCTACTGTTTATTAATTGACATTTTATTCTTGTTTCATCTGAACTCTTTAGGCATCACTTATCATCCACATGTTTTTAAAGGAGATTTTAGGTGGTTCATGAGGAATATGGACACACATAACAATACATATCAATTTTTGGAGTGAACTTATGGTAAACTTACACATCTTTGGAATTTGGTTAAAATAATGACAAGTGGTTAGAAACTATAAAAAGAAAACACAGTAATATGTTTGTTCTTTATATTTGAATCTGAGCTTTCTCAGGTATTGAATACATTATTTAAGATTCGGTATGATACCAATTCCTTAGATGAAGTTAATAGCTTTCTTATACTGAATTATTTAACCACTCACCCCTACAAAAATTTAAAGAAATCTTAAGACTGATGTCATGAGAAGTTTCTAAACACTGTTTTTACAAAAGTAAACATATCACCATTTCCATATAATTTTATGACACAAAAGGGCAGAAAAAAAAAGTTAAGGGCAGAAAATAAAACACAACACTATTATGATGGTTCTCTGAGGACAAAACCAGTACAATTAGAATATGTATATTTTCAAAGGATGAACTGATTCCAAAGGTAGAATTTAGATTATTTGGAGGAGGAAATAAAATTCAGAATTGACTGAAAGATTTCCTTTATGTCTCTTTTACCTGTGCTTTTGATAGGAGCTAGAAAACAGGCTCACTAAGATTGATTTCTCATGCAAGGGGCCAGAGTCCTAGTGTGCTATGTTGTTGAAGGAGGGCCACAGTAGTAAGGATGGCAAAATGACACATCTCCCCTTCATAGAAATCAACCAAGATAAGTGAAAGTGGTGTATATGTCTTTTCACGCCAAACCAGTATCTGATCTACCACTCAATTTGGGGAGTACTGACCACTGAGGCAAAGAAGCTGAACAGCCTGGCTCTCACTTTCCCTTCCTAGTTAGCAGATTGGGCATTTGTGTATGATTGAGCTTGGCCATCTGAGACAGAAAATCATAAGTGTGTGATTCAGGGATAATGAAGAATTAATCAGGCATGTGATGACCATGGCACAAAAAAAATCTAGATGAAGATACATTGGAGGAATATTGCCCAGTGCTGGTAGGGGCAGAGATGACAACACTAGTCTCCAGTGTCCAACGTTAGTGGCACTTCCCTTGTTCAGCCACTTCCTGTGGCATGAGTCTGGCTGTGATACTTGCTTCTGAGTCTCCTTCGGTGCATGCCTATTTTCTGAGTCTGACTATCACACCTATCAGTTTTGTGAGCCAGTCAATATTTTTTCAATAAATGCATTTTTCTTTTAAATGATTGGGAATTCATTTTTGTTACTTATAAGAAAGGGTTCTGAATAACAGACTTTGCTGAGAAGTAATTTAACGAAATTTAAGATAGCAATGAATTTAACTTTATAGTAGTAGTTAATATTCTTAAAAAATGATTAAAGCAGACAATTTAGGTGACACAAACTTTACTTACCACTTCATAAAGTGGACAGCCTCCTTTTGGGGAACTGCAAAATGGGGCAGAAGGCCAGAAGCTTTTATAGGATTAAAAAAATAAGAACAAGGAAGAAAAAGATAGAAAAGATCTGATTGGTGGGGACCACATAGTCAAATTGGGGGTGAAAAGGCCCATTACTGGCCTGGGATCTGGGGCTTGTTTGATTGGATATGCTGAATTTCCTGGCAAGTGGAACATTTACAGAAACACAGAAGTTATCTAAATTTTGGTTTCCTGAAGTGGCACCCCCAGCAGGGGCAGCTCCATCCTGGACCTAGAAATTTATTTCATCAGTCTCCCTCTTTTGACCATCCTCTTGACCATTCAAGAGCTTTGATAGAAAGTATCAGTTTTAGTGTGACTCTCAGTCTTGTGAATACTATGCTGAGTAGTATTCACAAGAGGTGATTTCCCGCTATTCTTAGAGCTGATTAGTCTTCTGTTCTCTTTTGTCATTCCAGTCAGAAAGAGATCATCTGTCAGCTGGTTGATGGCTGCCTATATGCATTTAAAACTTTTGTAAGAATATAGTATATTGGAGAGACAACAAAACAAGGCCCATGGTTTATAGAGCACTCCTGAGCCAGGGTACCCATGACCCAAACCAGCTAGAATCAGATAAGTCAAGAAATGATCCCAAAGAGGGGGACACTTCTGTAAGCCTGTGGCCTATTTATGTATTTCATGTAACTGTGTCTCTATTTTCCCAGAAGTGTTTATCCAGCAAGCTTGTTCCAGAGAAACTGAGGCACTGGAAATCAGGGAGAAGTTTGTGAAAACACGAAGAGCTACAGGATCACCAGCATCACAGTAAATCCGACAGCTGGTTGGAGGCTGGATTACCCAATGACCAAAGATATGTGAACAATGGCATTATCTTTTCTGGCCAGGACAAGGAAGAAGGTTAACAGAAGAATCACAACAACCTTCCTGGTATAAGAATTAGGAATAGAATGATCAGAGAGGGAAAAATGAATGGAAAGAAATGCTCTTGATCTGACATCTTGGGTTGAAGCAGTCTACCCCAATGTCAGCTACTTCTCTTCTTAGTGAATTTGATTTTAGGTCTCTGGCATTTACACAGAAGCAGATGTCAGGTAGAACCTTCTAACATATCAAATAAGTCTAATTAGTTTAACATTTCTCTTTTTATAAAAAGAGAGAACAAATCATTGTAGACATTCCAGGAGCCCTTTGAAAAATCCCAAAGTTAGTTCAAGGTCAAAAAGACTTTACTTAGAACTTGATTTGGAGGGAGTTTCTCAAAAAAAAAAAAATCCATTTAATCAAAGTAAGATTTAAAGACTTTGAAAACAAATATAGAATGTTATGTTACATAGTTGTAAAAAAACCTCAGCTCTGTTAATATTGAGAAGACTGGGATTTCTCATGTAATCAAAATCCTGATAAAGAAACATGAAATACAGTAAATTATTTTGGTAAGACACACAAAAAAAATCTCTGCTTTCCAGGCAGATTACTTAAAAGGTTTATAATTTATTATTAAGGGCAGACCAATAAACTAATAAAACTTTGTCCTTTAAACGGAGAGAAAATCAAATACTAATTTTGTACCAGTGTGCTTTTGATAGTAAAACTTATTAAAAATAAAACAAAACTTAAATATATCCATTCTAACCTTAGCCAGCTTGACCACACATAAAATTCTTTCCCAAGATGCCTTTTCCACAAACCCTCTACAACTGTTTATATTCATTCAGATTTTGTCCTACTTTTTTCTATCTTTCTCTTTCTGGAGCAATCGGTTGTTTTACTTCAGAAAAAAATTACTCTTTTTCCCTTAACAAAAAAGCACATCTCCATACCTCATACCTTTTCTTACCAAAAACAAAACCTAATTCCCTTGCACAGACATGTTTCCCTTATTATTTCTAGTAGTTTTATTTATGTATCTTAATTAGAATCCATAACCCTTAGAATCCTTAATTCCTAGTGAAAACTTAGAAGAAAGCAATTTGTGAACTATTATACTACCATTCTGTCGATTGGAAGATTTATAAATACATTTCAGAATTTCTAGAAGTATAGTCTTACTTGTAAATTTTTCAATGTGGTACAAAACGTGTTTACTAATATATACCCAAATATTTTTAGTTATTCTGTAAAAAGAAGCCAAAAGTGGATAAATCTTTGTTCAGTAATTAATGTTTCAGTATCTTATTTGGAAATGATTTAGATAGTCAATGAATATCCATCATTTAATTTAACTCAGTATAACTTTAAGGATGGAAGGTGCCAAAAAGATCTTGAAAACTATTTTTAAGTATACATACCATAGAGCATAATTATTGCTGAAAAATCTATTTATAAAATTTTATCTTACTTACATCTACTCAATTTACTTGTTCTTAACAATTATGTTTAGATTATTCATGGAATTTTCATGAGACATTAAACAGCTAACTATCACCTAAGTCATCTTCCCTGCTGACAAATTCTATAAGAGATAACATAAACTTATTAGACTTTTGGTTAACCTAAGTAGAATAAAAGTATTATATTCAATGCTGATAACTCTAAAGACATGCCTATTTTAATTAAACCAACAAACTTAAACTAGCTTTTGTTTACTGAAGATTATCCTGGGAACTTGAATAGAGCTCTTTACATATAATACCATCCAAAGGTAGAAAAAAATCATACATTTATAACACGCATACAAAGACATACATAAATACACAGACAGACTTTCATAGCTTTTGTTTTAAATTTTTAGCCATGAGTTGGGTATGATAATGAAAAACTCACTAGTTTGAAAAAGAACAGTTGAATCCAAACTGTGTGGCTGGCAGACGGAATAAGTTAAGGTTACCTGCTTGGACGGCTTAAACTTTTTCATAGTATTTGTGGAGAAGACTTAAGATTCTTCATTCACCTCGTTTTCAAATATCCTTTCCCTTTTTCTTTCTTCTGATAAATTACATCCCTCGAGTTTACATTTCAAAGAGATTCAGGTCTTAGAGAAGACCAAGTAGAACATTTACATTGCAAAGGCACAGAGAAAGAGTGAGAGTTCCT
>NW_006792653.1:1514563-1581178 GCF_000442215.2 Lipotes vexillifer
GCGGGCCTCTCACTGTTGTGGCCTCTCCCATTTGCGGAGCACAGGCTCCGGACGCGCAGGCTCAGTGGCCATGGCTCACGGGCCCAGCCGCTCCGCGGCATGTGGGATCTTCCCGAAACGGGGCACGAACCCGCGTCTCCTGCATCGGCAGGCGGACTCTCAAGCACTGCGCCACCAGGGAAGCCCTCTACGAGTATTTTGAGATGAATAAGGGAGCTTTTGGGATTGGTCAAAAGGATATGTGGACTTTTTCTGTTCTTGTAAAGACTCAATGTGTAAGTAAGTTGTACAAGTTTGTCCTCAATTTGTAAAACAGTTGTTCTTAATTTCTCAAAGAACTGGGGTACAACGGGAATGACATCAAGGGACTGATCCACCCATTGAAGTACATTATTATCAGTTTGCTTCTTTATATCAGGGAGAAGATCTTCAACTAAGACAGAAATCAAAATGTTCCCATATTCTAGATTTAGAGCTGTTTATCTTTTAAATGTTTTTCTTTCCCTCTGGGTACATAGTTTCATTTAGCTTAGAAGAGAAGGCCTTTTAAAAAAGTTCCTGTCAGGCTCTGAATGTCAGTTTTCAATTTTGCCAACTTCTGACTCCCAGGGCTGTAGAGCTACTTAAAAAAATATAACCTTTCAAATATCTTGTCAGGTTTCAGCTGAGACAAACAATAAGTATTCTTGGCAGTATTAAACAACCTCATGGACCTAAGAGGCATCCCCAAAGAGGGTACAAAGGATACTACCTTCCCAAGCTTCAGAGCCACACTCAAATACAGCCCAACAAAAGAAAGACTTAGACAATTCCTTGAGAGCTAGCAATGGTCAGTAGGACCCCAGCTATGAATGTAGTGCACCCGATTTTGTCTGGCAATATGTAGCCCCAAATGGTGTGCAACCCACATTTCTGTCTGGACATATTTTGGGACCCCCAACCTGATAGTTGAGCTGCCTACATATGAAAGAACCAACAACCTGCAGGTCCCAGGCAGGCAAAAAGCCAAGCCAAGTTCTCAGGACAGAAAATGAGACAAGCAAGAAGGCAATAGCTGTCCCTAGGAGATAAAAGGATTGATAACCAATAAGGGGCAACATAAAAGTTTACCTTCCTCTATCAACTAGACACTACAGAGATCCAGGAGAGCTGACTCTAGTAAGAATTCTCATCCTTCTCTGGCTTCTGCCAATTTTCCCTGGATCCCATCTGCAGGCTCCAGAGTGAGTAAGTTTCAAGTAGAGAATGTAACCCCAGTATCTACTAGAATATGGCAAGGTTTCCATTCGTTTTAATTTTAGTTTCTCCTTGACTACTAGAGGGAATAACTGGTAGCATTTTGCCAGAGAATCCCTCAACATCCCATCAACCCTGGGAGGGCCTGCCTTCAAGGGTAGATATGGGGGTGTTGGAGTTGGTGTGGAAAGCTTTGACTTTTGTTTAGAGTCTTGCAGTCTTTTCAGAGAGGAAAGGAAATTCAGATAGAGAATCATTAGACTAAATATTCAGGTAAATAAAGATAGAGGGCAGTAGCAGAAGTCATATCAGTCTTACAGTCTTTTGTTTTAGGTACTTCCTGTGTCTTTAATTTTTCTTTAGCCTTTTGCAATGAACCTTTCAATGAAGCTAGAAATTTTCAAGCCTTTTGGAGGCTTCTGCATGCCAATTAAAATAGGTATCCCATTCTGTTGGATTTGGAAATCCTTGCTTTCAGGTGCACTTCTTAAATGAATGATCTTGTCTAGTTGGACTGTTCCCCATAATGTCCACTGTAACTCTAGATTGCTTTAGTAAGATTTTGCCATTTTTGTAGATATCTAGATTTTCCAAGACCACAGTTCTTAGACATAAAATAAGCAGATGTGCCAGAAAGTGATACTCTCAACTCTTTGAAACTTGAGGATTCCATTTCTTCAGCTAATCCTTGGTTCTCTCAGAGCCAAATTAATACCCAAGAGGGATGTGTCACTGGGCTGGGGACTGTGGGGTGTTTTACAGTGTACCTCATTGTACAGAAACCTTCTGGAGGACAGTATGTGATGTAGTGTCAACCTAACCCATTCTGTGACCAAATTATCCTAGCACAGGCATCTTAAAATTAAGTGGCAAGTGCTCTAACAGCTTTTAAGTGCTTGATCTCTGCCCACCAATTTTGAGACTTTGGCTTCAAAGTACCCATTAGCAATATGTCTATTATTCCTTTTAGGGGAAGAGTTCTCTATAGAACCCTAGGTAAACACCTTAATGGCTTTTGATAGTCTGACTTACGCCTACTTAGATTTTGATTTTGATAGTCAAAACAGTCTGAATTTCTTGTCTTAATCTATTTCCCCAAGTCCTCTAGTGGTTTATACTGTGGGCTTACCTTAAAGCTTTGTGAGTCCCATAATGGATGTCACCTGATGTGGACTTCCAGTGTAATTATCCTGGAACCTTTCTGGGACCCCAGAACATTTCTGGGCACTTTAATAAACCCTGGACCCTCTCTGATATATATTAACCACCAACCTCAAGAAAATTTCTGTGCAAAGAGGTACACTGTAAAATACCACAAAATCCTCAACCCAAAAGCACATTCCTCTTAGGTATTAATTTGGCTCTGAGAAACCCAAGGGTTAGCTAAAGAATATACATGTATGTATGTATGTGTGTGTGTGCGTCTATAAATATAATTTTAAAAAATACAGTTTGTTTGGATTGGAGAGCTGCATGCAAGGGAGCAGAGCTCAAATCTTACAGTGACTTACCCATGGCCCTCAGAAATGACGAGAAGAACAGTGAACTCAAAGGGATCAGCGTGCCTCTCCTCGTTCAGGAGACCATTAGCAGTCAGCTTAGGATACCATTCCTCCTCACCAAAAACTGTAAAAAAAAATGATTAAAGAAGACAATTTAGGTGATACAAAAAAGCTTTCTTGGGGGAGACATTCAAGATGATGGAGGAGTAAGACATGGAGATCACCTTCCTCCCAACAGATACAACAGAAATACATCTACACGTGGAACAACTCCTACAGAACACCTACTGAATGCTGGCAGAAGACCTCAGACCTCCCGAAAGGCAAGAAACTCCCCACGTACCTGGGTAGGGCAAAAGAAAAAAGAATAAACAGAGACAAAGGATAGGGACGGGACCTGCACCAGTGGGAGGGAACTGTGAAGGAGGAAAGGTTTCCACACACTAGAAGCCCCTTCGCGAGCGGAGACTGCGGGTGGCAGAGGGGGAATCTTCGGAGCGGCGGAGGAGAGCGCAGCCACACGGGTGTGGAGGGCAAAGCGGAGAGATTCCCGCACAGAGGATCGGTGCCGACCGGCACTCACCAGCCCGAGAGGCTTGTCTGCTCACCGGCGGGGGCGGGCGGGGCTGGGAGCTGGGGCTGGGAGCTGAGGCTCGGGCTTTGGTCAGAGCGCAGGGAGAGGACTGGGGTTGGTGGTGTGAACACAGCCTGAACGGGCTAGTGCACCACGGCTAGCCGGGAGGGAGTCCGGTGAAAGGTCTGGAGCTGCCAGAGAGGCAAGAGACCATTGTTTCAGGGTGCACGAGGAGAGGGGATCCAGAGCACTGCATAAATGAGCTCCAGAGACGGGTGCGAGCTGCGGCTGTCAGCGTGGACCCCAGAGACGGGCATGAGACGCTAAGGCTGCAGCCACCAAGAAGCCTGTGTGCGAGCACAGGTCACTATCCACACCTCCCCTCCCAGGGGCCTGTGCAGCCTGCCACTGCCAGGGTCCGGGGATCCAGGGACAACTTCTACGGGAGAACACACGGCGCGCCTCAGGCTGGTGCAATGTTATGCTGGCCTCTGCAGCTGCAGGCTTGCCCCACATCCGTAACCCTCTCTCCCCGTCGCCTGAGTGAGCCAGAGCCCCCTAATCAGCTGTTCCTTTAACCCTGTCCTGTCTGAGCAAAGAACAGACACCCTGAGGTGACCTACACGCAGAGGTGGGGCCAAATCCAAAGCTGAACCCCAGGAGCTGTGCGAACAAAGAAGAGAAAGGGAAATCTCTCCCAGCAGACTCAGGAGCAGCGTATTAAATCTCCACAGTCCCTTTCTTTTTCTCTTATTCTTCTGGGACCCCTATAATTTGAAATTAAGGAAACATTCCCATTTACCATCGCAACAAAAAGAATAAAATATCTAGGAATAAACCTACCTAAGGAGACAAAAGCCCTGTATGCAGAAAATTATAAGCCACTGATGAAAGAAATTAAAGATGATACAAATAGATGGAGAGATATACCATGTTCCTGGATTGGAAAAATCAACATTGTGAAAATGACTCTACTACCCAAAGCAATCTACAAATTCAATGCAATCCCTGTCAAACTACCACTGGCATTTTTCACAGAACTAGAACAAAAAATTTCACAATTTGTATGGAAACACAAAAGACCCCGAATAGCCAAAGCAATCTTGAGAACGAAAAACAGAGCTGGAGGAATCAGGCTCTCAGACTTCAGACTATACTACAAAGCTACAGTAAACAAGACAGTATGGTACTGGCACAAAAACAGAAAGATAGATCAATGGAACAGGATAGAAAGCCCAGACATAAACCCATGCACATATGGTCACCTTATCTTTGATAAAGGAGGCAAGAACATACAGTGGAGAAAAGACAGCCTCTTCAATAACTGGTGCTGGGAAAACTGGACAGGTACATGTAAAAGTATGAGATTAGAACACTCCCTAACACCATACACAAAAATAAGCTCAAAATGGATTAAAGACCTAACTGTAAGGCCAGACACTATCAAACCCTTAGAGGAAAACATAGGCAGAACAGTCTATGACATAAATCACAGCAAGATCCTTTTTGACCCACCTTCTAGAGAAATGGAAATGAAAATAAAAATAAACAAATGGGGCCTAATGAAACTTAAAATCTTTTGCACAGCAAAGGAAACCATAAAAAAGACCAAAAGACAACCCTCAGGATGGGAGAAAATATTTGCAAATGACGCAAATGACAAAGGATTAATCTCCAAAATTTACAAGCAGCTCATGCAGCTCAATATCAAAAGAACAAACAACCCAATCCAAAAATGGGCAGAAGACCTAAATAGACACTTCTCCAAAGAAGATTTACAGATTGGCAACAAACACATGAAAAAATGCTCAACATCATTAATCATTAGAGAAATGCAAATCAAAACTACAATGAGATATCATCTCACACTGGTCTAAATGGGCATCATCAAAAAATCTAGAAACAATAAATGCTGGAGCGGGTGTGGAGAAAAGGGAACCCTCTTGCACTGTTGGTGGGAATGTAAGTTGATACAGCCACTCTGGAGAACAGTATGCAGGTTCCTTAAAAAACTACAAACAGGACTACCATATGACCCAGCAATCCCACTACTGGGCATATACCCTGAGAAAACCATAATTCAAAAAGAGTCATGTACCAAAATGTTCATTGCAGCTCTATTTACAATAGCCAGGACATGGAAACAATGTAAGTGTCCATCAACAGATGAATGGATAAAGAAGATGTGGCACATATATACAATGGAATATTACTCAGCCATAAAAAGAAACAAAATTGAGTTATTTGTAGTGAGGTGGATGGACCTAAAGTCTGTCATACAGAGTGAAGTAAGTCAGAAAGAGAAAAATAAATACCGTATGCTAACACATATATATGGAATCTAAGAGAAAAAAAAAGTGTCATGAAGAACCTAGGGGTAAGACAGCAATAAAGACACAGACCTACTAGAGAATGGACTTGAGGATACAGGGAGGGGGAAATGGTAAGCTGTGACAAAGTGAGAGAGTGGCATGGACATATATACACTACCAAACGTAAAATAGCTAGCTAGTGGGAAGCAGCCTCATATCACAGGGAGATCATCTTGGTGGTTTATGACCACCTAGAGGGGTGGGATGGGGAGGGAGTGAGGGTGGGAGATGCAAGAGGGAAGAAATATGGGAACATATGTATATGTATAACTGATTCACTTTGTTATAAAGCAGAAACTAACACACCATTGTAAAGCAATTATACTCCAATAAAGTTGTTAAAAAAAAAAAATCTCCACAATCAACGTGATGTACCCTGCATCTGTGGAATATCTGACTAGACAACAAATCATTCCAAAATTGAGGCGGTGGACTTTGGGAACAAATGTAGACTTGGGGTTTGCTGTATGCGACTGACTGGTTTCTGGTTTTATGTTTATCTGAGTTTAATATTTAGAGTTTATTATCATTGATAGATTTGTTTATTGATTTGGTTGCTCTCTTCCTTTTTTTTATATATATAATGTATATATATTTTTCCTTTTTCTCTTTTTAAGAGTGTATGTGTATATGCTTCGGTGTCTGGTTTTGTCTGTATAACTTTGCTTTTACCATTTGTCCTAGGGTTCTGTTTGCCTGCTTTTTTTTTTTTTTATTAGTATAATTTTTACTGCTTGTTGCAGTTGTTATCATTGGTGGATATGTTTTTTGGTTTGGTTGTTCTCTTCTCTCTTTCTTTCTTCTTTTTTTATTACATTTTATTTTTTTTTTTGCTTTTAATAATTTTTTTATTTAAATTAATTTACTTCTTTTTATTTATTTATTTACTTTCTTTCTTTCTATTTTTTCACCCTTTTCTTCTGAGCTGTGTGGCTGACAGGGTCTTGGTGCTCTGGCCGGGTGTCAGGCCTGTGCCTCTGAAGTGGGAAAGCCAAGTTGAGGACATTGGTCCACACAAGACCTCCCAGCTCCATGTAATATCAAATGGCGAACACTGTCCCAGAGATCTCCATCTCAACGCTAAGACCCAGATCCACCCAACAACCAGCGAGCTACAGTGCTGGACACCCTAAGCCAAACAACTAGCAAGACAGGAACACAACCCCACCCATTAGCAGAGAGCTGCCTAAAATCATAATAAGGTCACAGACACCCCAAAACACAGCACTGGATACGGTCCTGCCCACCAGAAAGAAAAGATCCAGCCTAATCCACCAGAACATAGGCACCAGTCCCCTCTACCAGGAAGCCTACACAACCCACTGAACTAACCTTAGCCACTGGAGGCAGACACTAAAAACAACGGGAACTACAAACCTGCAGCCTGTGAAAAGGAGACCTCAAATGCAGAAAGTTAAGCAAAATGAGAAGACAGAAACACACAGCAGATGAAGAAGCAAAGTAAAAACCCACCAGACCAAACAAATGAAGAGGAAATAGGCAGTCTACCTGAAAAAGAATTCAGACTAATGATGGTAAAGATGATCCAAAATCTTGGAAATAAAATGGAGAAAATACAAGAAACGTTTAATAAGGACCTAGAAGAAATAAAGAGCAAACAAACCATCATGAACAACACAATAAATGATATTAAAAACTCTCTAGAAGGAATCAACAGCAGAATAACTGAGGCAGAAGAATGGATAAGTGACCTGGAAGATAAAATAGTAGAAATAACGACCACAGAGCAGAATAAAGAAAAAAGAATGAAAATAATAGAGTACAGTCTCAGACCTATGGGACAACATTAAACAACATTTAAATTATAGGGGTCCCAGAAGAAGAAGAGAAAAAGAAAGTGACTGAGAAAATATTTGAAGAGATTATAGTTGAAAACTTCCCTAATATGGGAAAGGAAATAGTCAAGCAAGTGCAGGAAGCGCAGAGAGTCCCATACAGAATAAATCGAAGGAGAAACACACCAAGATACATATTAAGTAAATGATAAAAAATTAAATACAAAGAAAAAGTATTAAAAGCAGCAAGGGAAAAACAATAAAAAACACACAAGGCAGTCCACATAAGATTAACAGCTGATCTTTCAGCAGAAACTCTGAAAGCCAGAGGGAGTGGCAAGATATATTTAAATTGATGAAAGTGAAAAACCTACAACCAAGATTACTCTACCCAGAAAGGATCTCATTCAGATTCAATGGAGAAATTATAATCTTTACAGATAACCAAAAGCTAAGAGAATTCAGCACCACAAAAAGAGCTATACAACAAATGCTAAAGAAACTTCTCCAGGAAGGAAACACAACAGAAGGAAAAGACTTAAAATAACAAATCCAAAACAATTAAGAAAACGGTAATAGGAACATACACATTGGTAAATACTTTACATGTAAATGGATTAAATGCTCCCACCAAAAGACATAGATTGGATGAATGGATACAAAAACAAGACCCATATATATGCTGTCTACAAGAGACCCACTTCAGACCTTGGGACAAATACAGAAAGTGAGGGGATGGAAAAAGATATTCCATGCAAATGGAAATCAAAAGAAAGCTGGAGGAGCAATTCTCATATCAGATAAAATAGACTTTAAAATAAAGACTATTACAAGAGACAAAGAAGGACACTACATAATGATCAAGGGTTCAATCCAAGAAGAAGATATAACAATTGTAAATATTTATGCACCCAACACAGGAGCACCTCAATACATAAGGCAAATGCTAACAGCCATAAAAGGGGAAATCGCCAGTAACACAATCATAGTAGGGGACTTTAACACCCCACTCTCACCAATGGACAGATCATCCAAAATGAAAATAAATAAGGAAACATAAGCTTTAAATGATACATTAAACAAGATGTACTTAATTGATATTTATAGGACATTCCATCCAAAAACAACAGAATAAACATTCTTCTCAAGTGCTCATGGAACATTCCCCAAGATAGATCATATCTTGGGTCTAAAAGCAAGCCTTGGTAAATGTAAGAAAATTGAAATCCTATCAAGTATCTTTTCTGACCACAATGCTGTGAGACTAGATATCAATTACAGGAAAAAAATCTGTAAAAAATACAAACACATGGAGGCCAAATAATGTATTACTTGAAAACCAAAAGATCACTGAAGAAATCAAAGAATACCTAGAAAAAAATTACAATGAAAACATGACGACCTAAAACCTATGGGATGCAGCAAAAGCAGTTCTAAGAGGGAAATTTCTAGCAATACAATCCTACCTCAAGAAACAAGAAAAAATCTCAAATAAACAACCTAACCTTACACCTAAAGCAATTAGAGAAAGAAGAACAAAAAACCCCCAATGTTAGCAGAAGGAAAGAAATCATAAAGACAAGATCAGAAATAAATAAAAAAATATGAAGGAAACAATAACAAAGATCAATAAAACTAAAAGCTGGTTCTTTGAGAAGATAAACAAAATTGATAAACCATTAGCCAGACTCATCAAGAGAAAAAGGGAGAAGACTAAAATCAATAGAATTAGAAATGAAAAAGAAGAAGTAACAACTGACACTGCAGAAATACAAAGGATCATGAGAGATTACCACAAGCAACTATATGCCAATAAAATGGTCAACCTGGAAGAAATGGACAAATTCTTAGAAAAGAACGACTTTCCGAGACTGAACCAGGAAGAAATAGAAAATATAAACAGACCAATCACAAGCACTGATTTTGAGACTGTGATTAAGAATCTTCCAACAAACAAAAGCTCAGGACCAGACGGCTTCACAGACGAATTCTATCCACCATTTAGAGAAGAGCTAATGCGTATCCTTCTCAAACTCTTCCAAAATATAGCAGAGGGAGGCACACTCCCAAAATCATTCTTCGAGGCCACCATCACCCTGATACCAAAACCAGACAAAGATACCACAAGGAAAGAAAACTACAGGTCAATATCACTGATGAACATAGATGCAAAAATCCTCAACAACATAGTAGCAAACAGAATCCAACAGCACATTAAAAGGATTATACACCATGATCAAGTGGGGTTAATCCCAGGAATGCAAGGATTCTTCAATATACATAAATCAATCAACGTGATAAGCCATATTAACAAACTGAAGGAAAAAACTCATATGATCATCTCAGTAGATGCAGAAAAATCTTTCGACAAAATTCAACACCCATTTATGATAAAAACCCTCCAGAAAGTAGCCATAGAGGGAACTTACCTTAACGTAATAACGGCCATATATGACAAACCAACAGCCAACATCATTCTCAATGGTGAAAAACTGAAACCATTTCCTCTAAGATCAGGAAAAAGACAAGGTTGTCCACTCTCACCACTATTATTCAACATTGTTTTGGAAGTTTTAGCCACAGCAATCAGAGAAAAAAAAGAAATAAAAGAAATCCAAATCAGAAAAGAAGAAGGAAGCTGTCACTGTTTGCAGATGACATGATATTATACATAGAGAATCCTAAAGATGCTACCAGAAAACTGCTAGAGCTAATCAATGAATTTGGTAAAGTAGCAGGATACAAAATTAATGCACAGTAATCTCTTGCATTCCTATACACTAGTAATGAAATATCAGGAAGAGAAATTAAGGAAACAATCCCATTTACCTTTGCAACAACAAAACAAAAATAAAATACCTCGGAATAAACCTACCTAAGGAGGTAAAAGACATGTACTCAGAAAACTATAAGACACTGATGAAAGAAATTAAAGAAGATACAAACAGATGGAGAGATATACCATGTTCTTAAAGTGGAAGAGTCAACATTGTGAAAAAGACTATGCTACCCAAAGCAACCTACAGATTCAATGCAATCCCTATAAAATTACCAATAGCATTTTTCACTGAATTAGCACAAAAAATTTTACAATTTGTATGGAAACACAAAAGATCTCGAACAGCCAAAGCAATCTTGAGAAAGAAAAATGGAGCTGGAGGAAATCAGGCTCCCTGACTTCAGGCTATACTACAAACTACAATAATGAAAACAGTATGGTAATGGCACAAAAATAGAAATATAGATCAATGGAAGAGAATAGAAAGCCCAGAGATAAACCCACACATATATGGTCACCTTATCTTTGATAAAGGAAGAAGGAATGTACAGTGGTGAAAAGACAGCCTCTTCAATAAGTGGTGCTGGGAAAACTGGACAGGTACATGTAAAAGTATGAGATTAGAACACTCCCTAACACCATACACAAAAATAAACTCAAAATGGATTAAAGACCTAAATGTAAGGCCAGACACTATGAAACTCTTAGAGGAAAACATAGGCAGAACACTCTATGACATAAATCACAGCAAGATTCTTTTGACCCACCTTCTAGAGAAATGGAAATAAAAACAAAAATAAACAAATGGGGCCTAATGAAACTTAAAAGCTTTTGCACAGCAAAGGAAACCATAAACAAGATGAAAAGACAACCCTCAGGATGGGAGAAAATATTTGCAAATGATGCAACTCACAAAGGATTAATCTCCAAAACTTACAAGCAGCTCATGCATGCATCTCAATATCAAAAAAACAAACAACCCAATTCAAAAATGGGCAGAAGACCTAAACTGACATTTCTCCAAAGAAGATTTACAGATTGCCAACAAACACATGTAAAGATGCTCAACATCACTAATCATTAGAGAAATGCGAATCAAAACTACAATGAAGTTTCACCTCACCTGTCAGAATGGCCATCATCAAAAAATCTACAAACAACAAATGCTGGAGAGGGTGTGGAGAAAAGAGAACCCTCTTGCAATGTTGGTGGGAATGTAAACTGATACAGCCACTATGGAGAACAGTATGGAGTTTCCTTAAAAAACTAAAAATAGAACTACCATATGGCCCAGTAATCCCACTACTGGGCATATACCCTGAAAAAACCATAATTCAAAAAGAGTCATGTACCACAGTGTCCACTGCAGCTCTATTTACAATAGCCAGGACATGGAAGCAACCTAAGTGTCCATCCAAAGAAAAATGGATAAAGATGTGGCACATATATACAATGGAATATTACTTAGCCATAAAAAGGAACGAAATTGAGTTATTTGTAGTGAGGTGGATGGACCTAGAGACCATCATACAGAGTGAAGCAAGTCAGAAAGAGAAAAACAAATACCGTATACTAATACATATATATGGAATCTAAAAAAAAAAATAAAATGGTTCTGAAGAACCTAGGGGCAGGACAGGAATAAAGACACAGATGTTGAGAATCGACTTGAGGGCATGGGGAGGGGGAACGGTAAGCTGTGAGTAAGTGAGAGAGTAGTATGGACATATATACACTACCAAATGTAAAATAGCTAGCTAGTGGGAAGCAGCTGCATAGCAAAGGGAGATCAGCTCGGTGCTTTGTGACCACATAGAGGTGTGGGATAGGGAGGGTGGGAGGGAGATAGAAGAGGGAGGGGATATGGGGATATGTGTATATGTATGGCTGATTCACTTTGTTATATAGGAGAAGCTAATGCACCACTGTAGAGCAATTATACTCCAATAAAGATGTTGGGAAAAAAAAAAAAAAAAGACAGTGGGTTTGAGTCCCCTCCTAATCAGGGTTCATGGGTTTAAGTCCCAATCTGAGGTGTGAGTGGGTTCAAGTCCCGCCCAAGAAGGAGAGTGCAGCTTCGAAGAGATATAGAAATAACATGTCACAGAATTCAACATCCATTCATAAGAACTGTCATACAACTAGGACTAAAAGGGAATATTTCCATTCTGATAATGGGCATCTTTGAAAAACCTACTTTTAACTTTATACTTAGTGGTGAATGACTGACTGTGTTTCCTCTGAGTGAAGAAGTCAAGGATGTCCATTCTTACTACTTCTGTGTAACATTTCTCTGGAGGTTCTATCTAGTATAACAAAGGAAAAAAAACCCAAGAATTTCAAAGAATGCTTATTGCAAAGGAAGATGTAAAAATATTTTCTTTCACAGAAAGCAGTATTCTATAATTGATGGAATACCCATGACACCAAGGAAAAATCAACCACATTTTCCTACACTGGGAAATAATCAGTAAATGAAAAAAAAAGCATTTAAACTAGCATTAAAAATGCAAAATAATTTGGGATAAATTTAACACCATATGTGAAAAAACAATTTACTGATAATTACAAAACATTTCTGACAATAATTTAAGACTGCTTAAAATTTGGAGAGACAAACCAATTTCATGGGTTGAAATAAATGATACTGTAAAGGTCTTATTTTTCCCCAAATGGGTCCATATATTCAGCATAATCTCAATTTAAAAATCCCCAAAACCTTTTTTTTTGGTTTTGTTTTGGTAGAAGACGACAAACTGGTTCAAAAGTTTGTAGGAAGTAAAGTCACAAAAAAAGCTAAAATAA
Organism: Lipotes vexillifer; assembly: GCF_000442215.2. Lineage (NCBI taxonomy): Eukaryota > Metazoa > Chordata > Mammalia > Artiodactyla > Lipotidae > Lipotes > Lipotes vexillifer. Next base: position 1,527,628 of record NW_006792653.1, read on the forward strand.
AAATGACATATAACAAAGTTAGAAGAGTTACGCTAATACATTTTAAGACACATTCTTAAGGTTCTAAGTGGTGTGGTATTCACTTAAGGACAGACTTACAGCTCAAATGAAACCATTCAAAAAGTAGAGAAATATACTATTCACCTCCGCTAAAATCCACCTGTGTCATCTGCTCAATTCACTAAAAAATAAACCTTTCCGAAATCATGTTAATTGATTTTTCACAGTTCTGTGTGGACAAAAAAATAGTCTTTTTACTAAGTAGTGGTGGAATGGTGGAATGGATATCCAAAGAAATGTATCTTAACCATTTCCTCTTTCCAAACAGTTATTAACTCAAATGGAGTCATACACTTAATATAAAAAAGATAAAGCTGTAAAAGTTCTAGAAATAAATATAAGAAAAAATTTCCCCCAACATTGGATAGACATGGAAGGCACAGATCTTAAAAAGAACTCAAAAAACACAAGGCATAATATATACATATATTTGTATAATATATATATATATATCTGTATAATTGGTCCTCCATATTACATGGGTCCATATCTGTGAATTCAACCAACTGTGGCTCCAAAATATTTCTGAAGTATCCAGAAATCCCCAAAAGCAATACTTGAATTTACATAGGTTGTGTGTAGATTTCATGCAAATGCTACGCCATTTTACGTAAGAAACTTGAGCATCCACAGATTTTGGCATCCACAGGGGTCCTGACACCAATCCCCCATACATAGTCCCTCAGTATATATATACTATAAACTCACAATATAAAACTGTGCTGTAAGAAAGAATATGGATATACACAACAACATGGATAAATCTTAAAAGCATTTTGCCAAACAAAAAAAGCCAAATACATACTGAATTATTCTATTCATGTAAAATTCTAGGTCAGGCAAGACTAAGCTACAGTGACTGAGAGCCAATCTGTGATGGGTGGGTTTAGTGCAAAGCAGCACAAAGGAACTGGGGGGCAATGGAAAATAAAAATCCTATCAGTATATATCCTGATGTGTGGTGATTACACAGATACTAACATTTTTAAATATATGAACTAAAAATTAAAAGTGAATGCATTTTATCATATGTAAAATGATATAGATTTAAAAAGTAGGTGTGCAACAGCTAAATAAATAATGCTCAAACTCTGTCACAGAATAATTAAGAATTTGTGGTGGTAAAATCTGTGCCTCAGTATTTTCTACAGAGCTTCTGGGGGAAATTCTAATATGTAGGCAATGTTTAAAATATCTTGTTTAATGGAAATGAGGGTGTCATTTCTTGTAGACTTCTAATGTTCTACTTAAGTATTGCTTTACTAGTAAGTGATGTAATTGCTATTTTTACTTTGTTTTGTTTTGTTTTTGTGTTCATAGACCTAACTCAGCAAAGATGAAGCTAACTCAATTATAAAAATCTCCTGAGGATAATCTTAGCAGTACAGAACATCTCAAAAACAGAGGAAAAAAAGTTGATATCCTTTCATACTAGAGAGATTCTTCTTTCACCTTGCCTCTAAGCAATTCCAAAACAATGGCAGTAAACATTTTAAGAGGGGCTGATTTATTTAACTAGTTTTTACACAGCCTGTTGTACTCAAAAGTATTTCAAACAAATAACACATTCGATTAATGTGCACACTCTAAACAAAAGTCTGAAAGAGGAAAAAATATCAGGGTCCCAATGAGAATTTATTCTTGGACATTTGGTTGTCATGAGCTCTGCAGTGAGCAAAAACGATCAATAAAATAAACATGTGAGAGATAAATTGAAGTAACAAAGAGTAGACAAATCTGATTATGGACTGTCTTCTTCCAGGAGATTAGGAGATTCAAAACTGGCTGATGCCTCTTACCTCTTTCCTACCACCTCTGTTTGTGTCATGGTTAAGAGTATGGGCTTTGGGGCCAGATATCCTGGATTTTAATCCCGTCTTCATCACTTACTAATCAGGTGGCTAAGTGCAAGTAAACTCATTTCTCTGGACTTCATTAGTAATCTTGGATAAAAATAATTGCTATTAGATAATGTGAAGATTAATTGAATTAATGCATGTAAATTGCCTAGCAATTTTAAATTAAAATTAATTTTATACCATTGATGTAATTATATTTCAAAATTTGTCCCTTGTTAATGATCATACAGGATGGAGACAGTGACTTTTTTTTTTTTTTTTGCGGTACGCGGGCCTCTCACTGTTGTGGCCTCTTCCGTTGTGGAGCACAGGCTCTGGACGCGCAGGCTCAGCGGCCATGGCTCACGGGCCCAGCTGCTCCGTGGCATGTGGGATTCTCCCGGATCAGGGCACAAACCCGCGTCTCCTGCATCGGCAGGCGGACTCTCAACCACTGCCTCACCAGGGAAGCCCGAGACAGTGACTTTTATATCACTTAAATTCACACATGGCATGATAAAATAAGAACTATACCTATTCAAATAAGATGGCAATGTACAGCCATTTAATATTAATCCAAGTCATGAAGAAAAGATAGCCTTTTAGATCTAAAATATATTGTTACAAGTTTGCAGTATTGGGAGAGGAAGTTCTGCTTTCAAGAAAATGACTCACAAAGCTTGTATAGAGAAATCTGGTCTCCCATCCTGAGGTAGTAGGTCAAGGTTGGCAAAAACATACCAGGCATGCTGCCATTATCCCCTCTGCCCATCTAAGAGGTTATGAAACTGTCCTACTGTGTCTTAAGACAGTCCAAAAAACTTTCTTATTTGAAAGCTCTAGGCTGTCCCTTCTATTGAAAGTTGACATTTCTGATAAATTGCTATAAATGGGTATAGATGATTCTTATAGCCATAATCATTATTAACATTCTTGCTTCTGTAGATATAAATAAGAAAACAACATCCAATGATGTTTAACTTGAAAAGTACAATAAAAACAACAAGAAAAAAATTAATATGGTCAGTGTATGTGGGGAGAAGGGGTATATGAGAATTCTACTTCCTACTCAATTTTGGTATGAACCTAAAACTGCTCTAAAAAAATAGTCTGATGATTAAAAACAATTTAATAACATGTAAATATACATGTGAACAAATAGTAAAAAAAAGATGATTTTGTGTCAAACTAATATAAATTATAATTAATTGAAAAGGATAATGCAGAAGAAAGATGTCATGGAGAATTGAGCTCCAATGAAAAGAGTAAAATAACAACTAGATTAAGATACCGAGAGATGGAAGAAAAATAATCTCACGAGATAGTCACAGTTGGAAATGGCACAGTATGCCAGGGCTTCAAACCTTTCCTCAGAGACAACCAGTCCCTCTAAGCTGAAAGAGATGGCAGGATCGTAGACTTTGAGATTAGAGTCCACCCAAGACTTAAGGTGGAAAGCAGATTTTTCTCCATCTGGAAAAGTAAAGAGCTAAGAGCAAAAACGTTTGGCCTTTAAAACCCTTATGTTCACATTTGTAAGCTTGAAACTTCAGATACACAGCCATCGTGTAAATGGTGAAGGCAGGGCAGACACCTCTCAGGTGTCCTCAGAGGTCATCTCTCTGTGCTCATGTCTGGTCACTCCATAGTGGCAAAGTATAAGCATCAACTATCTCTATTATATAAACTCAAAGGTACACAGTTGAACAATCAGATTTGAGTGCTAGTTTCTAAAAAACTAAGTAAACAAAGAGGTATTTTCATTTCTTTGATTATCCTTATAAAACATCGTGAACATTTATGTCAACTCATGCAGTTGATTGATTTTTTTTAATACTTAAATACAGCAAAAATAAAACTCTTCTGGTTCTGTTTAAATCTACTCTCGTAAACAAACTCTTCCATTTATAACTCATTCAGTGTCTTTTTCATACACACGATTATTATGTCTAAAATAAGATAATCCATATGAAAAGCAGATTTTTATTGCTTTGGGTATATTTGCCAAATAATTTTAAAAAGAAAAGTATAATGGGTTAGATGGATTTATGGAGCAAATAACTTACTCTTGGCAATAGGATGCTAAGAAAAGGCTGGTTTAAAAGTTAAGAAGCTCACAATGCCAGCTCAGAATTTATAGCTAACAATTTTATAGGCCAAAGCCACGACACAGGCATCCTTATCCTGCAGTGCCAATAGGATTACCCTTCCAAGCATTATCCTAATGTGGAATTAAACTGTCAAGTTGGCTTGCTTGCTGCATAGACTTGTGCGTACGATGAATGTAACTCTGGGTAAAGTTCAATATTGCTCCATCTGTTAAGCACCTTTTTCTTATAGAAGTACAAAAACTGTAAACACACACATGCATACAATTCCTATTTAAGTATTGAGCCATTGTGGGCTGACATTGAAAAACATGAGGAGAGCAACCCAGATCAATCTTAATTATAAGTACAAAATTTTCTATTTCTTAAAACTTCTATTCCTTAAATTTTTTTTCTAGTTCTTAAAAAGCTGATGTAATTTGAATTATTTAACCATCATCAGAAAAGCCAAATATAAATCATACAAAATTGGGAAATGGATATAAGAATTTGCTGTGCATGTCAATCTCTAAGAGCAATAAACTTATCTCCATAGCTAAACTTCTTATCTTTGATCATTAGAAACTCTTTGGATGCTTTTAATTATTTTGTGTTCTGTCCATGACACAAAATAAGTGGTTGTTAGAATCACTGCATTTTAACCATGATGATTATGGAAAATTACAAGGAAAGGAGATTATTAATTATTGAAATAGCAGTTGCCTGATAGTTTACTAATGTGAATCACACTGAACATAGAAAAAAAAATAGCTAAAAAGTACCTAGTTTGTAAAAGAGGAGAGACATAGAAGAGGCAGCATTTTAAGGTAGTGGAACTACAAGTTTTAAAACTGCTTCTTTGGGGAGAAATTTGTAATTAAGACTTCTTCCATAAATACTTAGGTAATATTTTTTAATTGGCGTTTTTTGTTCTATTTCTTTCTTTTTTAAAAAGAAAAAGATTCACCCTCACCTCACAAAGATAATAATTTAGCTCTAATCCAATATAAGTATTTTCTATATATTTCCTTTAAATTGCTTCTAAGGAGAGATTAGCATAGCTTAGTAGATAGCTGGCCCTTATTTTTCAAGAAAAACACTATGCTAATGAGTATTTTACATGGTACTAACTCAAGAGGTAAAGCTGGCTTTTTTCTCTTTCCTCATCTTTCTTACTTTTAGGAGAAATATTACCAAGTAACAGGAATTTATGTAATTGCATACTCTTAACATGTTTCTATCCATATTTAGGTAAAACAAATAGAAATATGTAGATCTGGAGAACAGATTCTAAGGAGAATCTTTTTGTGACTAAATTCTTAAATTTTCAATTGTAGGACCTGATTTATGAACCAATCAATTACAGAGTACATAGGGATTAGATTTTTTCTTCTGAGTATTACAACAAAGTGATTTTTTAGCACATAAGTTAAAGGAAAAATGATTTATATACATTTTAATGTATTTTTTCTTATTCATAGGAAATGCAATATACTATGTACATATAAAATCATAAAATCAGTGATTGGAAGCAACCACACAAACTGTTTAGTGGTTAACTCTAGGGAGGAATATATGATTGAGAACAGAAGGTAATAAAATGTGTGTGTGCAGGGGGTGGGTAGAGGGGAGTGCTGTTGTATTGTATATGTAGTATTATTGCATTTTATGAAACAATAGTATACAAAATGTTACTTTTTTATTATCAAGACTTTCTGAATGTAATACTAGCAGACCAGCTCCATTGTATATTGTGCTTTTATGATTGCCACAGACTAGCGTCAGCTAACCTGGTAAACAGCAATATCCACTTCTCTCTTTTTTTTTTTTTGCAGTACATCTTTTAAACCAGACTGTTTTTAATGTGTATTGGAATTTCCAGGAAATTTTTTTATAACACCTGTGCTGTTACTTTGACATTCAGTGTTTTTATAACCCGAAAATATTTTTATCTTATGGCAATATCATCTAAGAATTAATTAAATAGGAGAATCAGTGCTAGTTCAGGAAAGTGCTGCCAGGCGACACAAACCTTGGAATTCAATTAGGTATATGTTAAATTTCTATGAAGAAGGTCAAGCTTTTAATTTAGATAGCTTTATTTTAGATAAAAAAAAACATAATTAGAGAAAAAGCACATCTAGGAGATGTGCTGTGATTAGAAATATCTATATTCTAAGACTGCATTTCTCCATTTCCTAGTCTACAGGAAAAAAAATATTCTTGAATTACTTTAGGCTTGAATTATGCAAACTTTCAATTGCATAATATCCCCAGAAATGAGTTAGTATTTTCCATTTCTCTAAGTCTATGCCTGCCTTGGGTAGATCTTCCAGTCATTAACACCCCAATAATCCTTCATAGCCCATTTGATCAAGCATTTTTCTCTCTTCATACGTATATTTTTTCCTGTTTCTGGAAATGTGGCTACTTCTGGTTTTCTCTGCTCTAAAGAGCCTGTCTCTTGGCCAGAGAGGAGGAGAGAAAAGGGTGATTGTTATGTGGTCATTTCATTGATGAATAACACCCTTAATTAGGGCTCTGTTGGCATTTAAGTGTGGCTATTCTTCCTTGCATGAAACATGCCAGACCATTTCAGAAAGTTTAGTTTTTCTCCCCACCACAACTCCTCCACCTCTGCCCAAATAATTGCCAGTAGAAACTTGCCAGATATTGTGACACCAAAAATCACTCTGACACGTTTCTACATGACCACTGGGGACAGGCACTGCCTAGGAAAGGGAAACAGGAGGGCAGCATCCAGTTTCTTGATCTGGAGGTACTGTGTTTGGTTTTTCTGCTTTTACATCATTTCATTGGTTGATTTTTATCTTAGTTGGGACCTTTTAATACAAATTTGAAGAGATGAAAATTACATTACGTTGATGCTTTTTATTAGCACGTCTTTTATTAATAAAGTTTAAATATATCATAATCTGTATTAATTCTGAAAGTATTTTGTTCATATTTTTGCCTGTGTTTTTACTTATTGGCTTTCCATATTTGATCAACTCTCTGTATAGAAGGATTACTCATAATCCATCTGTTTTCAATGCAGCCATCATAGTGATGTTTCTAAAACATAAATTGCATTGTAGTGCCATCCTGGCTTAATTTTTTTCACCCTCACATTTAAAACAAAATCCAGGGAGTTCCCTGGTGGTCTAGTGGTTAGGGTTCTGTGTTTTCACTGCCATGTCCCGGGTTCAGTCCCTGGTTGGGGAACTCAGGTCCTGAAAGCTGCATGGTGTGGAAAAAAAAAAAAAAAAAATCCAAACATCATGACATGAAGGTCCTCACCACACCATTCTAATCCTTCCCTATCTCACACTTGCCCAAATTTACCAATTCTGCTTCCCACATCAGGTTTACTTCAGTTATTGAAATATGCCAATGTATATGTGGAATTTTTCTTACCCTGCCCCTTTGTCATGGAATCTGCCTTCTTATCCTATAAACTAAATGTTTGTGTCCCCTCAAAATACATATGTTGAAGCCTTATCCCCCAATGCAACTGTATTTGGAGATAGAGCCTTTATGGAAGTAATTTAGGTTAAATGAGGTCATAAGGGTGGGGTCCTGATCTAATATGATTAGAGACCTGATACAAGGAGACATCAGAATGCTCTCTCTCTCTTTTTCTTTCTCTCTCCAAGAACAGAGGAAAGGCCACGTGAGGACACAGCAAGAAGGTGGTCATCTGCAAGCCAGGAACAGAGATCTCACTGGTAACTGGGTCAGAACCTTGATCTTAGACTTCTAGCTTCCAGAACTGATAAAAATAAATTTCTTATGTTTCAATTGTAATATTTTGTGATGGCAGCCAGAGCAAACCAAGACACATTTTGGTACCATGAAATGAGGTTGCTGCTATATAACAAATACCTACAAATGTTAAGGCAGCTTTGGAAATGGCTAAAGGGTAGAGGGTTTGGAGAAGTTTTGAGATATATGCTAGAAAAAACATAGATGGCTGGGAAGGAACTGTTCATGGAAACATGGATGTTAAAAGTGATTCTGGTGAGAGCTCATAAAGAAAAGAGGAGAGCTGGAGAGAAAGCCTCCCTCATTAGAGAACACATAAGTAATCAACAGAATATTACTGGCAATATGGTCATTAAAAGCCATTCAGTGAGGTCTCAGACAAAAGTAAGGAATAGGTTATTGGAAACTGGAGAAAAGATAATACTTGTTATAAAGTGGCAAAGAACATGACTCACTTTTGTTCTTAGCGTTTTGTGGAGGACAGAGACTGTGAATGATGGCATTGGATATTTAGCTGAGGAAATTTCTAAGCAAAATATTGAAGGTGTGGTGTGGGTCCTCCTGATTGCTTATGGTAAAGCGCAAGAGGAGAGAGGTAATTGAAGTAATTATTAATTACTTAATAATTATTAAATTAATTATTAAACAAAAAGGAACAAAAACTTAAAGGTTTGAAAGATTCTCATTCTGTCCGTATTGCAAAAAATGAGAAAATGTGTTGTGAAGAGAACACCAAGGGTGTGGCTGGACTGCCACAGATAAAGAGATTATGGGATTATATGAGCAGAAACACCGCCAGTTTGAACTGAAGGGGACAAGATAGGACAATTAAGGGAAGGCTGTAGGACTTTATATTCTACATCATTGGTCCCCAACCTTTTTAGCACAGGGGCCGGCTTCATGGAAGACAATTTTCCACGGATGGGGGGGGCGGGGGCGGGGTGGTTCAGGTGGTAATGTGAGCAATGGGGAGCAATGGGGAGCGGGGAGCGGCAAATGAAGCTTCCCTCCCTCCCCCTACCCGCGGCTCACCTCCTGCTGTGCGGCTCCGTTCCTAACAGGGCCCAAACCAGTACCAGTCTATGGCCCAGGGTCGGGGGGTGGTGGCTACAGGGTGGGTTCCCTGGTGGTCCAGTGGTTAAGACTCCGTGCTTCCACTGCAGGTGGCACGGGTTTGATCCGTGGTCGGGAAGCTAAGATCCCACATGCTGCAAGGGATGTGGTATATTCTACAGGATGGGGCCATAGAATGACCCCAAAGGTGATTCTGCAATCATCAGGGCTGCCACTCTCACCACAGGTCCAGGGGCAAGGCTGCTTCTACCCCAGTTTCAAAGGGTGGGGCCACCTTCAAGGTTTCAAAATGCCAGGCTGCCACTAAATAGAGCCTTGGGCCACCTGGAGTCTTGAGGGTAAGGCTGCCTGGTGCATTAGGGGTGGGGCCCTGCCTGGCAGAGCCTTGTGTGCAGACAGCAGTCCCAGTGGGTCCAGAAGATGGATTTCAAGCCAAATAAGATTATTCTTAAGCCTTAAGACCTAATATTATCTGTCTTGCTAGGTTTTGGACTTGCTTGGGACTCATCCTTCCTTCCTTCTTTCCTACCTCTCCCTTTTGGACTGGGAGTGTCTATCCTATCAACTTGCATTTTGGAAGCACAAATGCAAGTTGATAGGTTTTACAGGTTCACAGCTAGAGAGGAATTTTGCCTCAGTATGAACTGTACCTTGAGTTTCACCAACACCTGAATTAGATGATATTTACAACAGACTTTAGATTTTTGAGTTGATGTTGGAATGAGTTAAAGTCTTTTGCAGCTGTTGGAATGCCATGAATGTATTTTGGATGCAAGAATGACATAAGGTTTGGGGGGCTAGGGGTAAAATGTTGCAGATTGAATGTCTTTGTCCCCCCCCAAATCTATATCTTGATGCCCTAACCCCCAATGTGACTGTATTTGGAGACAGATCCTTTACAGATGTAATCAAGATTAAATTAGCTCATAAGAGTGGAGCTCTGATCCAGTAGGATCGGTGTTTTTCTAAGAAGAGACACGCAAGAGGTTGCGTGCTCTCTCTGTCTCTCTCTTCTTGTGAGCACACAGCAAAAGCCATGTAAAAATACAGCAAGAGGTGGCTGTCTGCAAGCCCTCGACAGAAATCCAATAGGCAAGAAACTTGATCTTAGAATTCTAGACTTGAGGACTATGAGAAACAAATTTGTTGATTAGGACAGCCAGGGTGGTGTTTTGTTATGGCACCCTGAGCAGATTAATATAGGTGGTGACTTAAATACCATCTCCTCATGACAGCCAATGATAACCTTTAAAAGTACAACATCCACCCTACAACACATACACACACACTCCGGTGTTACCTTCTACTCTGTGTATTTCAGAGTACTGATCACTTATTAGGATTTTAATTTTAAAATATTTTGAGCTTTTTAAAAATTTATAGCTTCATTTTCTCATTTGTCTTTTATCTAGACTGCCAGCTCTACATGCGAAAATTATTCTTGTTTCATTCATGTTCCTTTGTGACCAGACTTAAGACTTAGACTGTGTACACAGAGCTGCTTAGTAAATATTTTCTAGTAATTTATACAGTTAATATTTATTGACCTACTATTTACCAGGTACTGTCAAAATACTTTACAAGCTTTCTCATATTTATTTTTCCAAGAACTATGTTGCGTAGATATTATTCTTTAGAGATGAGGAAATTATGTGTCTAGCCCGGAATAAGAGTTAGTATCAAAGAAGCTGAGATTAAAAAATGGAGTCTGTCTCCAAATCACTCTCAACCATGACAGCATGTTATATTTTTTCTCAGTAATGAGTAAATTATTTGAATAATAAATATCATCTTGTTGACTGTAACATTAACTGGAAATATTTTCCCAAATTTCCCCCCCACATTTACATTTTAATTAGTTTACTATGATCCTTTTAATGAATTTTATTTTAAAAAGTAGTACATACACTCAGTTAAAAAAAAAAATCAAATAGAACCAATAAGCCTGGTAATGAAGTGGACTTTTCCCCACTACTTCCTAGTACTCCCTAATCCCATTGCTTTTGCTTCTTTTTTCCTTGTTGACTATTAACTGGAAATATTTTCCCAAATTTCCCCCCCACATTTACATTTTAATTAGTTTACTATGATCCTTTTAATGAATTTTATTTTAAAAAGTAGTACATACACTCAGTTAAAAAAAAAAATCAAATAGAACCAATAAGCCTGGTAATGAAGTGGACTTTTCCCCACTACTTCCTAGTACTCCCTAATCCCATTGCTTTTGCTTCTTTTTTCTTTTTTTGCTATGTCCGCTTATATTTACCTGTGTATACATAACATGTATACCTATACTGCTATATCTAGATATACAATTTTTATAAAGTATATATTGTTTTTTATTATGGTGTGTAAGATTTATATCTCTAACAACAAAAGCCCTCTCCATTGTACTCTTTCCTTCCACGCTTATAATAAGCCCATACCACAAAATTTGTATATACTACTCAGTATATACTACTATGCAACTACACTTATCATTCAATGTTGAGCCAAGTATTACACATCAGTAAGCACCCTTAAAAAAGTTCTAACTTTTCTGAAATAAATAGTTGCCCCATTTTGGAATTTGTATTGTTTTCTAATAAAATTGCTTCTTCTTCTGAAGCAGTCCACTGGATTCTAAAAAGTCTCTGAGTGGCATTTTTTGCATGTTCAAACCCATCAAAATATCTATCAATTCATTATTTTCAAGGTGACCTCTCTCCTAAAGCCCTGCTCCTTCTGCACCCACCTCCATGTGTGTGGCACTGCTGTTCTCCATGCCTACTGTACAACTCTCCCTGGGACTTCCTTTCACTATCATCCTTCTGTTAGAACTAACTCTGGATCTTCTGCTTTCTGGAATGGAGGTCTTCTTTTTTTCTTGCTGTACTCTCTAGACTTTTAGGGAACACAGCCTCCAGTAGCTTCCATAAAAGGCATGGGAGGTAATATTTTGAGAAGATGCATGCCCACCAAAAACATCTTTGTTGTATCATAATACGACATCCTTATTTTGCCTTGGCATAGAACTCAAGGGACAGGGATAACCCTTTTTCTTAGTAAACAAGGGTATTACACTCTTATCCTCTAGCTTCCATATATTATTGTCAATCTAATGCAGTTCAGCTTGATCATATCTTTATCCACGATGTTCTGAAATTTTATAATGTAGTTTTATTTTGAGTCTTTTTCATTATTGCTGTATACTCAATGGTCCTATTAATGTGAAAACTCAAGTTCTTCAATTCTGAAAAAACTTCATTGTCTATAATTAATATCTTTCCTCAAAATCTAATTACATTTGGTTACCTATTCATGTTAAAAAGAAGCAAAGTGCTAAATGGAAGTTCTGTTTAAATTGGCAGAACTTGTCTAATGGTGTGTATTTTAGTTTTTGTTTCTCACTGTCACACACCAAATTATCACAAGTTTAGTGGCTTAAAAAAACTCCATTTTAATCTCACAGTTCTGTAGGTGAGAAGTCTGGGCATGGTTCAGAGGAATTTTCTGCTCAGGGTTTCACAAGGCTGAACTGAAAGAGCTGGCCAAGCTGTGTTCTCAGCCAGAGGCTCAAATGAGCTATTTTCAAGCTCATTCAGATGAGTGGCAGAATTCAACTGTAGAAATTCTTACAGTTACAGGACTGAGGTCCATGTTCTCTTTGCTGCTTGCTGGTCAGGGGTTGTTTTCAGATCCTAAAGTCTGCATTCAGGTTCTTAGAAACATGGCGCTCTCCATAACATGGCAGTTTTCCACTTCAAGGCCCAAAGGCATATGTCTGCTTTTGTTTTAAGTCTCTTCTAAGGGCTCATCTGTTTAGGTCAGGCCCACCCCAATAATCTCCCTTTTTATTAACTCAGAGTCAACTGGTTAGACACCTAATTATATCTGCAAAATCCTTCCACTTTTACCAAATAAGGTGACCTTATAACTGGAGTGATAACCTATCCTATTCACAGGTCCCTCCCATGCTCAAAGGAGGGGATTATTTGAGGCTGTGGGTCATCCGGAGTCATCTTAGAATTCTGTCTACTACAATGTGGACCACAGTATCAGAGCGAGTCAATAATTCAGGCCATTTTACTGTGGAACTGTACACTCCACTGAGATCATGCTTTCTCTGGTGTTGATTAGTTTAAAGGAAGGACTAGTTCAATTTTGCCTCTTGGGGGGTGGGAGTTATAACTCTAATTTTTAAAATTCTTGCAAGTTAGCAGGAAACTTTGGCTGGTTTCCTGCTAATCACCAAGTAGACTTCCATTTAATCAACCTTATTAAATCTGGTACTCCCTTCCACAGCCAAGCCTTATGTACCAGAATTTACCATCCCTCCATAGAGTAAGCCATCTATCTTCTGACAAAATGGCAACAGATGGTTTTTGTTTTGTCCCATTTTGTTTTGAGTTAGGAGAGGGAGAGGACATTTTGGAATCTAATTTGTCCTTTTATTGACTTTCAATTATCCATCCACCTGTTTTCAACCCTACCTACACTCTATCTTATATCACTTGTCCATTTGCCTTACAGCTTTCAAATTTTTACCAGATTCCATCTGCTATGATGTTCTTTCTTCTCTTTTATTCTTGCATTGTGTCACTTTCACCATGTAACAAATTAGTTCAAGTTTTAGCGAGTTGAAACAGCAAACGTTGGTCATCTCTTGGTTTATGTGGGTCAAAAGTTCAGAAGTAGCTTAACTGGGTTTTGGCTCAGTGTACCTCATGAGGTTGTGGTCTGGATGTTGGCCAGTACTGCAGTCATCTTGACTGGGCTGCAGAATCTGCTTTTAAGATGGTTCACTTCCATGGTTTTGGCAGGAAACACCAGTATCTCAAGGGCTACTCAAAAGAAGCCTCGGTTCCTTGCTACCTGGACATCTCAATGGGCTGCTTGAGGGTCCCCATGACATGGCAACTAGCTTTCCTCAGAACAAGTGATTCTTTCATTTAATTGTAGTGTGATTTGGGGAAATAGAAGAGATAAATGCATGTGTTAATATATTGAGGTCTGGACCCCAAAAATAAAACAAACAAATAAACAAAAAGCCAAAACAACAACAAAATAAAACAAAACCCTGATTCTATTAAGGTGCTTCTTTTTTCTTGTTCTTATTTCAAATGTTATTTCTGTCTTTGTCTTATATGTCTACAAAGTTTTACAGTTTTGTAAAATCAACATTAAAGATGAAAAATCTATTATATCAGGTATCTAGCCATGTCTATTACATACTAGATAGCCTTGTGAATATACTAGTCTTGAGAATTTTTTAATGTGTCATCTAAAGTACTGCAAACCGATATTTTGGTCTGACATATTATAGCACTTTTAGAAAACATTGGGTTTTTTCGTTTTGTTTTTTCCAAGTGCGGTGAAGCTTCTTTAAATCAAAATACAGTATTTAGGTTGAGGAATGATCTACATTTTTCCCACACAGTCCTTAATAAACTTCACTCAATGATAAGTGATGGTTCCAACTGTTTCTGTGTTACTGACTATTAAGAAAGATACATATGTTTCCCTGGAAATTCCCTAAATGTGATTAATTGCATTTTTATTATGAAAAGAGTTCCAAAACATTTTTTTCTTTTTAGTATCCAGTGCCTCAATAGACAATAAATATTTTATCAAAAAGCTTACAAATAGGTAGGAAGCTAGAAAATTTCATATAGTCCATTATTTGCAGGAAGGATAGATTCAACTTTAAGTTTATATTATACCTGTGTGAGTGCAAAATTATTTGCTTTGTAACCGTTTATTTGTTCACATCAGAAAATGTAAGAATTTGCCAGTAAATTATAAGATTTTTAATACTACTGCAAAAACAAGACAGAAATTATAATACTGAAAATATACTGGGTATACACTGATATTTTAGACTTTGTGACCAACAAGTGTAAATGGCTCCTTTGCTTGGGAATTTAGAATGCTGTTACTGTTAAAAAGCTCAGCAATCTCATGACACTCATCAGACTTAAGTCAACTATCTCCAGTTATTAGCCTGGATCAAATTATATGTCATTTTTGCCTTGTGCAAACAGTAGATCTATTTGTTTGGTACAATTTTCCCTTGTTATATAACTAAAACACTAACAATTTAGACCTAGTGATGGCATGACTGGAGAGAAGAGAAAAAGAAAACAAAATATGTGACTAACTTAGGTGGTATTTAATTAAAACAAAAGGAAATCACAGTGATATGTAAGTGAATATTGCAACAAGATAAATGGATTCTGGCAAAATTGCTTTGACGTAACAATTTTGTGATTGAAAAGTCACATACATTCACAAGCAATAAAACTAAGTTTATAATATATGACAAGAATAATAATTAAAAATTTTAATTGTTACCTATATACACATACTGTTTTAAGCATTTAATTTAATTCTGATGATAACCTTGTGATGCATGGTCATTACCTCCATTTTTTAAAGAAAACTAAGGAACAGGTAAACTGACCAACATCCCACCAGACACTTCTCCACGTGGTGGCAGGATCTGGACTGGAATAGTTTGACTCCTGAGCCTAAGAGACATTTGTTTCCTTATTAATCGGGGTTTCTCAACCTCAGCACTCCTGACATACTGCGATGGTTAATTTTTTGTTGTGAGGGTCTGTACTGTATATTATAGGATATTTAGCAGTGCCCCTGGACTCTATCCACCAGATGCCAGTAGTTTCCTCCACCCCTCATTGTAGCAACCAAATGTGTCTCCAGGCATTGCAAATGTTCCCTGGAAGACAAGCTCACCCCCAATGGAGAACTGATGATATAGATTTATTTGTTCTATACTTAACAGCCATATAATAGTAACTTAAAATAAGATGCCATATAGATGGGCTTGATATGAAAATACAAAGAAAAAATTGGATGGAATTATCAAAATTTTAGTTCATCAGATATATCATATACTTATGCTTAAAATGTCAGTAAGGAAAATGAAGGAAATGAAGGTAATATGAAAAATGTAGGTAATATGAGATTACTGAAAATGCTATTGTAAAAAAAATTTTTTAAGGTACTCATAGGAGCCCTTAAGAGGAGGGAAACTTAAAACTAATACAGTCAGGGAAGTTTCAGATGGTACTCAGAGGAACAGTCTTGCAAGACAAATACTGATAAATCTAAGCAACTTGACTCGGTATCATAAAAGTCACGGGGGTCCCAAAGTCAACTGGAGAGTACATGTTCCCACTAAAGCTATTCAAATTCTATTTTTTTAAAAGCCAGCTAATTATAATTTTTTCCAAACCACATTCTTAAGGACAATACTTTTTGATACCCAAAGTAGTGGGAAGGGGAGTCATCATTTGAGTAGGCCCAAATTTGAGGAAATTCAAAGTAGTATAATGTAGTTGGGCCATAAGATTTGATGAGAAGATAAATGTCTAGAAAGGTAATGTATAGACAGGACTGGAGCCTTCTGTGATGTGCTAAGTAGCCTGAGATGTGTCTTAAAGATAGAGGACATTGAACATGTTATAGAAGGATAGCATGATTAAATTTGCATTTAGAGTATTCATTCTGGGAATAATTTTGAGATTGGTTTGGAAGATTCTAGCTCTAAGAAAGCTGTGAAATAATCTAGCAAATATTGGTTAGAATCATAAAAGCAACAATGGACTTGGAGAGAGAGAAGAATGAATTCAAACGTTAATAAAGAGGTAGCAGCCAGCTTGGGCATGATGTAGGGAATGCATGTAAGGATTATGTGAGTAAGATTCTAAATTGGCTCTTAGATTTCTTGTTTTAGAAACTAGGTGGCTGGAATCATTCCCAGAAGATATACGGGAGGAGGGGTAAGTGAGGAGGGATGGATGACAAGTTAAGAAATAACCGGATGTGGACACCAAAAATGTTTAGCATGTAAAAGCTGAATTTTAGCTTCTTCTTTACCTTATTATGATGCAAAAGCAACCTGGCATTAGTGTTCAGTTTAAGCAATTTTCAGCATTAGTTTGGCACCAGCGTTTCCCATTGGCACTCTTGAAACTTGCCCTGGTTTCAGTGCCAATACTGCCAGGATGTACTTGGCAGTCACAGGACCTAGGTGTCAAATTGTAAAATGATTTTGTACCACTTTCTTTTTAAAGAAATGATTTTTGCAAGCTAACTTTACTTCCTACTTAGTAATTTAAAGTGAACTTCTGAGAAATATCTTCCATACAAGTATTTATTATTTAAATTCAGCAGTTCCACTGTTTTTCTGGTGATACTGCTTATTTCACACGCCTCAGTCACACTCTCTCATCTTCTACTCAATTCACTGAAAAGTTAGCCCTTTCAAAATAGCACCATGTACCTGAAAAGCCACTCTCCCACAGGTATCAATTCAATGGTCATTCGTTTTACACTGGGTCCTGTGGAAACAGATTCTAAAACAGGGACTTCCGTGCAGAATGATTACTGGGGAGTAGTCTTGGGAGACAGACCTGTCTGGAAGTGAGAAAAGCAGGACACCAGAGGGACCATTGTAACGCTGTGCAACCAAGATCCCAGTTAATCCTACACGGAGCTCTGCAGCTGGGACCGCCCTTCAGGGTAGTTCCAAATTTAGGCAAAGGACCAGGCCTTTGTATCCCCACATCAGCCAATCTCTGGTCACTCCTGGAAAGGTGAACAGCCTTGAGTGAAGCATTTTCCTGTGACTAAGAGAGGAACAGAGCTGTGAACAATTAGCAATCAAGATTATATGCTTGGCAGCTGGAGGATGGGTGCCTGGAGACTGAATCTGGGTGAAACACCACCTAATCTGCCACCCTATCATTCATACCATTTCTGAACCCCCATCTCTTCCAAGAGCCTAATTCTTATTCCTCAAATTCTCATTGTCCAGTTGGAACTTTCTGTTCCAATTATATCTTTATCTTCACCTGTATAATCTAAAAAATTAGATTACTTTCTGTTCATATTTTTGGCTTCTGGGCTTTTTTTCCCCTTCTTGTTCTCTCTCTATTCTGTATGTTTGGATTTCTAAATGGAATGTGGTATAGAATTACATATAACATAGAACATAAACACGAATCTTCAAAAAACTGTGCAGTACTAGAATATAAAAATGTGAACAAAATGTATAGAAATAAAAGCCTGAGAAAAACTTGAATATGTAATGTATATTAACATCAAGCTCAGTCCCTGGAACAAAATTCTTTCCTTTCCTTAATGTCTTTCCTAAACTGACCCAAAATACTTAACTAACGTCAGTTAGACAACCCATTTAACTAGTTAAACTAGTTTTGTGTCCCTTTCATTGTATAATAATGAAAACGTTAATAATTGATAGACAAGGTGTAACAAAATATCAAGATCTTGAGAACATTTTATTAGACAGTTTTAAGTGAAAAATACCTGTTCTTTTCCTGATACTAGAAGGAAAGCATTTAGTCTTTCAACATTAAGCATCATGTTAGCTGTAAGTTTTCATAGGTACACTTTATCAGTTTGAGGAAGTTGCTTTGTATTTCTAGTTGGCAGAGAGTTTTATCATGAATATATGTTGAATTTTTTCAAATGTTTTTACTGCACCTATTGGGATGATCATATAATTTTTATAGTTTAGTCTCTTTATATTGTGAATTACATTGTTTACAAATTTTACACAAATTTTATTTCTTTTACATAAATTACTGGATTAACTTTGCTAAACTATGTTTAAGGATTTTACATCTGTGTTCATGAAAGGCGAACTTTTTGCTGCTCCTCTACTTTCTAAATGTGTTTGTATGAAACTGTTAATATTTCTTTTTTAAACGGTAGAATTCATCATTCAATGTACCTAGATCTGAAATTTTCTTTCTGGGAACATTTTAAAATACGAATCCAATATTTAAAAATAGATATAGAGCTATTCAGGGTAGCTATTTCTTCTTGGATGAGCTTTCGTAGTTGATGTCTTTCAAGGAGTTTTTCTATTTCATCTAACATCAAATTTATTACAACAAGGGTTGTTCATAATATTCCCTTCTCAAGCCCTTAATGTATGTAGAATCTGTAGTGATGTTTCTGCTTTCATTAATAATATTGGAAATCTGCATTTTCTCTTTATTTTTTTTTAACATCTTTATTGCAGTAAAATTGCTTTACAATGGTGTGCTAGTTTCTGCTTCACAACAAAGTGAATCAGCTATACATATACATACATTCCCGTATCTCTTCCCCCTTGAGTCTGTCTCCCTCCCTCCCACCCTCCCCATCCCCCCACACTCCCCATCCCCCCACTCTGCGTGGTCACAAAGCACCAAGCTGATCTCCCTGTGCTATGCGGCTGCTGCCCATTAGGATCCTATTTTAAATTTGGTAGTGTATATATGTCCATGCCACTCTCTTACTTTGTGCCAGCTTACCCCTCCCCCTCCCGGTATCCTCAAGTCAGTTCTCTAGTAGGTCTGTGTCTTTATTCCAGCCTTGTCCCTAGGTTCTTCATGACCATTTTTCTGTTTGTTTTTTCTATGCCATATATATGTGTTGGCATTCGGTATTTGTTTTTCTTTCTGACTTACTTCCCTCTGTATGACAGACTCTAGGCCCATCCACCTCTCTACAGACAACTCAATTTCGTTTCTTTTTATGGCTGAGTAATATTCCATTGCATATATGTGACACATCATCTTTCTCCATTCATCTGTTGATGGACACTTAGGTTGCTTCCATGTCCTGGCTATTGTAAATAGAGCTGCAATGAATATTGTGGTACATGACTCTTTTTGAATTGTGGTTTTCTCAGGGTATAGGCCCAGTAGTGAGATTGCTGGGTTGTACAGTAGTTCTATTTTTAGTTTTTTAAGGAACCTCCATACTGTTCTCCATAGTGGCTATATCAATTTACATTCCCTTTTCTCCACACCCTCTCTGGCATTTGTTGTTTGTAGATTTTTTGATGATAGCCATTCTGACTGGTATGAGATGATATCTCATTGTAGTTTTGATTTGCATTTCCCTAATGATTAATGATGTTGAGCATCCTTTCATGTGTTTGTTGGCAATATATATATCGTCTCTAGAGAAATGTCTATTTAGGTCTTCTGCCCATTTTTGGATTGGGTTGTTTGTTTTTTTGATATTGAGATGCATGAGCTGCTTGTAAATTTTGGAGATTAATCCTTGGTCAGTTGCTTCAATTGCAAATATTTTCTCCCATTCTGAGAGCTGTCTTTTCGTCTTGTTTATGCTTTCCTTGGCTGTGCAAAATTTTTTAAGTTTCATTAAGTCCCATTTGCTTATTTTTGTTTTAATTTCCATTTCTCTAGGAGCTGGGTCAAAAAGGATCTTGCTCTGATTTATGTCATAGAGTGTTCTGCCTATGTTTTCCTCTAAGAGTTTGATAGTGTCTGGCCTTACATTTAGGTCTTTAATCCATTTTGAGCTTATTTTTGTGTATGGTGTTAGGGAGTGTTCTAATTTCATTCTTTCACATGCACCTGTCCAGTTTTCCCAGCACCAGTTATTGAAGAGGCTGTCTTTTCTCCACTGTATGTTCTTGCCTCCTGTATCAAAGATAAGGTGACCATATATACATGGGTTTATCTCTGGGCTTTCTATCCATTTTTTTTTTTCTATCTATTCCATTGATCTATATTTGTTTTTGTGCCAGTACCATACTGTCTTGATTACTGTAGCTTTGTAGTATAGCCTGAAGTCAGGGAGCCTGATTCCTCCAGCTCCATTTTTCTGTCTCAAGATTGCTTTGGCTATTTGGGGTCTTCTGTGTTTCCACACAAATTGTGAAATTTTTTGTTCTACTTCTGTGAAAAATGCCACTGGTAGTTTGATAGTGATTGCAATGAATCTGTAGATTGCTTTGGGTAGTAGAGTCATTTTCACAATGTTGATTCTTCCAATCCAAGAACATGGTATATCTCTCCATCTATTTGTATCATCTTTAATTTCTTTCATCAGTGTCTTATAATTTTCTGCATACAGGTCTTTTGTCTCCTTAGGTAGGTTTATTGCTAGATATTTTATTCTTTTTGTTGCAATGGTAAATGGGAGTGTTTTCTTAATTTCACTTTCAGATTTTTCATCATTAGTGTATAGGAATGCAAGAGATTTCTGTGCATTAATTTTGTATCCTGCTACTTTACCAAATTCATTGATTAGCTCTAGTAGTTTTCTGGTAGCATCTTTAGGATTCTCTATGTATAGTATCATGTCATCTGCAAACAGTGACAGCTTACTTCTTCTTTTCTGATTTGGATTTCTTTTATTTCTTTTTTTTCTCTGATTGCTGTGGCTAAAAATTCCGCAACTATGTTGAATAACAGTGGTGAGAGTGGGCAATCTTGTCTTCTTCCTGATCTTAGTGGAAATGGTTTCAGTTTTTCACCATTGAGAACAATGTTGGCTGTGGCTTTGTCATATATAGCCTTTATTATGTTGAGGAAAGTTCCCTCTATACCTACTTTCTGGAGGGTTTTTATCATAAATACGTGTTGAATTTTGTTGAAAGCTTTTTCTGCATCTATTGAGATGATCATATGGTTTTTCTCCTTTAATTTGTTAATATCGTGTATCACATTTATTTATTTGCATATATTGAAGAATCCTTGCATTCCTGGGATAAACCCCACCTGATCATGGTGTATGATCCTTTTAATGTGCTGCTGGATTCTGCTTGCTAGTATTTTGTTGAGGATTTCTGCATCTATGTTCATCAGTGATATTGGCCTGCAATATTCTTTCTTTGTTACATCTTTGTCTGGTTTTGGTATCAGGGTGATGGTGGCCTCATAGAATGAGTTTGGGAGTGTTCCTCCCTCTGCTATATTTTGGAAGAGTTTGAGAAGGATATGCATTAGCTCTTCTCTAATTGGTTGACAGAATTCGCCTGTGAAGCCATCTAGTCCTGGGCTTTTGTTTGTTGGAAGATTTTTAATCACAGTTTCAATTTCAGTGCTTGTGACTGGTCTGTTCATATTGTCTATTTCTTCCTGATTCAGTCTCGGAAGGTTGCGCATTTCTATGAATTTGTCCATTTCTTCCAGGTTGTCCATTTTATTGGCATATAGTTGCTTGTAGTAGTCTCTCATGATTCTTTGTATTTCTGCAGTGTCATTTGGTACTTCTCCTTTTTCATTTCTAATTCTACTGATTTGAGTCTTCTCTCTTTTTTTCTTGATGAGTCTGGCTAATGGTTTATCAATTTTGTTTATCTTCTCGAAGAACCAGCTTTTAGTTTTATTGATCTTTGTTATCATTTCCTTCTTTTCTTTTTCATTTATTTCTTTTTTTTTTTACATCTTTATTGGAGTGTAATTGCTTTACAATGGTATGTTTCAGCTTCACAACAAAATGAATCAGTTATATATATACATATGTTCCCATATCTCTTCCCGCTTGCATCTCCCTCCCTCCCACGCAGGCGGACTCTCAACCACTGCGCCACCAGGGGAGCCCTCTTTTTCATTTATTTCTGATCTGATCTTTTTGATTTTTTTCCTTCTGCTAACTTTGGGGTTTTCTTGTTCTTCTTTCTCTAATTGCTCTAGGTGTAAGGTTAGGTTGTTTATCTGAGATGTTTCTTGGTTCTTAAGGTAGGATTGTATTGCTATAAACTTCCCTCTTAGAACTGCTTTTGCTGCATAGGTTTTGGGCTGTTGTGTTTTCATTGTCATTTTCTTCCAGGTATTTTTTGATTTCCTCTTTGATTTCTTGGTTATTAAGTAGTGTATTGTTTAGCCTCAATGTGTTTGTATTTTGTACAGATTTTTTTCTGTAACTAATATCTAGTCTCACAGCGTTGTGGTCGGAAAAGATACTTGATATGATTTCAATTTTCTTACATTTACCAAGGCTTGCTTTTTGACCCAAGATATGATCTATCTTGGGGAATGTTCCATGAGCACCTGAGAAGAATGTTTATTCTGTTGTTTTTGGATGGAATGTCCTATAAATATCAATTAAGTACATCTTGTTTAATGTATCATTTAAAGCTTATGTTTCCTTATTTATTTTCATTTTGGATGATCTGTCCATTGGTGAGAGTGGGGTGTTAAAGTCCCCTACTATGATTGTGTTACTGGCGATTTCCCCTTTTAAGGCTGTTAGCATTTGCCTTATGTATTGAGGTGCACCTGTGTTGGGTGCATAAATATTTACAATTGTTATATCTTCTTCTTGGATTGATCCCTTGATCATTATGTAGTGTCCTTCTTTGTCTCTTGTAATAGTCTTTATTTTAAAGTCTATTTTATCTGATATGAGAATTGCTCCTCCAGGTTTCTTTTGATTTCCATTTGCATGGAATACCTTTTTCCATTCCATTACTTTCAGTCTGTATTTGTCCCAAGGTCTGAAGTGGGTCTCTTGTAGACAGCATATATACAGGTCTTGTTTTTGTATCCATTCAGCGAGCCTATGTCTTTTGGTTGGAGCACTTAATCCATTTACATTTAAGGTAATTATCGATATGTATGTTCCTATTACCATTTTTTAATAGTTTTGGGTTTGTTATTGTAGGTCTTTTCCTGCTCTTGTGTTTCCTGCCTAGAGAAGTTCCTTTAGCATTTGTTGTAAAGCTGGTTTGGTGGTGCTGAATTCTCTTAGCTTTTGCTTGTCTCTAAAGCTTTTAATTTCTCTGTCAAATCTGAATGAGATCCTTGCTGGGTAGAGTAATCTTGGTTGTAGGTTTTTCCCCTTCATCACTCTAAATATGTCCTTCCACTCCCTTCTGGCTTGTAGAGTTTCCGCTGAAAGATCAGCTGTGAACCTTATGGGGATTCCCTTGTGTGTTATTTGTTGTTTTTCCCTTGTTGCTTTTAATATTTTTTCTTTGTATTTAATTTTTGATAATTTGATTAATATGTGTCTTGGTGTGTTTCTCCTTGGATTTATCCTGTATGGGGGTCTCCGTGGTTCCTGGACTTGATTAACTATTTCTTTTCCCATATTAGGGAAGTTTTCAACTATAATCTCTTCAAATATTTTCTCAGTCCCTTTCTTTTTCTCTTCTTCTTCTGAGACCCCTATAATTCGAATGTTGGTGTGTTTCATGTTGTCCCAGAGGTCTCTGAGACTGTACTCAATTCTTTTCATTCTTTTTTCTTTATTCTGCTCTGCAGTAGTTATTTCCACTATTTTATCTTCCAGGTCACTTATACGTTCTTCTGTCTCTGTTATTCTGCTATTGATCCCTTCTAGAGAATTTTTAATTTCATTTATTGTGTTGTTCATCACTGTTTGTTTGCCCTTTAGTTCTATCTAGGTCCTTGTTAAAAGTTTTTTGTATTTTCTCCATTCTATTTCCAAGATTTTGGATCATCTTTACTATCATTATTCTGAATTCTTTTTCAGGTAGACTGCCTATTTCCTCTTCATTTGTTAGGTCTGGTGGGTTTTTACGTTGCTCTGTCATCTGCTGAGTGTTTTTCTGTCTTTTCATTTTGCTTAACTTACTGTGTTTGGGGTCTCCTTTTCGCAGGCTGCAGGTTCGTAGTGCCTGTTGTTTTTGGTGTCTGTCCCCAGTGGCTAAGGTTGGTTCAGTGGGTTGTGTAGGCTTCCTGGTGGAGGGGACTAGTGCCTGTGTTCTGGTGGATGAGGCTGGATCTTGTCTTTCTGGTGGGCAGGTGCACGTCTGGTGGTGTGTGTTGGGGTGTTTGTGGCCTTGTTATGATTTGGGGCAGCCTCTCTGCTAATGGGTGGCGTTGTGTTCCTGTCTTGCTAGTTGTTTGGCATAGGGTGTCCAGCACTGTAGCTTGCTGATCGTTGAGTGGAGCTGAGTCTTGGTGTTGAGATGGAGATCTCTGGGAGATTTTCACCGTTTGATATTACGTGGAGCTGGGAGGTTTCCTGTGGACAAATGTCCTGAACTTGGCTCTGCCACCTCAGAGGCACAGCCCTGATGCCTGGCTGGAGCAGCAAAAGCCTGTCATCCATGTGGCTCAGAATAAAAGGGAGGAGAAAAAAGAAAGAAAGAAAGAAGAAGATAAAATAAAGTAAAGTAAAATAATTATTAAAATTGTTTTTTAGTAATAAAAAAAAAACAAAGAAAGAAGAGAGCAACCAAACCAAAAAACCAATCCACCAATGATAACAAGCGCTAAAAACTATACTTAAAAAAAACAAACTGGAGAGACAGAACCTAGGACAAGTGGTAAAAGCAAAGCTATACAGACAAAATCACACACAGAAGCACACACATACACACTAACAAAAGAGAAAAAGGGGGAAAAAAAAGAAAAAAAAAAAAATATCATTGCTCCCAAAGTCCACCTCCTCAATTTGGGATGATTCATTATCCATTCAGGTTTTCCACAGATGCAGGGTACATCAAGTTGATTGTGGAGATTTAATCTGCTGCTCCTGAGGCTGCTGGGAGAGATTTCCCTTTCTCTTCTTTGTTTGCACAGCTCCTGGGGTTCAGCTTTGGATTTGGCCCTGCCTCTGTGTGTAGGTCGCCTGAAGGCGTCTGTTCTTTGCTCAAACGGGACAGGGTTAAAGGAGCAGGTGATTCGGGGGCTCTGGCTCACTCAGGCTGGAGGGAGGGAGGGGTACAGAATGCGAGCGAGCTTGTGGCAGCAGAGCCCAGCGTAATGTTGTAGCAGCCTGAGGTGTGCCATGTGTTCTCCCGGGGAAGTTGTCCTGGATCACGGGACCCTGGCAGTGGCGGGCTGCACAGGTTCCCGGGAGGGGCAGTGCTGATAGTGACCTGTGCTTGCACACAGGCTTCTTGGTGCCTGCAGCAGCAGCCTTAGCATCCCATGCCTGTCTCTGGGGTCCACGCAGATAGCTGCGGCTCACGCCCGTCTCTGGAGCTCCTTTAAGCAGCACTCTTAATCCCCTCTCCTCGAGCACCAGGAAACAAAGAGGGAAGAAAAAGTCTTTTGCCTCTTCAGCAGCTCCAGACTTTTTCCCGGACTCCCTACCAGCTAGCCGTAGCGCACTAGCCCCCTGCGTGGCTGTGCTCACGCAGCCAACCCCAGTCCTCTCCCTGGGATCTGACCTCCAAAGCCTGAGCCTCAGCTCCCAGCCCCCTCCCACCCCAGCGGGTGAGCAGAGAAGCCTCTCGGGCTGGTGAGTGCTGGTCAGCACCTATCCTCCATGTGGGAATCTCTCCACTTTGCCCTCTGCACCCCTGTTCCTGCGCTCTCCGCGGCTCCGAAGCTTTCCCCCTCCACCACCTGCAGTCTCCGCCCGCAAAGGGGCTTCCTTGTGTGTGGAAACCTTTCCTCATTCACAGCTCCCTCCCACTGGTGCAGGTCTCGTCCCTATCCTTTTGTCTCTGTTTATTCTTTTTTCTTTTGCCCTACCCAGGTACGTGGGGAGTTTCTTGCATTTTGGGAGGTCTGTGGTCTTCTGCCAGTGTTCAGTAGGTGTTCTGTAGGAGTTGTTCCACGTGTAGATGTATTTCTGATGTATTTGTGGGGAGGAAGGTGATCTCCATGTCTCACTCCTCCACCATCTTGTAGCTCCTCCTTGCATTTTCTCTTTATTATTCAGATAAGCTAGAGGTTTATTAATTTTAGTAATCTTAAAAAACAAGTCTTTCATTTCATTCTTCTGTTTTCTATTTCACTGATTTCTACTCTTATATGTATTATTTTATTCTTTATACATATGATAGGTACACTTTGGTTCACCTTTTCTAGTTTCTTAAGGTAGAAGCTAAGATAATTGATTTGAGGATTTTTTTTAACATAAACATTTTAATATCATAATCTTCCCCTTAAGAACTCTTTTAGGTATAACCTGCTAATTTGATATGTTATGTTTTCATTTTAATTTAGTTAAAGATATTTTCTAATTTTCCTTGTGTATCTTCATTGGCCATGGATTACTTAGAAGTATTTTACTTAATTTACACATATTTGGTGATTTTCCAGTTCTGTTTCTGTTACTGATTTTCAATATAATTCTGTTGTAGCCAGAATTCATACTTTGTATAATTTCACTACTTTTTTTTTTAATTGGGGTATAGTTGTTTTACAATGTTGTGTTAGTTTCTACTGTATAGCAAAGTGAAGTAGAGTTCCCTGTGCTTATACAACAGGTTTTCATTAGTTATTTATTTTACACATATTAGCTAGTGTATTATGTCAATCCCAATCTCTCAATTCATCCCATCCCCCTTTTCCCCCTTGGTGTCCATACATTTGTTCTCTACATCTGTGCCTCTATTTCTGCCTTGCAAACAGGTTCATCTGTACCACTTTTCTTTCACTACTCTTTATTTATTAAGATTTTTTTATTGCACTGCATATAGTCTACTTTGGTGAATGTCCAACACATACTTGAAAGAATGTGTGTTTTGCTATTGTAGAGTGGCCAATTTGCTTGATTTTGGTTGGTAGTATTGCTCAAATTTTCTATACACTTACTGATTATCTATCTCCTCTTTCTTTCAGTTAGTAGGAGGACTTCAATAATTAAAATCCACAACTACATTTATGGATTTTTGTGTGTCTTCTTGGAGTTATGTCATTGTCTTTTATATGTTTTGAAGCAATTAGATTCTTACACATCTAAGATTGAGTTTTCCTTTCAAAGAATCAAAAATGCATTGTCATATTTTATCTTTTGAAATATTCTTTGTTAATAAATCTACTTTGAACTTTTAATTGGTTTTAAAAATAGTTAATAGAAAAAAGGGGAAAATATGCCTTAAATTTTCCTTTATAGTTATTTAGTTACCTTTAGGTGCTCTGCGTTTGTTCATGTGAATTCATATTACTGTCTGGAGTCAGTTTTTTTTAACCTGAAGCACTTCAGTATTGTTCTGCTAGCTACAAATTCTCTCAGTTTTTGTTTATCTGGGAGAGTCTTTATTTTACTTTAATTTTAATTTTTTAATTTTTATTTTTTCCTTTTGGCAGTGCCAGGTCTTAGTTGTGGCATGAAGGATCTTCAGTGTGGCATATGGGATCTTTTTGTTGTGGCATGTGGACTCTTAGTTGCAGCATGCATGTGGGATCTAGTTCCCTGACCAGGGATTGAACCCAGGCCCCCTGCATTGGGAGCATGGAGTCTTACCCACTGGACCACCAGGGATGTCCCTCACCTTAATTTTTAAATGATAGATTTGCTGGATATAGGATTCTTGATTAACAGGTATTTTGTGTATGTGTGTGAACTTTCAAACTGTTATCTCCCTGCCTTCTGGCCTCAGGTATTTCTGCTGAGAAGTCAGTTGTTAATCTTACTGGAATTCTCTTGTAAATGATATGCTATTATTTCTCTTTCTGCTTTCAAGATTTTCTCCTTGTCTTTTATTATCAGCAATTTTTCTATGATGGGTTTTTGCAAATCCATTTTGATCCTACTTGGAGTTTGTTGAGCTTTCCTGGTTGTATAGGTTATTATTTTTCAAAAATTTGAGAAGTTTTCAATCATTATTTCTTTGAATATTTTTTCTTTCTCCTCTCCTGACACTCCCATTACACATATGTTGCTCCTCTATTCTTCTTTGAGCCTCTGTTCAGTTTTCTTCATTTTTTTCTTCTCTATTTTTTGGTGTAGAATTTCAATCAATTTAACTTCAAGTTTGCTAATTATTTCTTTTGCCAGTTTAAATATACTGTTGAGTCCCTTTGGTAAATTTTTATTTCAGTCATTGAACTTTTCAACTCTAGAATTTAAATTCTCTTTTATGATTTCTATGTATTTACTGATATTCTCTACCTAATGCAACATTGTCATCCTACCTTCCTTCACTTCTTCAATCATACTTTCCTTTACTTCTGTAAATATGCATTTAATAACTACTTTGCAGTCTTTTGCTGTTAAGTGTGACACTAGTTGCTCTTATAGGCAGTTCCTTTCTCATGCTTTTCTTCCCAGTTATGGGTCATACTTCCCTATTTCTTGGCCTGTCTCATATTTTGTTATTAGAAAGTCGACATTTTAGATAATATATTGTAGGAACTCTGGGTACTCTCTGCTACTGTCCCTCCTCCTGGATTTATTATTAAAATTCACTTGTTTGTTTAGTGACTGGCTGGATTATTTTACTGAAGTCTTTCCCCAACAGTGTTATGCCCCTGGTATTTCTCCTCAAAGAGGCACAGTGTTCATTATACCCCCAGTCATCATGGCATGACAGTGTCACTGGTAGGACTCTCTTCCACTCTCTCCCATAACCCACCTATCTGTGAAACTCCACTAATTGCCACTCTGGACAATTTTTCTATTATTTCCAGTAAGGCCCTATGGCAAAATTACTCTTCAAACTAATCTAGTCAAATTTGTCTCCTTTGAGGGGATAGTTTCTGAAATCAGTATTGATATTTGTTTTAAGTGCTCCTCCTAGCTGTCTTATTCCAGAGTTTCCTCCTGCAAACTAGCAGGCCCACAGTATAAGCTATATCTTCACTGAAGCCACCAATCTCCTCCCAATTGTTTTTCATCAAAACTTCAACTGCTGGGCTTCCCTGGTGGCATAGTGGTTAAGAATCTACCTGCCAATGCAGGGGACATGGGTTTGAGCCCTTGTCCGGGAAGACCCCACATGCCATGGAGCAACTAAGCCCATGTGCCACAACTACTGAGCCTGTGCTCTAGAGCTTGCGAGTCACAACTACTGAGCCCACAGGCTGCAACTACTGAAGCCCACATGCCTAGAGCCTGTGCTCCACAAGAGAAGCAACTGCAATGAGAAGCCTGCGCACCGCAACAAAGAGTAGCCCCCACTCACCGCAACTAGAGAAAGCCTGCATGCAGCAACGAAGAACCAACGCAGCCAAAAATAAAAAAATTAAATTAAATTAAAACATTAAATAAAAGAGCAAAGTACTTAAAACAAAAAACAAACAAACAAAGAAACCCTCAACTGCTTTTGAGAGTGCCCTTAGGTTTAAACTTCTCCATACTCTTGCAAAAGAAGCCAGTTTCTTTGAGAAGAGATTAGGAACTACCTGTTTTACATCCTGCTTTTACCCAAAGGCAAAAATCTCTGAAACAGCTGGGGATGGGACAATGGAAAGCTTCTCTTTGAGTAACACCTTTGCTGTTGGAGTTGACTCAGTGGAGGGGCAGGCAACAGTCCACAATTTTCTCAGCTTGCCTCTCTGATGTGAATCCACTACTTCACAAACTGGAGGAAGAGCTATGGGAGCCCCAGTGTTCTCAACATGCCACACTCAAAGTAGAGCCTCCATTCCACAAGTGGCAGTTGCACAGATAAAGGAAGCCCCCTCGTTTAGACTGCACTTACATGTGATTTAGCCCAGCAACAAGTGTTTAAGGGCAGGATAAGAAACACTGAAGTCATGCCTCACCTGGGAAGAAAGCCCACTGACTGGGAGCTGGGAAGAGAGGGGAGTCCTGCTTCTTGGCTGTAGCCGTCTGGAGTCTCTTTCTTACTGAGCTGGGAGAGAGAAGGGAGGGAGTGATCTTGGCTCAAATATCACAGACTCTTGCTCTTTTCCTACTGAATTTTTATACATTTTCTTGAATAGATGTTTATTCATTTTCTCTTTGCCCTTAGTACTATTTCCAGAGGCTTTAAATGGTTGCTTTTACAAATAATTTCCATCAATTTCACTGGAGACAAGATCAGCAGAACTCCTCATGCTCTTAAGCTAGAAATTAATACTTTTATTTTTGAAAAGTACTTTTTTGGGAGGTATAGAAATATAGGTCAACAATTTCTTGTTTTTTTGTTTTTGCTACTTTAAAAATAACCTTCTACTATCTTTTGGTTTGTGTGGTTTCTGGTAAAAAGCCTGCTGTCACTCTTATATTTATTCCTTTGTAAGTCATAGTTCTTATTTCTGCCTGATGATTTTTCTTTAGCACACATTTTCATCAATTTGATTATTTTATTCCTTGTGCAGTTTCTTTCCTGATATTTCTGCTTCAAGTTTGTTGAGCTTCTTGGATCTGTGAGCATGTAGTTGCCATCAAATTTGAAAAAAACTGCCTTTATTTAAATTTTTCCTGCCTCTCCAACTTCTGGTACTCGAATTACATAAACGTTGGATTTACTGATAATGCCCCACAGAAAATGTGAAATTCTGTTCATACTCTTTTTCTCTTTGCATCTTCACTCATCTTACCTTGTGAAGTGTCCAGTCTGCTCTTAATCAAATTTGGTGTATTTTTCATTTCATTTTGCATGTTTTTTTAAATCTCTAGTGGTTTGAGTGATATTTTTACATATGCTATTTCTTTATTCATCATGTAGTCTTTAACATATGCAATGAAACTATCAAAGCTATTTTAACGTCTCTATGTTAATTCTATCATCTTAGTCGCGATTTTTTTCTGTTACTATTGATTGATTTTTCTCCTGGTTATTGGTTATTTTCTTGCCTCTTTGCATGCTTATTAATTCTTTAATTGTGGATTACAAATTACTGCTCCCTTTAGATCCAGTCATTTTTTTCTTAATATGTTGGATGCTACGTATGGTATGTTTCAGTGAGACTGCAACACCTTTAAAGGTATATAGGTTTGTCTGTTCTATTAGGGAGCTAAATTACTGACACATTACTTCCTGACTCCCAGGCTTGCTTTTATTCTTTGTTAGAATACAGCTATTTTAGTTTTTTCCTTAGTCCCAGGTTGTGGTTCATATTCAAAGGCATATTTTTTTTCTCCCAAGGCTTGAAGATTCTACAGTCTCAACTGAATGTATAAGGAGTTTGGGGAGGACTCTGTACCTGACTGGGCTATAACTCTGTCTTTCAGCACCTCACAATATCTGGTATTTCTGTCAGCTCTTGGTCCCCTGCAGCAGTGACTCTCTACTAACCTTCTAGTAGTCCCTCTGCACATGTATAAATTGTCCCTCAATCATGGAAACATGGGGTACACTCTCTAGATTTCTGAGACCTCCCTCTCTGCATTCTCTTCTCTCTAGTACCTGCCCTACTAATTTCAACAACTTCAGTTGCCCTAAACTCCAATATTCTCCCTCAGCTCAGTGAGGCTATTGTACTTTGGTTGGACTTCAACTTACTGCACTGTCGGAGAGAAGTTCTCCTGAGCCAGAAAGCCTGAGTGCATGCAGGGCTTGCCTTGTTTGTTCTCCTTTCCTCAAAATCACAGTCATTCACTGACTGTGATCCAAAGCCTGGAAACATCTGCCTCATGTCTTTTCTGAAATTTAATATTATCTAAACCGAAAAAACAAGTCTGGTTCCATTTAATGGCTATAAGAGAAATTTTGAATTCTTCGATTTTAAATAAAAATTTCTATCTTTATCTCTTTGAAAATAAACTATTCATAACAATTTTGAAAAAAATAATTATTTTTCAGCAACTACCTGAAGTATTACTTATTTGTGTAAAATAATATTGGACAAATATTTTATTCACAATTACCTTAATTCTTCTAGACAGAGAGCATATGATTTACCTTAGATTCAATTTTTTTAAAAGTGTGAATATGGCAGCAACTGTTACCATAGATTAAATATATTTATTAAATATTTTAATAATCTGTTACCTACAAAATTTACCCAATGATGACTTTTCTTTTTCTAATGCATGGCAATGAATCAGTACATTTTAATTATTTGAAAGTGAATGAATCGAATTTCAACTACATTTTTACATGTGGAAGGCAAAGCATTTGTGAAAGGTAAAGCATCTGTGCTTTTTAGCACTGGGCCAACTGGAAAATCATTTGTATACCATATTGACTGTTTTCTAGGCATTTCCTACTATTTTAATGAACAGTGAGTCAAGCTATATTCCTCCATTTACACACTAGTAATGTAAAAATCATTGTTATAGATGGAGAAACTCACAAACAAGGATAATTCTTTTATATGACCACAAAGAGAAACAACAGTTTACGAATAACCGTTACTTATAGGAGAACATTAAGTGTGCTAACAGTGTTGTTGTTGTTGTTGTTGTTGTTTTTAATATAATTTGAGGGCAGGCACTGCATTTCTCAGTATATTCCCAAAACTAAGTAGCAGTCCGATAAGAGTTGCATTAAAGTAAAGGTCAAGTAATGAGGACAAGATTCCTTCCATTTTGGGGCTTCCCTGGTGGTGCAGTGGTTGAGAATCTGCCTGCTAATGCAGGGGACATGGGTTCGAGCCCTGGTCTGGGAGGATCCCACATGCTGCGGGGCAACTAGGCCCGTGAGTCACAACTACTGAGCCTGCGCGTCTGGAGCCTGTGCTCCACAACGAGAGGCCGCGATAGTGAGAGCCCCGCGCCCTGCGATGAAGAGTGGCCCCCACTTGCCACAACTAGAGAAAGCCCTCTCACAGAAACAAAGACCCAACACAGCAAAAATAAATTAATTAATTAATAAACTCCTACCCCCAACATCTCCTTAAAAAAAAAAAAAAAAAAAAGATTCTTTCCATTTCATTTTGCCCCAGTTTGTGATTTATATGATGTCACCAACCATCAATCAATCACCCATGCAACGCCAAATAAAAAGATGAAATGGCTAAGTTAAGATAACTTTTTTAAAATACAGGGGGAAAAAAGAAATAAAAATCAGCTACTAGGCTGTACACTAAGAAGACATGGCCCAAATACTCTTTTATTTGAAGCACTTGTATTTTAAGGAAGCAAAGCACATGAAGCATTGCCAATTTTTCTTTGCCCGAATAATACATTAAATATTTTAGTCCCAGAGTAGTTTTGTTAATATTCCACAGTCTCAATTTTGTCTAAGAAGACCTGAAAGAGTTTTTTTTATCCTTGAATAGTTCTTATCTTATTGGTAGGTCTTGGATAGCTATGCTATAAACACTCCTGGTTTCATGATCTTTCATGAACTTGTTCTCAATCAATATCTTTGTTATCAAAACAAGTCAATCTAGATGAGATGAGGATAATGATAACAACAGTGATTTAAAAATTAATGTTTTTGCCTACGTACTATATACCCCAAAAACCTTCAAGAAACACACAACTCAAAATTTCTAAAAGGAAGATGCTACTATGATCTACAAAATGCCTTCTTAATTTCTAGAATTTCTTGGATTTCTGCAGTAAAATTCAGAACATCAGGAGGAAAGTATTTAAAAATAAAATGAATGACTCTGTTTTTAAATATCTTCCCTCTCAATGACAAAGGATAGACTTAAGGAAGATATAGGTTGGT
This sequence comes from Lipotes vexillifer, assembly GCF_000442215.2. Classification (NCBI taxonomy): domain Eukaryota; kingdom Metazoa; phylum Chordata; class Mammalia; order Artiodactyla; family Lipotidae; genus Lipotes; species Lipotes vexillifer. Next base: position 1,561,446 of record NW_006792653.1, read on the forward strand.
ATGAGGAGACAAGAAAGGATTTACAGAAGATGAAAGCAGTGGAGGGGCTGAAGGAGACCGTAATGATTCTGTGTCAAACCATATCCACTAAGAGCCACACTAACATCTAGAGAGGAAGAATTGTAAGTTAATATCACAAAAGTGATTCTCTATGTATATAACTTGTAGTTTTATTCATCTTTAAATTTAAAGAATATAAAATTTTACTGCATAGTATGTTTTAACTATTTTCTTACCAAACCCTTTGTGTTAACTTTATAATATTTGATGTTAAAAATTGTCTACTTAGTATATTTGAAAAGATAGGTGCCTAAGCCTGATGAATCCACAGAAAATTGCAATCCAGTACTGGTGGCCAAAGGGAGCAGAATAAAGAACACCATGCCTTAAAGGCTAGTTCTGTCTATACCTAGGTAATTAAAGAAGCCCAAGACAGATCCTTAAAACATACAAGTACCAATTTGTGAGACAGTGTTCTGTAAGGCCTACAAGTACATATATACTCACACCAAAATTGATTTAGAAAGAGAAGATGCTTTAAAACAATTTTAACAAGGAATAAGTTTGACTTCCTCCTTCATTTTAATGGCATTTAAAAATATGACACAAAAGTAATTCAATGATACAAGCATAGACTCTGTTCCCCTTTTTAATTTTCTCAAGACCTTCTTTATTTAAGACTCTGTTTCTTCACTTATTTTTCTTAAAAAAGGGTCTTATTTTAACTAAATACTAATACAAATATTAACAAAGAAATGTGATCATTTCCACACTCAGACTTTTGTGTTCTGAATATTACATGATGATGATGACAAAGGGTCTTGACTTTAGGAAAAAAAATGGAGAAAACAAATCATTTTTATCTTGGTGTTATTTTTGGCAAGTAATATAAAAGTATACATGTATTTGGATTCAAATATGACACATATCAGAAAGGACATAACCTAATTTCAAAAGTCTTTGCTTACTGGTCAGAAAACATAAAAAAAGAAGTAAAACTAGCAACTATAAATCACTTTCTCAAAATGTACTGAGATAGTTTCTAATATTTTCACATTTTTCTCATAAACGTGTATCAAAATCACTGTAAAGAAGCCCTTTAAATGGTATGCCTTGAGGAAAATGGTTTCATTTTCTTATATATTGTCATTTAAAACAAAGACTAAATAAATGAATTTTTTTTCTACAAAAGTTTATATCATTTAAATTAAAATAACTTGTGAATGGTTATAGTATTTCACTTGTTTACTTTTTATACATATCAAAAAGCTTTAAAAGGGAAAAAAAATTGCAGAATAATTATGGCCCATGTAATAAACATTTCTTGAATAATACCTCATGCCAGCCACTATATTAGCTACTTGAATTCCCCAAATGGCAAAAAACCAGTTTCATTGCCCAAGAGCTCACAACCCACTGGGAGAAGACAGAAACAAACAAATCATTAGTATAAAAGAGATGAATGCTACATTAGTCTGAATGGAATATAATACAGCAGCATGGTAGAATATGCTTCAAAACATGATATGAAAATATTCATTTCTTCAATAAATTTCATATCTACATTTGTTCAGGGCTATAATGTCTAATAATAATTTTAATATGGAAGAGTCACAATTGACTTTGTTTTAAAGTTCCTAATCTAAGAAAAAAACATTCTTTTTATTCCATGAGGAAAGTTGGTAATATTCATGCTAGGGGCCATATTTTAAATTTTCCAAAAACCTTAGTGTGTTCTCTGCATGATTGCTGTCATGCAGAGTCCTAGTGCCATTTAAGCTCTGTGCCCAGGAAACACTGTTAATTTGCATAGCTGGAACCAAAGGAGGCTACTACGGATATTCATTTTATGTTTAGAGGTGTTACAGATTGTGATGTCTAAAATCAGAGACATCAACTATATGTGTAAGCTACTGTTGTACAAACAAAACTACAGGTGGCTTATTGGCTAATTTTCCATCTCATCTGGTTAATTTATCCAGACCTTTTCTCTAAAACATTTGAAGTGACAGTATGCCATATGATCATTCACACAGTAAATACCACTCCAAAAAGTGTATGCCTCTGTAATGCAAACATATTCTTTGTGAATTCATTTTATTCTTCAAATTTTAGATAAAAATGGAAAATTTTGATATCATTACCATTTTTGCATCATATTTCTTCCACATTTCTGGACACTGGCTAGTGGCTAATTGCATTCCTATATAAAGTATCCAGATCTCATTTCAAGGCAAGATAGAGTGACTTTAGATATTTTGATAACTCTTCACTTCTCACTCCCCATACTGTTTTCTGAAGGAACTGGCCATGTATGCATATGGATGCCTTCATCTCATGATCCACTCTTTCATCTCACTCTTTTTAAGAAAAATAGTTCATAGTGAGCAATATCAATTGCTCATGAGTTAAATGAGGAATTTTACTTTATTCAATTTTATTTTTGTGACAATGAGAGTTCCTTTTTATTAGTTCTTCGTTGGTGGTAACATCATAAACAAGCCTATTATTGGAGCAATTAATGTGTTCATAGGTAGTTTGTGTGAATAAAAGGTTTCATTCTTTCATAATAAAAAATTCATATCATTGAACTTAAATGAATAGGGGTATGTGAGTTTAATGTGAACTGATTAAGCTTGCTTAATATATTTTTCTCACTATAGATTATAGCATTTTACACATATGAGGGTCTGGAATAACCCCAAAGCAAAGGATCCGGTATCTATGTTTTCCATAAGACAGTGTTTCATGTAATAAAATTCTCCCTACAAACTGAATGTGAGAACCCTGGATCAATATTCACTTAACAGGAAAAATGCCACACACATCATTAGCATTATTTCTTCTGACATCACTTGCCACTGATTTGTAGCCTAGATTAGGTGGTTTACAGTCACAAAGCCACAAGGTACCAATGGTATGTGATTATTCACGAAAATAAGCCTTCTTACAACCAAGGAGCATACTAGTCAAATAAGGATGTGCACACAAAACTTGCAGAGTTGCTCACCTCAGGCTGGGTAGCACATTAACACCTTCGTCAAGGTCAATACTGTGACTCAAGATCAAAAATAAACCCCATATTTTATTTTTCTGTATCTAAACTTGAGATTATTAAAATTCCAAGATTTCTTCATTAGTTTGACCTCATGTATTTTATTATATAATTATTTTAAAAAGAGAAGAAGAGGAAGTAAAAATAGAATAAGGAAAAAAGAAATTCACCAAATATCTGGAAAGCATAATATGTTACTAATGTTTTCACTTATTTTTCCTTGCAATAGTCATCAATTACTAGCAAAGATGTAGGAACTTGCCAAAACAAGACGTGTAATACTTTGTATGAATTACAAATAATTTAGGAAATAAGCTCTATGTTACTTAGACCTTAAAAAGTAGCATCCTCTTGTTTACAGCTTCCTTCAAAGGACACCAGGAGCTTTATTTTTTGTAAAAGAAAAAAATCCAACATTCAATTCGTTGAGTTATTACTATTTGCCAGGGACTATTCTAGGTTTTGGAGATACAGAAGAAAACAAGATAGCCAAAGTCTGGGGCACACTGAGGCTTAGAGTCTAGTGGGATAAATGACAATAAACTAATAAATAAATAAATAAAATATATTGTTTGCCTATGTGGATAACAGTATAGTTCTTCGGTTGCTGGGAAGAAGTGTTTTCAAATTTATGGTAGCCAAAAGAACTACTAAATAAAGCAGAGAATATGGACTGGAAAAATGACAAGGGGGCAGTTGTAATTTTATTTAAGATAAGCATGTACTTTCCCTGCAATGGTAATATTTGTGCCAAAACCTAAAGAAGACAAGCAAGCAATCCCTGATGATATTTGAAGCCAGAGTGCTTTAGTGAATGCAAAAGCTTGGGTCTGGCCTGGAATATGTTTGGGAGCCTCTAAGGAACAGCCTGGAGTCTGTGTGCTGTAGTGAAACGAGCAGCAGAAGCAGCAGCACCGGTCCTAAGAGGTGAGGGAGGGGCAGTTTGTTAGGGTCCTTTCCCACAGTAACAACTTTGCCTTTAAACTAAGAGAGATAAATACTTTCTGAAGAACAACTATAAAAATTCTGAAAGATCGCAGACAAGTGGTTAATAAGATAACATCTCACCATTTAAAACTGTCATATCAGCAGGTATTGTCTAGTCACCTAATCTGATGTTGTTATTGGACTAAGAATGGTAGTGGTCAGGCTTCCCTGGTGGCCCAGTGGTTGAGAGTCTGCCCGCTGATGCAGGGGACACGGGTTCGTGCCCCGGCCCGGGAAGATCCCACATTTCGCGGAGCGGCTGAGCCTGTAAGCCGTGCTCGCTGAGCTTTCGCTTCCGGAGCCTGTGCTCCGCAACGGGAGAGGCCACAGCAGTGAGAGGCCCGCGTACCGCAAAAAAAAAGAGCTAAAGTAAAGACTGCAACCCACCGAGATAGCCTACATTTACCAAAACTAATGCCTAAATATTATATACCTATGCATGAATATGGTGTGAAAATAAAAGGAGTATATGCAGCATACAGAAAACGGTTTTTGTTTTTTTTAATCACCGAAAGAAGAGTTCTTTTGACTACTTTAGAGAACATTTCTTCCGAGCAACCAAAGAGCTATGCTGCCACCTACTGGTCAAACGATCAGCACCTACAAGATTTTGCAATTCCTTATTAAAAACAAATTAAAAACAAAACAAAAAGTAATAAATACCTACCCCAGATCATAACAGAGTCATCACATTCTAAAATGAGGATTATAAAAATACTTGATCATTAAGTCAAAACAATACACGGGTAAAATTCTATTTAGATCCCTGTATTTATTATAAACCAAACAATACTGCTATTTTTCAGGTGGTCTTATGATAGTGCAACACGTTTCTCACGGCTTTTCTATAGGGGGAAAATATCACTGATACACTGCTCAAAGTTCCAGTATTCTATTCTTTTACAGTAACAAAAAATATATTTTCTGGGACTCCCAGAAACAAAGCATTTAGCTTTAGAAGCCAAAAGTGCTTTTAAAAAAGGAAAACCCCAAAGTAAGTCTTGGTTAATGACTAGCTATATTAAAAGTGAGTCATGTAAAAGCTAATAATACACTAGCTTCTTTGAGCACTAATGTCCCTAAAAGAGCTGTGGCACTTCTACCCCTTTCATTTAGAAACATTAGCACCTAAGCATCTAACAGAGCTGCTGAGAAAGTAGCCATTTGTTCATCCGTAACTTCTTTTTTGTAAGAAAAGGCAAAGCAGTTGGTGCTGTATTGAAGGTACTATCCCCACCCCCTGATTATGTGATAATGCAGTCCTTTGATATCTTATTCTTTTGAAATTCTTCACATCCAAAACAAGCACTTCTCTTTTTAACTGATAGAAATTCTTCATTCTCATAAGGCAACAGAAAACATAAAAATTGAGGGGAAAATAGAAATCAAGCACTTAACCAATCTTAAGCTAGCATAATTTGTATTCCACACTTTGTTCCAAAAAAAGATCTTGATGTGTATGTCTTTCATTTAGAACGCAAATTGTAGACACTGGAGAAGGAAAGGGTGCATCAAATAAATTCTGTGCTTGCTCTCAGAGCAAAGCCACTCTGAGATAGTCTGAGTGCTTTGAACTACCTAGCTTTAATGTTCCTACCCCTGAATCCTTAATCAAATAGATTGCCTCATCAGAAAGATTTTTTTGAAAACTTGCTTAAAATTTAATTTTCCTTTAACAAACTCCCACATTTTCCCCAAATATGTTTCATGCTCCAAATGGTACTTAAACCTTTGATAAGAACCACATTATTTCTTTTTTTAGATGTTTTTATGTTTTATGTTATAATGTGTATATATATGTATATATATACACACACATATTTTTTCCTCTCTTCTTTGTCATTTTCTCTCTTTCTCCATCTTTCTCGTTATCTCTTAAGTCTATGATCTTAAATTTCTTTTTGTGTATGTCCATATTCTAAAACACTGAATAACCAAATCCACTGAACTTCTATCTTTATACACAACATTGATTTAAATCCATGCACTACTTCTTATAATAACTTAAACATCCTTTTAAACCTAGAATTAAAGATAACTTTTCATTCATAATGACATTGTGAGGGTTAAAGGAAATATGAATATCACACTTCAGGGTTATTATCTTTTATGCTACCTATATCTACATTGTCCCTGATATATGGTGGTAAAGATTCTTTTGAAAATAACCCTTCTTGGCCACAATTCAGAAAACAAAATGTGTATTAGCCACATAACATTTTTTTCAACTTTATAGTAAGTGGAAAGTAAATGTCTTCAATATTTACTGTTGCTTTAAGAAAACAACTATTTTTTTTAATGTTCATGCTAACTGTTGAATTTAATCTGATCTAACTTAAGCATTTTTCATTGTATTAGCCTCTATAAATATTTTATTTCAACCATAATATACCATTAATTTTTGGTACACAACTTATTTTAACTTTTATTATAAATAACATGGAAATAATATAATATAAAGCTTTTTTACAGCTTATTGAGTTAAATTTGACATGAAATTGTAAGATATTTGTGGTGTCATGGTGATTTGATATATGTATACATTGTGAAATAATTCCCACCATTTAATTCATTAACATATCACTACCTATTTATGTTTTCATTTTTGATAACATTTAAGTTCTACAGTCTTAGCAAATTTCAATTATATAGTACAGTGTTATCAACTATAGTCACCATGTTTTACATTAGATCTTTAGACCTTACTCATCTTATAGCTGAAAGTTTGTATTACCCTTTTACCAGCCTCTTTCTGTTTTCCTTCCTCCTCCCTGCCAGCCCCTGGAAACTACTTTTCTACCCTGTGATTCTATAAATATGACTTTTATTTTATTTTATTATTTTTTTAAGATTCCACATATAATACCATGCAGTATTTGTCTTTCTCTGTCTGGCTTATTTCACTTAGCAAAATTTCCTCAAGATCCATCCATATTGTCTCAAATGTCCATATTTCCTTCTTTCTCGTGGCTGAATAACATTCCATTATACACACACACACACACACACACACACACACACACCATATCTTCTTTATTCACTCACCCATTGATGAACAACTTAGGTTATTCCCATGTCTTGACTATTGTGAAAAGTGCTGCAATGAACATGGGAATGCAGATATCTCTTCAATATTCTGTTTTCATTTCCTTTGGATATATACCTTGAAATATAGTTGTTCTTCTTTTATTATTTTGAGGAACCTCCATACTGTTTCCCACAGCGGCTGCACCAACTTACATTCCCATATAAAACATTTTATGTATTTTCAATTCATTTTTTATAGGGGAATCATTAGAATGAGGATCACTGACTTAAAAGATATTCATGATTAACTTCTGTCCTGCAAACATGATTTTAAGATTCTTCTCTTTGCTCCAAAATTTAGGTTAAGTCATCAGGAATCAAGTCCAAAACCTTGGGATCTGACATTACTGGAGAAAGGACCATGGAGAGGTTCATTTGCCACTGCCGCAGAGTGAAAGGTACACCTTTAGAACAGTTATCGGAGAAGGTGTGTTAACCAAGGGAGGTTTTCCCCTTTGGAGGCTTTCACTGCTTCATCTTCAGGTCTATAACTCAAGGAGTAAAGATTGTCAGCCCTTCTTGTTTTTAAAAGGATAGAGGAAGCCCTGGAAGTATACATAGTTGGTATAATATAAACCTTATTATACACAAAGAATAAAAATACTAGGTTATTTGTTTGGATTATAATCCCATAAAGTCTAAATGAGAACTTCAATTTAATGTGATATAGAATAAAATTCCTAAATCTTGTAGGATATGTCATCTGGAAATAATGTTAACCTAAAGTCTCACTGGGTTTTAATACATTTCTTAAGTTGGTTGCAGCTCAAATATTAATACATTTGCTATAGACATTTCAAAAGCATTTTAATTCATGACTATAAATGAGTATAAATAGATACATATATGTATCAGGAGATATTAATTAACTAATGTAAAGCAAAATAGCAAATAACTGAACCAATCTGTGTTTCTTTTTATTAGTTCTGTGGTAAAGTAACTATTCACCTTAGGACTTTATGCTTTGACAACTATACAGAAATGCCAAGTACATGAGCAATTAAACAGATTCCTTTGGTATCCCATTGTACCTATGTACAGGCTAAATTGCAACAACTGAATAATACAAATTCAATGTAGGATAAAATTTAATCAGTGTTTTAAATGTTATATTTTAAATATTATGTAATCATCCCACATGTTGGATAATACTAGTAGCATCTCCTTCCACTCCATTACTATTTTAACAATCTCCACATAGTTCATGTCATTATAACTTTCATTTGCTGTTTTTCAGTAAAGGACATGTTGAGAATCTTTAGTTCATGTAATTGTTTGTATACAAGTGTTCAGTGGAATGATACATGCTGTCAAAGGGTCATGTAAAACAAACAAAAAGATGACGAACCACTGAAGTGACTCCTGTGTGTTTGGTGACCCCTGTGCTTCCTACTTTCAGTTAAAAGCTGTTCCAAAAGTTAAAAATAGGTTTTGGATCTTACACCATGCACAAAAATTAACTCTAAGTGGATTAAAGACTTAAATGTAAGACCTGAAACCATGAAACTCCTAGAAAAAAAAACAGAAAAAAAACGCCTGTCACATGAGTTTTGGTAATGACTTTTTGGAAATCGTACCTAAATCAAAGCAACAAAACAAAAACAAAACAAACAAACAAAAACACAAGTTGGACTTAATCAAACTAAGAATCTTCTATACAGAAAAACAAACCATCAACAAAGTGAAAATACAACCTAAAGAATGGGAAAAAATTACTTGTAAACATATATCTGATAAGGGGTTAATATCCACAATATACAAAAAACTCATACAACTCAATAACAAAACAAATCCAATAAAAAATGGGCAAAAGACCTGACTAGACCTTTTCCAAAGAAGATATATAAGTGGCCAACAAGTACAGGAAAAGTTGCTCGACATCACTAGTCACTAGGGAAATGCAAATTAAAACCACAATGAATATAATCTCACATCTGTTACAATGGCTAGTATAAAAAAGACAAGAGATAAATGCTAGTGTGGATGTATAGAAAAGGGAACTCTTGTGTACTGTTGGGCAGATTGTAAATTGGGACAACCAGTATGAAAAACACAATGGAGACTACTCAAAAATTAAAATAGAACTGCTATATGATCCAGCAATTCCACGTCTGGGAATATATCCAAAGGAAATGAAAACACTAAGTCAAAAATACATCTGCACCCTCATGTGCATAGGAGCATTATTTACAATAGCCAAGAACAACCTAAATATCCACTGATGGATGAATGGATAAAGAAGTTGTGGTATATACGTACAATGAAATACTATTCAGCCACACACACACAAAAAAAACCCCGAAAACAAGAAACTGGGAAATCTTACCATTTGTGACAAAATAGATGGCCCTTGAAGACATTATGCTAAGTGAAATAAATCAGACTGAGAAAGACAAATACTGTATGATCTCACTTATATGTGAAATCTAAAAAAACACAAAAACAAAACTCCCAAATCATAGAAAAGGAGATTAGATTAGTGGTCACCAGAGGCAAGGGGTGGGAGGGAGAAGTGGAGGAAGGTGGTTAAAAGGTACAATATTCCATTTTTAAGATAAATAAGTACTAGAAATATAATATAGAATATGATGACCACAGTTACCACTGTTGTATGGTTTATAGGGGAGTTGTTAAGAGACTGGATCCTAAGAGTTCTCATCACAAGAAGAAGTCTTTTACTTTTATTGTATCGATATGAGACAATGGATATTAACAAAACCTTTGTGGTAATCATTACATAATGTATGTAAATCAAACCATCAGGCTGTACACCTTAAACTTATACAGTGATGTATGTCAATTATTTCTCAAGACAGGAAAAAATAAGGTTTTAGTCAGCCAATGGTTTACAAAATATCACCAGACTGCATCCACCTAATCTTCTTTACTATTTAACACTTCTTTCTTAGGTTTGAACTTTTGGAAATTTATTCATGGTGTTTATTTTGAGACTCCAGAAAGACACTTAGAGGACTGTAAGGGGACGAGAGCCAGGAACACCAACACTTAACCCCACAGAATTATGCACATGTCCGTCCCTCCCTATAGAAATGCAGCCCATTGAGGGCAGGAGCTGGGTTTCACCCATGGTGGACTTTTTTCACGGTACATCACCTGGCACATCAAAGCTACAGGGAAACTCAGAAAAGGGGTATTTGAGAGTCAGGATTGCCTAAATCTATTCAAAACTCATCTAATCAAAGTAAGTGAGATTGTTTTACCTATTGAGGAATTATAAAAATTACAAAAAAGAACTTCATTTTTTCCCGAAGGGTAAATTTCTAAGGCATTGTTCCTATATGTAAGTCATTGAAAACACAGTTAGAATGATGTCATTGCACACACACACACACACACACACACACACACTAACTTGTCACATTAAATACAGCCTCTCGGGCTCGTAAGTATTATCATCTTAGAATTAGGATGGGGCAAGGAGAGGGAGGTCTATAAGTGAAAATTCTTTCATTCTGAGTCCTTGAACTTGAGTTAAGACTGGACAGAAAGGCAGGTTAGACTAGTTAAGGAGACCTGTGATATGGGAAGAAGAAACAGTGCAATCTTTGGTTAGCTCTACTCCATAAGTCAGCATTTCACTATGTAGTGACTTATGCACTAATCCTTTATCTTATTTCACTGCATTTTATCCCATTTATTCATATTTGGGGTCAGTGAGACAGGCACAAATAGATTACAGATATACACAACTTTACAATATTATTAAGCATATTTTATAAAAAGCTAAAGAGGCATTTTTCCCTAGTTAGTTTTAAATTTAATGTAACAAGGAATTATATCTTCGTATATGGTATGCTGAGTTTAAAAAATCTATGTGTGCGTTATTTACACCCAACAAACTTGAAAAAAATTGTGTCAGAGTCAAGAAATTTGAAGCATATTGCAACATGCTAGATGTTTTGGATACTTTTCTACTTTCTCACTTGTTGGGTTTGAGCTTAACTTAATTCTGAAGTTTTGTATATTAATGAATGCATTATTTGGAGGGTGGTTACCTATAACATAAATAAACATAACATTAAATGTCAACAAATGAGAATACAAATGAGAAATAATCATCAAATATCACATCTAAACAAATTAGCTAATAGATAATCACTAAATGGTTATCCAGGTCATCTAGTCATAGCCTTAATTCCTGCCTCATGTACCAGCATATCCTGTTTATTTCTTGTGGATTAATGTAAGTAATATAACCTCAGTGCTTCTCTTGAAACATAATATTGCATTTCCAGCAGATTTCATTTTAAGAAGAATTTATGGGCTGAATATCCAACTTCATTTTTACTTGATAGTTTTTACTTATCGTAAGTAGTTATTCCCTTTCATGTTCTTCATTATTCTCACTCCAGATAAACCTACAGGGTGGGATCCACTAGGAACAGTTGATTGCAAGTTATTTAAATATTAATTGATTTCAGTTCAAGTGCTCTGGTACATGTCTTCAAAGAGTGACATGTATTTTTAATGAAGATAGACAGTAGATGACATACCCATTGTGAAACATCAATAAAAGAAAATATTGGCTACTTCTCAAATTGAAAGGAAAAATAAAAATTTAAAAAAGGTCAAATAACTTTCCCATGGGAGAGATGGACAGAAAAATCAGCTTGTTTTCACTTTTTGGAAAAACATTCTTAAGAATGGGTTATAAGAGAATCTTGCACTGTATGCAATATATAATAGCAGATCATATCTCTTTTTGTTTCCTCCACCACAGTCACTGTTCAGAATGCTTTGCTTATGGGAGGTCTCATTAACAGTTCTTTACAGCTGACCCCTGCTGTAGAGGGTATTACCACTCCACAGGTTTCTATCACACAATTTTCTGGGTATGTCAAAAGCATATGCCAGAGCAAAAAGGGCAGAGATAAACCTTGGGGATTCTAAAGAGTGACACCTGGCTGGAATTCAATTTGTCAGGAAATGTAAAGCTGTGTTGCAATGCATTTTAAGCTTGGGTTAGCTTAAAATGACTCATTTGCTGGTGTTTAAAATTAACTCTCAGGACCTCTGTGACAGTGTTCAAACTCTGTACAAACATAACGCTGAAATATTTAAACGCAGTGTAAATTATGTTCTGATTCAAGACAATGAATATGCTTAATTAAACTGGCACTGAAAATATAAATATTTTAGCTAGTATTGTATTAACGTTTAAAACCCTGGGAATTAAATTCTACTTTTCTAATCTTTCATAATGATGAAATTCAAAATGTTATTGTTGTGTTTATAAAGGAGTCCATTGTTAGGCAGCATATTCATTATGAGACAATGGTTACACATTTAATTGCACAGCAGGGAAGGGATTCAGTGGTTCAATATTGCATACAACAACAATAAGAGATTTACCAAAAAAAATCAATACAATGTAATTTTGGATTCCAAAATCTTAAGTCATAGAAAGAAAGAAGGTATCACAATCACCTAATATTTGTAATTATGGTTATATTCTATCTTAGTAGAATCTGTGAACAAATTATTTTGTTAATAAAATAAATTGGCATTCTAATTAACTAAACTAAAAACAGGGGCCCTTTCAGGGGAAAAATGTTATGCTTTATCTAAGAACTAACAGCAAACAACAACAAAATAAAAATTAAAAACAAATTAACACCACCTTGATTTTCTGAAGTGTGTAAATGTGGTTCTTTACTAATGAAATAATCCCCTATCATTTTATGCAAAGCCATTTTATCTTTTTTTGGTCTGATGTTGACTTTACTTTGTGCAACAATTTGGTATAAAGACAAAACATGGAAACTGGATATCTTTCACCCCAATACTGGAAAAATCAATGCTATCAAAATTATTAAAAAGTCAGGAATTCCAAGATTGACTTTTTTTGTTGAATTTTTTTTCTGTGTGGTTTTATTTATTTATTTATTTTTTATTTTAACATCTTTATTGGAGTATAATTGCTTTACAATGGTGTGTTAGTTTCTGCTTTATAGCAAAGTGAATCAGTTATACATATACATATGTTCCCATATCTCTTCCCTCTTGCGTCTCCCTCCCTCCCATCCTCCCTATCCCACCCCTCCAGGCGGTCACAAAGCACCGAGCTGATATCCCTGTGCTATGCGGCTGCTTCCCACTAGCTATCTACTTTCCATTTGGTAGTGTATATATGTCCATGCATCTCTCTTGCTTTGTCACAGCTCACCTTTCCCCCTCCCCGTATCCTCAAGTCTGTTCTCCAGTAGGTCTGTGTCTTTATTCCTGTCTTACCCCTAGGTGCTTCATGACATTTTTTTTTCTTAAATTCCATATATATGCATTAGCATACGGTATTTTCGTTTCTTAATCTTAAATGCTCATGGAATCTGCTGACACTTTAAAATATTTAATTGAAATGGCTATTCTGAATGTGAAACAGTGTACACCTGTAGCATTTAAATTGATTGATCTTCTTGTTTCATATGGTTAGTTTCCCACCCTACCCCACAGCTACCTATATTGACAAAAGCAGGATTATCTTCAGGGTGTGTCTGTTCTCCTATTCATTTACATGTATTTTCTTTAATTACAAGTATGAGAGAAAAAAATCAAATGGAGGTTTAAAGTAAATAATTTGTTTACATCAGCATTGACAACAATGCCCTTGTGGTAGGTAGCCTCTAATATGACTCCCAATAACCCCTCCCTCTTTTTTATCATGCCCTATTATAACCCTCTCCCCTTGAGTGTGACCTAAACCTAGTGACCTGAATAGAATGAAACAAAAGTGATGGGACAGTATTTCCAAGATTGGGTTATAAAAAGAGGGATCAGCCTTGGATGCCCTCTTTTGCTCACTCACTCACAGGGAATGCAGCTGTCTCCCATGTTTTCATCTGTGCTATAAAGAGGCCTTCATGACAAAGAATTAGGGAGGACCTTCAACCAACAGCTGGTGAAGAAGTGAATCCTGTCAGTATATGCACATGCATAAGCTTGGAGCAAGTCCTCTCCCAGTCACATCTTCAGATGTGACCACAGCCCCAGCCTGTACCATGATTGGAGTCTTCTGGGAGACCCTGAAGTAGAGGACCCAGATAAGTTACACCCTGATGCCTTACTCGCAAAAACTGTGAAATAACCAATGTTCATCGTTTTAAGCCACTAATTTTGGGGAGTCATTTCTTGTGTGACAAGAGATAGCGAATACAAACTTTTTTATCTTATCTCATACAGAACCTATTAGGCAGTGACCAAAATTTACTGAGTCGACAATGGGTGTTCAAAGGAAATTTGAAATTTAGTTTCTGATATTGAGTTAACTAACCAAGGTCAAGATTCATTCCCTTCCTGCTGTAGAGACTGTTCGTGGGCAGCTGGTGCTGTAGAGTCCCACAAATCATACTGTCATTTTATGTTTTATTCTAATTGTCAAAAACTTTTAATATGGCATTTTAAACTCTATAAGAAGTATTAGACACAGATTAATTTTATTTTTCAGCTTCTACAGCTCAAGTGGTTTTGACCTAAGCCACAGTGTTCTTGGAAATCAGCCCTAGATACAAAAAGATTCTGAAATAAGAACTGGATTTCTTCCCCTTTCAGGTATCACCACACAAGTTTCCCACTCTGAGCCTGATATAGATATCAATACAAATATAGGTATAGATATAAAACTTCAACTACCATAGTGCCAAGTATTTACTGAATATCTCAAGTATACAGGTTATCTACTGACACACCAAAAGTCAAATATAAGGTAGCATGGTTTCAGATCATTCCATGGAAAGGATTCCGTAGAAAGTACAAGGCGCCATACAGAATCACTGAAGGGAAGAGGTCTAAGAGGAGGATGGAGGATTGTTGTGCTGAAAAGTCTCACTACTTTAAAACAAAGTTTTTAAACTATGAAGATGGTGGTACAGGCACACACAGATACACACTCAATTCGTGGTTACATGTGAATAGGACAATGTTGGTCCTGATGCTGATCTGATTCTATACCATTCAGCCATTTATTTGTCTCTGTAATAAATCAAGATAAACTGAAGTGGCCCTGGGGACTTCTATGTGATCACCATAATCACCAATACAAATCACCTTCTGCATTTTCAAGTTTGTGAAGATGTAATTGGTAATCTGTAGAATAAATTAAACAGATTGGTTTTTAAAATTGAAATAAAAAAAACCATGAAACAGAATTTGGGGCTTCCCTGGTGGCGCAGTGGTTGGGAGTCCGCCTGCCGATGCACGGGACGCGGGTTCGTGCCCCGGTCCGGGAGGATCCCACATGCTGCGGAGCGGCTGGGCCCGTGAGCCATGGCCGCTGAGCCTGCGCGCCCGGAGACTGTGCTCCGCGGCGGGAGAGGCCGCAACAGTGAGAGGCCCGCGTACCGTCAAAAAAAAAGAAAAAAAAGACTTTGAAACTTAACTCTTGTGTCTTCAACAGTCATAAAAAATATTTCCCACAATACCTCTAACTCCAAAATAAGTAATCAGTGTTCTACATATAAAGCAATGACGTCCAAAACTAATACATGGTTTTAGATAGAAGCATTACTCTTTCCTTACAGCAACTAGTTCCATCTTATAAAATTTAACAAACCTCTTTTTCTATCACTGTGACACATGCCATTAAAACATTAAATCTAGAAGCAAGATGCTTAGTCCCTACCATTTTACTCATACTAGTTTATTTGTTTGTTTGTTTGCATCCATTAGTGGAAAAAAAGAAAATGTAAGGCTTGAAGTAAATTTTATAATAACTGACAACATAATTATTACAGGTATTAGTTGATTACTTAATATCATCATGAAACATAAAGATGAGAGGCTCAGTATGGTATATATGAAAGTTGTTAAGAGAGTAGATTCTAAGAGTTCTCATCAGAAGAAAAAAATACCTCTTTTTTTTTTTTTGGATCTAGATGATATGGTGGATGTTAACTAAGCTCATTGTGTTAATCATTCCACAATATATGCAAGTCAAATCATTATGCTGTATACCTTAAACTTATACAGTGCTGTATGTTAATTGTATCTCAATAAAATAAAATTTCAGGGGAAAAAAACGATGAGAGGCTCAGATTATAACCAGAGTTGTTTTATCTTTTGCTATCTCTTGCCATTTATAGCCAAGGAGTTTACTAATAGCTTAGTTAGAAGAATTTGTTAGGTAATATCACAATTACACTGCAAGTGTGCCTATCATTTTCTATATGCATAGTAAGCAGACCTTTCTTATTCAATAGCTGCTCAATATATGTACACATATGCACCAACACACACACACAAGACTAATTTTATTAATTTATGAATGAACAAGCTAGATATTTACTATATAAAATTCTTTGCACAAGGAATAAGAGTCTATTTTTTGGTGTCTTATTATGTTACACCAAAAAATGTATTTCCAGTTACTTTGGCTAAAGTTAAAATAACCTGTCTTAACTAGTGCACTGGGGTTTGAACCTTCCCTATTTAATTATTAATTTATGTAGATTACATTCCCTAAGATCCCTTAAAACATATACAAGAGAAGATTAATAATTACCATTAAAATGTATTTTTATAATGGTAAAAGGATCAATCAATCATAAAGACATAACAATATTAAATTGTGTATGCACCAGACAACAGAGCCTAAAAATACACAGCAAAATAGATAAACTTGATAAAAGAAATAGGCAAACTCACAATCACAGTCAGGGACTCTAACACCCCCTTCTTGGTAATTGATAGAACTACTGAACAGAAAATCATAAAGGATATAGAAAAAATGGATTACACACAACCACCAGGATCTAACTGACACACAGAACACTCCAGCCAACACCAGCAGAATATACATTTTTTTCAAAAAATATTCACCAAGATAGACCATATCATGGGCCATAAAACAAACCTCAACAAACCTGAGAACTAAAATTATGCAGATTATGTTCTCTGACTATAATGGAATCAAAGTAGAAATCAATAACTGAAGGACAAGAGGAAATCTACAAACATATGACAATGAACAACACACTTCTAATTAATCTACAGGTCCAACGGAAAGTGTCAAAAGAAAGTTTTAAAATACATGTAGAAATGAATGAAAATGAAAATGTAAGATATCAAAATATGTGTAATTCAACTAACAGTGCTAAGAGGGAAATTTATAGCACTAAATGCTTACATTAGAAACAAGGAAAGGTCTCAAATCAATGACCTATATTCTCCCTTCAGGAAAAAAATTTTTTAGTGTAAAATAAACATGAAGCAAGCCAAAGGAAGGAAATAATAGGGATTAAGGCAAAAATCAATAAAAGTTTCGATTTTTAAAAGAAAACAATAGAAAAATCAATGAAGCTAAAAGCTGGTTCTTTAAAAATAAAATCAATGAAATTGAAAAAGCTCAGGAAAATGGACACAGATAAAAAGAGAAAAGACTGAAATTAGGCAAAAATATTATTTTTTATATTATATATTAATATAATATCTTTTTTATATTTTATATTAATATTAGGGAAAAAACCAGGAATATCCATTACAGTCCCTGCCAGTATCAAAAGGATAATGAAGAATTACTGTCAGTAATTTTACACTCATAAAATATACAATTTAGAAGAAAGGGTCCCAAGATGACAACTTACTAAACGCAAAAAGATAACATAGAAAATTTGAATAGTCCTAAAACCAATGAGAAATTAAATTTTTAACTTAAAATTTCCCACAAAAGAAAGCTTCAGCCTAAGATGATTTCACTGGAGAATTCTATCAAATAATTAACACAATTTTATGCAATGTCTTCTAGAAAACAGAAGATGGGGGAATATGTTCCAATGAATTCTATGAGTCTACTCTTACCTTGATATCAAAAGTAGACAGAATACAAAAAAAGAAAATTACAGACCAATATCTCTCATGAACTTAGGTGTAAAAATTCTCAATAAAGTATTAGCAAGTTGAATCTAGTCATATATGAAAAGAATTATATGCTATGACCAAAATGGATTTATTCCAGGTATGCAAGGCTGGTTCAACATTAAAACATAATTCATTGCAATCCACAACATACGTAGTCATATCAACTGATCCAGAAAAGAAGATCTGACAAAATTCAACACTCATTTATGATAAAAATTCATAGCAAACAAGGAATAGACAGGAACTTCCTGTTATGGGCTAAATTGTGCCTCTCTCCCAACCCTTCAAATTCATATATTGAAATCCTAACCCTAGTACCTCTAAATGTGACTATTTGGAGATAGGGTTTTTGAAGAGATAATTAAGGTTAAATGAGGTCATTGGGGTGGGCCCTAATCCAACATAACTGGTGGCCTTACAAGAAGAGGAGATTAGGACACAGACACATACAGAGGAGAGACCATGTGAAGACATAGGGAGAAGACAGCCTTCTACAAGTCAAGGAGAGAGGCCTCAGAAGAAAGAAACCCTACCACCACCTTGGTCTTGGAACTCTAGTCTCCAGAACTGTAAGGAAATAAACTTCTGTGGTTTAAAGCACCCAGTTTGTAGTACTTTGCTGTGGCAGCCCCAGCAAACCAATATACTTCCTCAACTTGATTCAAAAGCATACACATAAATGGAACTTATGGTTACCAAGGGGGATAGCAAGTCGGGGCGGGGGAGATAAATTAGGAGTTTGGGATTAACATATATACACTACTATATATAAAATAGGTAACAACAAGGGCCTACTGTATAGCACAGGGAGCTATACTCAATATCTTGTAATAACCTATAATGGAAAAGAATCTGAAAAAATATATATATATTTATGTGTGTGTATATATATATATATATCTGAATCACTTTGTTGTAAGCTTGAAACTCACACAACATTGTAAATTAACTATACCTCAATAAAAAAATACAAATCTAAAAAAAAATAGCATCCACAAAAAATCTACAGAGAACATCCTATTTAATGGTAAAAGACTGAATACTTTCCCAACAAATCCAGGAAAAAGGCAAGTATATTAACTTCCACCAGTTTTATTCAACATACTGCTGAAAGTACTTTAAGGCAAGAAAAGGAAATAAAAGGTATATTAATTTTAAGGAAGAAGTAAACTGTCCATATTTTATGAAGTACTCTTAGAACTAAGCAGTGAGTTCAGTAAGGATGCAGGATATAAGATCAATATATAAATCACATTTCTATACACTACAAAAGACATCTGGAAACTGAAATTAAAAAACAAACAAAACCAATGCTGGGTATATGCTCAGGAGTGAGATTTCTGGATGAGACGGTAACTCTGTTTTTAGTTTTTAAAGGAACCTCCATACTGTTCTCCACAGTGGCTGCACCAATTTTCATTCTCACCAACACTGTAGGAGGGTTCCCTTTTCTCCACCCTCTCCAGCACTTATTACTTGTAGACTTTTTCATCATGGCCATTCTGACCAGTGTGCGGTGGTACTTCATTGTAGTTTTGATTTGCATTTCTCTAATAATTAGTGATGTTGGGCAAATTTTTCACGTGCCTGTTAGCCATTTGTATGTCTTTGTTGGAGAAATGTCTATCTAGATCTTTTGCCCATTTTTTGATTGGGCTGGTTTTTTTTTTTTTTTTTTTTTTTTTTTTCGGAAAGTGGGTCTCTCACTGTTGTGGCCTCTCCCGTTGCGGAGCAC